>NC_080407.1:26547500-26883333 GCF_030265065.1 Corythoichthys intestinalis | reverse complement strand
ATCGGGTATTTTGGATTGAATGTGAATTTTTTATCGATTTACAGTGTGCACATTTTACACCTTGACACCTAGGGAATTAGTTTGATCATTCTCAAAATTGGCGAGACTGTTCATGAGGCATATGAAATCTTAAGTTGTCAAAATGGTGTGTTTTCATTCACGGGCCTGACCTGGGCGGGGTGCCAAAGTCGGCCATTTTTTCGCCAAAACACCGAATTCGGAAAATGACTGATAACTCCCTCATACAACGTTCAATCTATTTTAAATCTGGCATGTGTGTGAGGTATACCAGCCTGAGCAGGACTGGATTGAAAATTTACCATTTGTGCTTGGCGCCTCCTAGTGGGAACAGGAAATGCCCTTTTTTTACGGGACACACTCCTCCTCTAAAGGGAAAAAATCAATCTACCTCAAAGCTGCATAAGGGAAGCCTTAAGACCTGTCTTCAGGTGCCTGATAAAAAATATTGAAGTTTCGTTGAAGCGGAGGGGTCCAAACAGGAAAGTGAAAATGACTGTCAACAATTTTTCTCTCCAAAAACTTTGAACAGTCATAACTCGGCAGATATACAACATATCTGCGCCAAACTTCCCGTGCTTGTTGAGAGTCATACCCTGAAGGGCCTTGTAGGGGTCATTTGCATCAACCCTACAGCGCCAACTAGTGGCAATAGAAAGTCACTCGTTTTTCCAATACATGTCCAGTTCTTTTCAGGTTGGTCATTGTAGTTTCAAGACCTATTAAAATACTTATTTACGGCCCATGTCCACGTGTCTCTGTCTGTTGCCGTGACGACCCTTTATTCGCCATTTAAAGGAAATACTTTTTTTCAGAGACTCAGGCAGCTTATAGAGCCACAATATTTGGCACACTTGGTCGAATTGGCCCAGTTAGAATATTAATTTTGGTTTTGAATTAGGGCTTGGCTGCACAGCTCAGTAGTACCTCCTTTTTTGTAGTACTCTCTCCACTAGGTTTTTTTTTATCTGTTAGGTGTGTGAATGTAAAGAGGCGACTTTCGAGCTTGTTAGGTTCTAATGAGATGATTAGAGAGGAGGATCTGCCACCACCCTGACCTGCACACAGTCCGAGTTGCGCTAGATTGCGAGGGCCCGTTCAGTCCTGCTTGCAGGCCTAGTTAGGGCCCGAGCACTAGACGTGCGAAGGCCCTATTGTTTTGCAAAGGATTATTATTATTAGGGCCCGAGCACTAAGCGTGCGAAGGCCCTATTGTTTTGCAAAGGATTATTTTTTTTTTTATTTTTTTTTTTTTTTTTTTTTTTCAGGGCAAATGAAAACGGCCAATTTGGAGGCCTGAACATGCACGAAAAGTCACCAAAATTTGCACATACGTCCGGAAAATTGTAAATTTCGATAATTTTGCAACGTTGCAAAAAAATATAACAAAATGGCTCAGTGGCGCCCCCTTGAAATTTTAAAATTGGCCTATAACATTAGGGTCTGTCAGCGTAGAGCAATGAAATTTGGGGGGTCTATACCTTGTCCAAAACCGCTCCAAAAAAGCATTTACACGCATATTCCAAACCCAACAGGAAATCGGTTATTTTGGATCAAATATGAAATTTTTATCGATTTACAGGGTGCACATTTGAGACCTTTTCGCCGAGGGAGTTAGTTGGATCATCTTCAAAATTGGTGAGACTGTTCAGGAGACATATGAAATCTTAAGTTTTGAAAATGGTGCGTTTTCATTCACGGGTCTGACCTGGGCGTGGTGCCAAAGTCGACCATTTTTTCGGCAAAATGACAAATTCAGTAAATGACTTATAGTTCCTTGACACAACGTTCAATCTTTTTCATATTTGGCATGTATGTGTGGTATCCCACCCTTAACACGAGTGCATTGAAATATTACCCATTAGGTCTAGCGCCCCCTAGTGAGAACAGGAAATGCCTTTTTTTACGAGACAGGTTCCTCCTCCAAGGGAAAAAAATCTGTTGACCTCAAACCTGCATCAGGGGAGCCTTAAGACCTGTGTTCAGGTGCCTGATGAAAAATATTGAGGTTTCGTTGAGGCGGAGGGGTCCAAACAGGAAAGTGAAAATGAACGTCAACAATTTGTCACGCAAAAAACTTTGAACAGTCATAACTCGGCAGATATACAACATATCTGCGCCAAACTTCCCGTGTTTGTTGAGAGTCATACCCTGAAGGTTCTTGTAGGGGTCATTTGCATCAACTCTACAGTGCCAACTAGTGGCGACAGAAAGAAGTTTTAAAAAAGGCCTTTCCTATTGGGTTTTTTCAACATAGAGCAAGGAAATTTGGGGAGTAGATACCTTATGCAAAACTGATCCAAAAAGTCTCTTGCACCCATATTCCAAATCCAACAGGAAATCGGGTATTTTGGATCGAATGTGAAATTTTCATGGGTTCACAGTAGGAGTTTACATTTGGAGGCTTGAATATGCACAAAAACTTGTACAAATTTGCACATACATGCGGCTTTAGATAACGTTCGATAATCTTGCAATGTTACGAAAAAATGTAGCAAAATGCCTCAGTGGCGCCCCCTTGAATTTTTCAAAAAGGCGTTTCCTATTAGGTTTTTTTAACAGAGAGTGATGAAATTTGGGGAGTCGATACCTTGTGCAAAACTGCTCCAAAAAGTCTCTTGCACCCGTATTCCAAATCCAACAGGAAATCGGGTATTTTGGATCGAATGTGAAATTTTTATCGGTTCACAGTAGGAGTTTACATTTGGAGGCTTGAACATGCACGAAAACTCACAAAAATTTGGACATACATGTGGCTTTGCATAACGTTCAATAATCTTGCAACGTTACGAAAACATGTAACAAAATGGCTCAGTGGCGCCCCCTTGAAATTTTCAAAAAGGCCTCTCCATTTAGGTTTTTTCAACGTAGAGGGATGAAATTCGGAGAGTCGATACCTTGTACAAAACTGCTCCAAAAAGTCTCTTGCATGCATATTCCAAACCCAACAGGAAATCGGGTATTTTGGATTGAATGTGAAATTTTTATCGATTTACAGTGTGCACATTTTACACCTTGGCACCTAGGGAATTAGTTTGATCATTCTCAAAATTGGCGAGACTGTTCATGAGGCATATGAAATCTTAAGTTATCAAAATGGTGTGTTTTCATTCACGGGCCTGACCTGGGCGGGGTGCCAAAGTCGGCCATTTTTTCGGCAAAATGACAAATTCAGTAAATGACTAATAGTTCCTTCACACAACGTTCCATCTTTTTCATATCTGGCATGTATGTGCGACATCCCACCCTTAACACGAGTGCATTGAAATATTACCCATTAGGCCTAGCGCCCCCTAGTGAGAACAGGAAATGCCTTTTTTTACGAGACAGGTTCCTCCTCCAAGGAAAAAAAATCTGTTGACCTCAAACCTGCATAAGGGAAGGCTTAAGACCTGTCTTCAGGTGCCTGATGAAAAATATTGAAGTTTCGTTGAAGCGGAGGGGTCCAAACAGGAAAGTGAAAATGACTGTCAACAATTTTTCTCTCCAAAAACTTTGAACAGTCATAACTCGGCAGATATACAACATATCTGCGCCAAACTTCCCGTGCTTGTTGAGAGTCATACCCTGAAGGGCCTTGTAGAGATCATTTGCATCAACCCTACAGCGCCAACTAGTGGCAATAGAAAGTCACTCGTTTTTCCAATACATGTCCAGTTCTTTTCAGGTTGGTCATTGTAATTTGAAGACCTATTGTAATACTTATTTACAGCCCATGTCCACGTGTCTCTGTCTGTTGCCGTGACGACCCTTTATTCGCCATTTAAAGGAAATATTTTTTTTCAAAGACTCAGGCAGCTTATATAGCCACAATATTTGGCACACTTCGTCGAATTGGCCCAGTTAGAAGATTAATTTTGGTTTTGAATAAGGGCTTGGCTGCACAGCTCAGTAGTGGCTCCTTTTTTGTAGTACTCTCTCCAATAGGGGTTTTTATCTCTTGGGTGTGGGAATGTAAATAGGCGACTTTCGAGCATGTTATGTTCTAATGAGATGATTAGAGAGGAGCATCTGCCAACACCCTGACCTGCACACAGTCCGAGTTGCGTGACGTCCGAGTTGCGCTAGATTGCGAGGGCCCGTTCAGTCCTGCTTGCAGGCCTAGTTATTATTATTATTATTATTCTTTTTTCAGGGCAAATGAAAATGGCCAATTTGGAGGCCTGAACATGCACGAAAAGTCACCAAAATTTGCACATACGTGCGGCTTTGCGTAAATTTCGATAATCTTGTGTCGTTTTGAAAAAATGTCAAAAAATGGCTCAGTGGCGCCCCCTTGACCCTTAAAATTTTCAAAAAGGCCTCTCCTCTCAGGTTTTCAACGTAGAGCAATGAAATTTGGGGAGTAGATACCTTATGCCTAACTGTTCAAAAAAGCCTCTTGCACCCATATTCCAAATCCAACAGGAAATCGGATATTTTGGATCAAATGTGAAATTTTTATCGGTTCACAGTTGGAGTTTACATTTGGAGGCCTGAACATGCACGAAAACTCACCAAAATTTGCACATACATGCAACTTTGCGTAAATTTTGATAATCTACAAAAAAATTTAACAAAATGGCTCAGTGGCGCCCCCTTGAAATTTTCAAAAAGGCCTTTCCTATTTGGTTTTTTCAACGTAGAACGATGAAATTTGGCGAGTCGATACATTGTGCAAAACTGCTCCAAAAAGTCTCTTGCACCCATATTCCAAACCCAACAGGAAGCCGGAAATTTTGGATCAAATGTGAAATTTTATCGATTTACATTTGAGACCTTGTCGCTGAAGAAAATAGTTGGATCGTCTTCAAAATTGGTCAGACTATTCAGGAGACATATGAGATCTTAAGTTTTCAAAATGGTGAGTTTTCACTCAAGGGTCTGACCTGGGCGTGGTCCCAAAGTCGGCCATTTTTGGGCAAAATACCAAATTCAGAAAATGATTAAAAACTCCGTGATACAACGTTCAATCTTTTTCATTTCTAGCATGTATATGAGATATCCCAGCCTGAACACGACTGCATTGAAATATTACCCATTAGGCCTGGCGCCCCCTAGTGGGAACAGGAAATGGCCTTCTTTACGAGACAGGCTGCTCCTCCAAGGGAAAAAAATCTATTGACCTCAAACCTGTTTCAGGGGAGCCTCAAGACATGTGTTCAGGTCCCTGATGAAAAATATTGAGGTTTCGTTGAAGCGGAGAGGTCCAAACTGGAAGTGAAAATGACCGTCAACAATTTGTCTCGCCAAAAATTTTGAACAGTCATAACTCGGCAGATATGCAACATATCTGCGCCAAACTTTCCGTGTTTGTTGAGAGTCATACCCTGAAGGTTCTTGTAGGGGTCATTTGCATCAACTCTACAGTGCCAACTAGTGGCAACAGAAAGAAGTTTTAAAAAAGGCCTTTCCTATTGGGTTTTTTCAACATAGAGCAAGGAAATTTGGGGAGTAGATACCTTATGCAAAACTGCTCCAAAAAGTCTCTTGCACCCATATTCCAAATCCAACAGGAAATCGGGTATTTTGGATCGAATGTGAAATTTTCATGGGTTCACAGTAAGAGTTTACATTTGGAGGCTTGAATATGCATAAAAACTCACCAAAATTTGCACATACATGCGGCTTTGGATAACGTTCGATAATCTTGCAACGTTACGAAACAATTTAACAAAATGGCTCAGTGGCGCCCCCTTGAAATTTTCAAAAAGGCCTCTCCATTTAGGTTTTTCTTACATAGAGTGATGAAATTTGGAGAGTCAAAACTTTGTGCAAAACTGCTCCAAAAAGTCTCTTGCACACACATTCCAAATCCTACAGGAAATCGGGTATTTTGGATTGAATGTGAACTTTTTATCGATTTACAGTGTGCACATTTTACACCTTGGCACCTAGGGAATTAGTTTGATCATTCTCAAAATTGGTGAGACTGTTCATGAGGCATATGAAATCTTAAGTTATAAAAATGGTGTGTTTTCATTCACGGGCCTGACCTGGGCGGGGCGCCAAATTCTTCCATTTTTTCGCCAAAACACCGAATTCGGAAAATGACTGATAACTCCCTCATACAATGTTCAATCTATTTTAAATCTGCCATGTGTGTGAGGTATACCAGCCTGAGCAGGACTGGATAGAAAATTTACCATTTGTGCCTGGCGCCTCCTAGTGGGAACAGGAAATGCCCTTTTTTACGGGACACACTCCTCCTCTAAAGGGAAAAAATCAATCTACCTCAAACCTGCATAAGGGAAACCTTAAGACCTGTCTTCAGGTGCCTGATGACAAAAATTGAAGTTTTGTTGAAGCGGAGGGGTCCAAACAGTAAAGTGAAAATGACTGTCAACAATTTTTCTCTCCAAAAACTTTGTACAGTCATAACTCGGCAGATATACAAGATATCTGCGCCAAACTTCCCGTGCTTGTTGAGAGTCATACCCTGAAGGGCCTTGTAGGGGTCATTTGCATCAACCCTACAGCGCCAACTAGTGGCGATAGAAAGTCACTCGTTTTTCCAAAACATGTCCAGTTCTTTTCATGTTGGTCATTGTAGTTTCAAGACCTATTAAAATACTTTTTTACGGCCCATGTCCACGTGTCTCTGTCTGTTGCCGTGACGACCCTTTGTTCGCCATTTAAAGGAAATTTTTTTTTTCAGAGACTCAGGGAGCTTATAGAGCCACAATAGTTGGCACACTTGGTCGAATTGGCCCAGTTAGAAGATTAATTTTGGTTTTGAATAAGGGCTTGGCTGCACAGCTCAGTAGTGGCTCCTTTTTTGTAGTACTCTCTCCAATAGGGGTTTTTATCTCTTGGGTGTGGGAATGTAAATAGGCGACTTTCGAGCATGTTAGGTTCTAATGAGATGATTAGAGAGGAGGATCTCCCACCACCCTGACCTGCACACAGTCCGAGTTGCGTGACGTCCGAGTTGCGCTAGATTGCGAGGGCCCGTTCAGTCCTGCTTGCAGGCCTAGTTTTTCTTTATTTCTGGAAAAGAAAGTGATTAAATTGCAGGTAAACAACAAAAAATAGCATTGTTTTACTCATTAAACCAAATATATCAACAAAAATGCATATTCTAACTGAGGAAAAAGTTAGGACACCCTACCACCTAGCAGCTAGTTATTATTATTTTTTTTTTTTTTCAGGGCAAATGAAAACGGCCAATTTGGAGGCCTGAACATGCACGAAAAGTCACCAAAATTTGCACATACGTCCGGAAAATTGTAAATTTCGATAATTTTGCAACGTTGCAAAAAAATATAACAAAATGGCTCAGTGGCGCCCCCTTGAAATTTTAAAATTGGCCTATAACATTAGGGTCTGTCAGCGTAGAGCAATGAAATTTGGGGGGTCTATACCTTGTCCAAAACCGCTCCAAAAGAGCATTTACACGCATATTCCAAACCCAACAGGAAATCGGTTATTTTGGATCAAATATGAAATTTTTATCGATTTACAGGGTGCACATTTGAGACCTTTTCGCCGAGGGAGTTAGTTGGATCATCTTCAAAATTGGTGAGACTGTTCAGGAGACATATGAAATCTTAAGTTTTGAAAATGGTGCGTTTTCATTCACGGGTCTGACCTGGGCGTGGTGCCAAAGTCGACCATTTTTTCAGCAAAATGACAAATTCAGTAAATGACTTATAGTTCCTTGACACAACGTTCAATCTTTTTCATATTTGGCATGTATGTGTGGTATCCCACCCTTAACACGAGTGCATTGAAATATTACCCATTAGGTCTAGCGCCCCCTAGTGAGAACAGGAAATGCCTTTTTTTACGAGACAGGTTCCTCCTCCAAGGGAAAAAAATCTGTTGACCTCAAACCTGTATCAGGGGAGCCTTAAGACCTGTGTTCAGGTGCCTGATGAAAAATATTGAGGTTTCGTTGAGGCGGAGGGGTCTAAACAGGAAAGTGAAAATGAACGTCAACAATTTGTCACGCAAAAAACTTTGAACAGTCATAACTCGGCAGATATACAACATATCTGCGCCAAACTTCCCGTGTTTGTTGAGAGTCATACCCTGAAGGTTCTTGTAGGGGTCATTTGCATCAACTCTACAGTGCCAACTAGTGGCGACAGAAAGAAGTTTTAAAAAAGGCCTTTCCTATTGGGTTTTTTCAACATAGAGCAAGGAAATTTGGGGAGTAGATACCTTATGCAAAACTGCTCCAAAAAGTCTCTTGCACCCATATTCCAAATCCAACAGGAAATCAGGTATTTTGGATCGAATGTGAAATTTTCATGGGTTCACAGTAGGAGTTTACATTTGGAGGCTTGAATATGCACAAAAACTCGTAAAAATTTGCACATACATGCGGCTTTAGATAACGTTCGATAATCTTGCAATGTTACGAAAAAATGTAGCAAAATGCCTCAGTGGCGCCCCCTTGAATTTTTCAAAAAGGCGTTTCCTATTAGGTTTTTTTAACAGAGAGTGATGAAATTTGGGGAGTCGATACCTTGTGCAAAACTGCTCCAAAAAGTCTCTTGCACCCGTATTCCAAATCCAACAGGAAATCGGGTATTTTGGATCGAATGTGAAATTTTTATCGGTTCAGAGTAGGAGTTTACATTTGGAGGCTTGAACATAAACGAAAACTCACAAAAATTTGGACATACATGTGGCTTTGCATAACGTTCAATAATCTTGCAACGTTACGAAAACATGTAACAAAATGGCTCAGTGGCGCCCCCTTGAAATTTTCAAAAAGGCCTCTCCATTTAGGTTTTTTCAACGTAGAGGGATGAAATTTGGAGAGTCGATACCTTGTACAAAACTGCTCCAAAAAGTCTCTTGCACCCGTATTCCAAATCCAACAGGAAATCGGGTATTTTGGATCGAATGTGAAATTTTTATTTAATTTTTTTTTTTTTTCAGGGCAAATGAAAACGGCCAATTTGGAGGCCTGAACATGCACGAAAAGTCACCAAAATTTGCACATACGTCCGGAAAATTGTAAATTTCGATAATTTTGCAACGTTGCAAAAAAATATAACAAAATGGCTCAGTGGCGCCCCCTTGAAATTTTAAAATTGGCCTATAACATTAGGGTCTGTCAGCGTAGAGCAATGAAATTTGGGGGGTCTATACCTTGTCCAAAACCGCTCCAAAAGAGCATTTACACGCATATTCCAAACCCAACAGGAAATCGGGTATTTTGGATTGAATGTGAAATTTTTATCGATTTACAGTGTGCACATTTTACACCTTGGCACCTAGGGAATTAGTTTGATCATTCTCAAAATTGGCGAGACTGTTCATGAGGCATATGAAATCTTAAATTATCAAAATGGTGTGTTTTCATTCACGGGCCTGACCTGGGCGGGGTGCCAAAGTCGGCCATTTTTTCGCCAAAACACCGAATTCGGAAAATGACTGATAACTCCCTCATACAACGTTCAATCTATTTTAAATCTGGCATGTGTGTGAGGTATACCAGCCTGAGCAGGACTGGATTGAAAATTTACCATTTGTGCCTGGCGCCTCCTAGTGGGAACAGGAAATGCCCTTTTTTACGGGACACACTCCTCCTCTAAAGGGAAAAAATCAATCTACCTCAAACCTGCAAAAGGGAAGCCTTAAGACCTGTCTTCAGGTGCCTGATGAAAAATATTGAAGTTTCGTTGAAGCGGAGGGGTCCAAACAGGAAAGTGAAAATGACTGTCAACAATTTTTCTCTCCAAAAACTTTGAACAGTCATAACTCGGCAGATATACAACATATCTGCGCCAAACTTCCCGTGCTTGTTGAGAGTCATACCCTGAAGGGCCTTGTAGGGGTCATTTGCATCAACCCTACAGCGCCAACTAGTGGCAATAGAAAGTCACTCGTTTTTCCAATACATGTCCAGTTCTTTTCAGGTTGGTCATTGTAGTTTCAAGACCTATTAAAATACTTATTTACGGCCCATGTCCATGTGTCTCTGTCTGTTGCCGTGACGACTCTTTGTTCTCCATTTAAAGGAAATATTTTTTTTCAGAGACTCAGGCAGCTTATAGAGGAGCCACAATATTTGGCACACTTGGTCGAATTGGACCAGTTAGAAGATTAATTTTAGTTTTGAATAATGGCTTGGCTGCACAGCTCAGTAGTGGCTCCTTTTTTGTAGTACTCTCTCCAATAGGAGTTTTTATCTCTTGGGTGTGGGAATGTATATAGGCGACTTTCGAGCATGTTAGGTTCGAATGAGATGATTAGAGAGGAGGATCTGCCACCACCCTGACCTGCACACAGTCCGAGTTGCGTGACGTCCGAGTTGCGCTAGATTGCGAGGGCCCGTTCAGTCCTGCTTGCAGGCCTAGTTAGGGCCCGAGCACTAGACGTGCGAAGGCCCTATTGTAATGCAAAGGATTATTATTATTATTAGGGCCCGAGCACTAGACGTGCGAAGGCCCTATTGTTTTGCAAAGGATTATTATTAGGGCCCGAGCACTAAGCGTGCGAAGGCCCTATTGTTTTGCAAAGGATTATTTTTTTTTTTATTATTATTATTTTTTTTTTTTTTCAGGGCAAATGAAAACGGCCAATTTGGAGGCCTCAACATGCACGAAAAGTCACCAAAATTTGCACGTACGTCCGGAAAATTGTAAATTTCGATAATTTTGCAACGTTGCAAAAAAATATAACAAAATGGCTCAGTGGCGCCCCCTTGAAATTTTAAAATTGGCCTATAACATTAGGGTCTGTCAGCGTAGAGCAATGAAATTTGGGGGGTCTATACCTTGTCCAAAACCGCTCCAAAAAAGCATTTACATGCATATTCCAAACCCAACAGGAAATCGGTTATTTTGGATCAAATATGAAATTTTTATCGATTTACAGGGTGCACATTTGAGACCTTTTCGCCGAGGGAGTTAGTTGGATCATCTTCAAAATTGGTGAGACTGTTCAGGAGACATATGAAATCTTAAGTTTTGAAAATGGTGCGTTTTCATTCACGGGTCTGACCTGGGCGTGGTGCCAAAGTCGACCATTTTTTCGGCAAAATGACAAATTCAGTAAATGACTTATAGTTCCTTGACACAACGTTCAATCTTTTTCATATTTGGCATGTATGTGTGGTATCCCACCCTTAACACGAGTGCATTGAAATATTACCCATTAGGCCTGGCGCCCCCTAGTGGGAACAGGAAATGGCCTTCTTTACGAGACAGGCTCCTCCTCCAAGGGAAAAAAATCTATTGACCTCAAACCTGTTTCAGGGGAGCCTCAACACATGTGTTCAGGTCCCTGATGAAAAATATTGAGGTTTCGTTGAAGCGGAGAGGTCCAAACTGGAAGTGAAAATGACCGTCAACAATTTGTCTCGCCAAAAATTTTGAACAGTCATAACTCGGCAGATATGCAACATATCTGCGCCAAACTTTCCGTGTTTGTTGAGAGTCATACCCTGAAGGTTCTTGTAGGGGTCATTTGCATCAACTCTACAGTGCCAACTAGTGGCGACAGAAAGAAGTTTTAAAAAAGGCCTTTCCTATTGGGTTTTTTCAACATAGAGCAAGGAAATTTGGGGAGTAGATACCTTATGCAAAACTGCTCCAAAAAGTCTCTTGCACCCATATTCCAAATCCAACAGGAAATCGGGTATTTTGGATCGAATGTGAAATTTTCATGGGTTCACAGTAAGAGTTTACATTTGGAGGCTTGAATATGCATAAAAACTCACCAAAATTTACACATACATGCGGCTTTGGATAACGTTCGATAATCTTGCAACGTTACGAAACAATTTAACAAAATGGCTCAGTGGCGCCCCCTTGAAATTTTCAAAAAGGCCTCTCCATTTAGGTTTTTCTAACATAGAGTGATGAAATTTGGAGAGTCAAAACTTTGTGCAAAACTGCTCCAAAAAGTCTCTTGCACACACATTCCAAATCCTACAGGAAATCGGGTATTTTGGATTGAATGTGAACTTTTTATCGATTTACAGTGTGCACATTTTACACCTTGGCACCTAGGGAATTAGTTTGATCATTCTCAAAATTGGCGAGACTGTTCATGAGGCATATGAAATCTTAAGTTATCAAAATGGTGTGTTTTCATTCACGGGCCTGACCTGGGCGGGGTGCCAAAGTCGGCCATTTTTTTGCCAAAACACCGAATTCGGAAAATGACTGATAACTCCCTCATACAACGTTCAATCTATTTTAAATCTGGCATGTGTGTGAGGTATACCAGCCTGAGCATGACTGGATTGAAAATTTACCATTTGTGCTTGGCGCCTCCTAGTGGGAACAGGAAATGCCCTTTTTTTACGGGACACACTCCTCCTCTAAAGGGAAAAAATCAATCTACCTCAAAGCTGCATAAGGGAAGCCTTAAGACCTGTCTTCAGGTGCCTGATGAAAAATATTGAAGTTTCGTTGAAGCGGAGGGGTCCAAACAGGAAAGTGAAAATGACTGTCAACAATTTTTCTCTCCAAAAACTTTGAACAGTCATAACTCGGCAGATATACAACATATCTGCGCCAAACTTCCCGTGCTTGTTGAGAGTCATACCCTGAAGGGCCTTGTAGGGGTCATTTGCATCAAACCTACAGCGCCAACTAGTGGCAATAGAAAGTCACTCGTTTTTCCAATACATGTCCAGTTCTTTTCAGGTTGGTCATTGTAGTTTCAAGACCTATTAAAATACTTATTTACGGCCCATGTCCACGTGTCTCTGTCTGTTGCCGTGACGACCCTTTGTTCGCCATTTAAAGGAAATATTTTTTTACAGAGACTCAGGCAGCTTATAGAGCCACAATATTTGGCACACTTGGTCGAATTGGCCCACTTAGAAGATTAGTTTTGGGTTTTGAATAAGGGCTTGGCTGCACAGCTCAGTAGTGGCTCCTTTTTTGTAGTACTCTCTCCAATAGGGGTTTTTATCTCTTGGGTGTGGGAATGTATATAGGCTACTTTCGAGCATCTTAGGTTCTAATGAGATGATTAGAGAGGAGGATCTGCCACCACCCTGACCTGCACACAGTCCGAGTTGCGCTAGATTGCGAGGGCCCGTTCAGTCCTGCTTGCAGGCCTAGTTATTATTATTAGGGCCCGAGCACTAGACGTGCGAAGGCCCTATTGTTTTGCAAAGGATTATTTTTTTTTTTATTATTATTTTTTTTTTTTTTCAGGGCAAATGAAAACGGCCAATTTGGAGGCCTGAACATGCACGAAAAGTCACCAAAATTTGCACATACGTCCGGAAAATTGTAAATTTTGATAATTTTGCAACGTTGCAAAAAAATATAACAAAATGGCTCAGTGGCGCCCCCTTGAAATTTTAAAATTGGCCTATAACATTAGGGTATGTCAGCGTAGAGCAATGAAATTTGGGGGGTCTATACCTTGTCCAAAACCGCTCCAAAAAAGCATTTACACGCATATTCCAAACCCAACAGGAAATCGGTTATTTTGGATCAAATATGAAATTTTTATCGATTCACAGGGTGCACATTTGAGACCTTTTCGCCGAGGGAGTTAGTTGGATCATCTTCAAAATTGGTGAGACTGTTCAGGAGACATATGAAATCTTAAGTTTTGAAAATGGTGCGTTTTCATTCACGGGTCTGACCTGGGCGTGGTGCCAAAGTTGACCATTTTTTCGGCAAAATGACAAATTCAGTAAATGACTAATAGTTCCTTGACACAACGTTCAATCTTTTTCATATTTGGCATGTATGTGTGGTATCCCACCCTTAACACGAGTGCATTGAAATATTACCCATTAGGTCTAGCGCCCCCTAGTGAGAACAGGAAATGCCTTTTTTTACGAGACAGGTTCCTCCTCCAAGGGAAAAAAATCTGTTGACCTCAAACCTGCATCAGGGGAGCCTTAAGACCTGTGTTCAGGTGCCTGATGAAAAATATTGATGTTTCGTTGAGGCGGAGGGGTCCAAACAGGAAAGTGAAAATGAACGTCAACAATTTGTCACGCAAAAAACTTTGAACAGTCATAACTCGGCAGATATACAACATATCTGCGCCAAACTTCCCGTGTTTGTTGAGAGTCATACCCTGAAGGTTCTTGTAGGGGTCATTTGCATCAACTCTACAGTGCCAACTAGTGGCGACAGAAAGAAGTTTTAAAAAAGGCCTTTCCTATTGGGTTTTTTCAACATAGAGCAAGGAAATTTGGGGAGTAGATACCTTCTGCAAAACTGCTCCAAAAAGTCTCTTGCACCCGTATTCCAAATCCAACAGGAAATCGGGTATTTTGGATCGAATGTGAAATTTTCATGGGTTCACAGTAGGAGTTTACATTTGGAGGCTTGAATATGCACAAAAACTCGTAAAAATTTGCACATACATGCAGCTTTGGATAACGTTCGATAATCTTGCAATGTTACGAAAAAATGTAACAAAATGCCTCAGTGGCGCCCCCTTGAATTTTTCAAAAAGGCGTTTCCTATTAGGTTTTTTTAACATAGAGTGATGAAATTTGGGGAGTCGATACCTTGTGCAAAACTGCTCCAAAAAGTCTCTTGCACCCGTATTCCAAATCCAACAGGAAATCGGGTATTTTAGATGGAATGTGAAATTTTTATCGGTTCACAGTAGGAGTTTACATTTGGAGGCTTGAACATGCACGAAAACTCACAAAAATTTGGACATACATGCGGCTTTGCATAAAGTTCAATAATCTTGCAACGTTACGAAAACATGTAACAAAATGGCTCAGTGGCGCCCCCTTGAAATTTCCAAAAAGGCCTCTCTATTTAGGTTTTTTCAACGTAGAAGGATGAAATTCGGAGAGTCGATACCTTGTACAAAACTGCTCCAAAAAGTCTCTTGCATGCGTATTCCAAACCCAACAGGAAATCAGGTATTTTGGATTGAATATGAAATTTGTATCGATTTACAGTGTGCACATTTTACACCTTGGCACCTAGGGAATTAGTTTGATCATTCTCAAAATTGGCGAGACTGTTCATGAGGCACATGAAATCTTAAGTTATCAAAATGGTGTGTTTTCATTCACGGGCCTGACATGGGCGGGGTGCCAAAGTCGGCCATTTTTTCGCCAAAACACCGAATTCGGAAAATGACTGATAACTCCCTCATACAACCTTCAATCTATTTTAAATCTGGCATGTGTGTGAGGTATACCAGCCTGAGCAGGACTGGATTGAAAATTTACCGTTTGTGCCTGGCGCCTCCTAGTGGGAACAGGAAATGCCCTTTTTTACTGGACACACTCCTCCTCTAAAGGGAAAAAATCAATCTACCTCAAACCTGCATAAGGGAAGCCTTAAGACCTGTCTTCAGGTGCCTGATGAAGAATATTGAAGTTTCGTTGAAGCGGAGGGGTCCAAACAGCAAAGTGAAAATGACTGTCATCAATTTTTCTCTCCAAAAACTTTGAACAGTCATAACTCGGCAGATATACAACATATCTGCGCCAAACTTCCCGTGCTTGTTGAGAGTCATACCCTGAAGGGCCTTGTAGGGGTCATTTGCATCAACGCTACAGCGCCAACTAGTGGCAATAGAAAGTCACTCGTTTTTCCAATACATGTCCAGTTCTTTTCAGGTTGGTCATTGTAGTTTCAAGACCTATTAAAATACTTATTTACGGCACATGTCCACGTGTCTCTATCTGTTGCCGTGACGACCCTTTGTTCGCCATTTAAAGGAAATATTTTTTTTCAGAGACTCAGGCAGCTTATAGAGCCACAATATTTGGCACACTTGGTCGAATTGGCCCAGTTAGAAGATTAATTTGGTTTTGAATAAGGGCTTGGCTGCACAGCTCAGTAGTTGCTCCTTTTTTGTAGTACTCTCTCCAATAGGGTTTTTTATCTCTTGGGTGTGGTAATGTAAATAGGCGACTTTCGTGCATGTTAGGTTCTAATGAGATGATTAGAGAGGAGGATCTGCCACCACCCTGACCTGCACACAGTCCGAGTTGCGTGACGTCCGAGTTGCGCTAGATTGCGAGGGCCCGTTCAGTCCTGCTTGCAGGCCTAGTTATTATTATTCTTTTTTCAGGGCAAATGAAAATGGCCAATTTGGAGGCCTGAACATGCACGAAAAGTCACCAAAATTTGCACATACGTGCGGCTTTGCGTAAATTTCGATAATCTTGTGTCGTTTTGAAAAAATGTCAAAAAATGGCTCAGTGGCGCCCCCTTGACCCTTAAAATTTTCAAAAAGGCCTCTCCTCTCAGGTTTTCAACGTAGAGCAATGAAATTTGGGGAGTAGATACCTTATGCCTAACTGTTCAAAAAAGCCTCTTGCACCCATATTCCAAATCCAACAGGAAATCGGATATTTTGGATCAAATGTGAAATTTTTATCGGTTCACAGTTGGAGTTTACATTTGGAGGCCTGAACATGCACGAAAACTCACCAAAATTTGCACATACATGCAACTTTGCGTAAATTTTGATAATCTACAAAAAAATTTAACAAAATGGCTCAGTGGCGCCCCCTTGAAATTTTCAAAAAGGCCTTTCCTATTTGGTTTTTTCAACGTAGAACGATGAAATTTGGCGAGTCGATACATTGTGCAAAACTGCTCCAAAAAGTCTCTTGCACCCATATTCCAAACCCAACAGGAAGCCGGAAATTTTGGATCAAATGTGAAATTTTATCGATTTACATTTGAGACCTTGTCGCTGAAGAAAATAGTTGGATCGTCTTCAAAATTGGTCAGACTAATCAGGAGACATATGAGATCTTAAGTTTTCAAAATGGTGAGTTTTCACTCAAGGGTCTGACCTGGGCGTGGTCCCAAAGTCGGCCATTTTTGGGCAAAATACCAAATTCAGAAAATGATTAAAAACTCCGTGATACAACGTTCAATCTTTTTCATTTCTAGCATGTATATGAGATATCCCAGCCTGAACACGACTGCATTGAAATATTACCCATTAGGCCTGGCGCCCCCTAGTGGGAACAGGAAATGGCCTTCTTTACGAGACAGGCTCCTCCTCCAAGGGAAAAAAATCTATTGACCTCAAACCTGTTTCAGGGGAGCCTCAACACATGTGTTCAGGTCCCTGATGAAAAATATTGAGGTTTCGTTGAAGCGGAGAGGTCCAAACTGGAAGTGAAAATGACCGTCAACAATTTGTCTCGCCAAAAATTTTGAACAGTCATAACTCGGCAGATATGCAACATATCTGCGCCAAACTTTCCGTGTTTGTTGAGAGTCATACCCTGAAGGTTCTTGTAGGGGTCATTTGCATCAACTCTACAGTGCCAACTAGTGGCGACAGAAAGAAGTTTTAAAAAAGGCCTTTCCTATTGGGTTTTTTCAACATAGAGCAAGGAAATTTGGGGAGTAGATACCTTATGCAAAACTGCTCCAAAAAGTCTCTTGCACCCATATTCCAAATCCAACAGGAAATCGGGTATTTTGGATCGAATGTGAAATTTTCATGGGTTCACAGTAAGAGTTTACATTTGGAGGCTTGAATATGCATAAAAACTCACCAAAATTTACACATACATGCGGCTTTGGATAACGTTCGATAATCTTGCAACGTTACGAAACAATTTAACAAAATGGCTCAGTGGCGCCCCCTTGAAATTTTCAAAAAGGCCTCTCCATTTAGGTTTTTCTAACATAGAGTGATGAAATTTGGAGAGTCAAAACTTTGTGCAAAACTGCTCCAAAAAGTCTCTTGCACACACATTCCAAATCCTACAGGAAATCGGGTATTTTGGATTGAATGTGAACTTTTTATCGATTTACAGTGTGCACATTTTACACCTTGGCACCTAGGGAATTAGTTTGATCATTCTCAAAATTGGTGAGACTGTTCATGAGGCATATGAAATCTTAAGTTATAAAAATGGTGTGTTTTCATTCACGGGCCTGACCTGGGCGGGGCGCCAAATTCTTCCATTTTTTCGCCAAAACACCGAATTCGGAAAATGACTGATAACTCCCTCATACAACGTTCAATCTATTTTAAATCTGGCATGTGTGTGAGGTATACCAGCCTGAGCAGGACTGGATTGAAAATTTACCATTTGTGCCTGGCGCCTCCTAGTGGGAACAGGAAATGCCCTTTTTTACGGGACACACTCCTCCTCTAAAGGGAAAAAATCAATCTACCTCAAACCTGCATAAGGGAAACCTTAAGACCTGTCTTCAGGTGCCTGATGACAAAAATTGAAGTTTTGTTGAAGCGGAGGGGTCCAAACAGTAAAGTGAAAATGACTGTCAACAATTTTTCTCTCCAAAAACTTTGAACAGTCATAACTCGGCAGATATACAAGATATCTGCGCCAAACTTCCCGTGCTTGTTGAGAGTCATACCCTGAAGGGCCTTGTAGGGGTCATTTGCATCAACCCTACAGCGCCAACTAGTGGCGATAGAAAGTCACTCGTTTTTCCAAAACATGTCCAGTTCTTTTCATGTTGGTCATTGTAGTTTCAAGACCTATTAAAATACTTTTTTACGGCCCATGTCCACGTGTCTCTGTCTGTTGCCGTGACGACCCTTTGTTCGCCATTTAAAGGAAATATTTTTTTTCAGAGACTCAGGGAGCTTATAGAGCCACAATAGTTGGCACACTTGGTCGAATTGGCCCAGTTAGAAGATTAATTTTGGTTTTGAATAAGGGCTTGGCTGCACAGCTCAGTAGTGGCTCCTTTTTTGTAGTACTCTCTCCAATAGGGGTTTTTATCTCTTGGGTGTGGGAATGTAAATAGGCGACTTTCGAGCATGTTAGGTTCTAATGAGATGATTAGAGAGGAGGATCTGCCACCACCCTGACCTGCACACAGTCCGAGTTGCTTGACGTCCGAGTTGCGCTAGATTGCGAGGGCCCGTTCAGTCCTGCTTGCAGGCCTAGTTAGGGCCCGAGCACTAAGCGTGCGAAGGCCCTATTGTTTTGCAAAGGATTTTTTTTTTTTTTTTTTTTTTTTTTTTTTTTCAGGGCAAATGAAAACGGCCAATTTGGAGGCCTGAACATGCACGAAAAGTCACCAAAATTTGCACATACGTCCGGAAAATTGTAAATTTCGATAATTTTGCAACGTTGCAAAAAAATATAACAAAATGGCTCAGTGGCGCCCCCTTGAAATTTTAAAATTGGCCTATAACATTAGGGTCTGTCAGCGTAGAGCAATGAAATTTGGGGGGTCTATACCTTGTCCAAAACCGCTCCAAAAAAGCATTTACACGCATATTCCAAACCCAACAGGAAATCGGTTATTTTGGATCAAATATGAAATTTTTTATCGATTTACAGGGTGCACATTTGAGACCTTTTCGCCGAGGGAGTTAGTTGGATCATCTTCAAAATTGGTGAGAATGTTCAGGAGACATATGAAATCTTAAGTTTTGAAAATGGTGCGTTTTCATTCACGGGTCTGACCTGGGCGTGGTGCCAAAGTCGACCATTTTTTCGGCAAAATGACAAATTCAGTAAATGACTTATAGTTCCTTGACACAACGTTCAATCTTTTTCATATTTGGCATGTATGTGTGGTATCCCACCCTTAACACGAGTGCATTGAAATATTACCCATTAGGTCTAGCGCCCCCTAGTGAGAACAGGAAATGCCTTTTTTTACGAGACAGGTTCCTCCTCCAAGGGAAAAAAATCTGTTGACCTCAAACCTGCATCAGGGGAGCCTTAAGACCTGTGTTCAGGTGCCTGATGAAAAATATTGAGGTTTCGTTGAGGCGGAGGGGTCCAAACAGGAAAGTGAAAATGAACGTCAACAATTTGTCACGCAAAAAACTTTGAACAGTCATAACTCGGCAGATATACAACATATCTGCGCCAAACTTCCCGTGTTTGTTGAGAGTCATACCCTGAAGGTTCTTGTAGGGGTCATTTGCATCAACTCTACAGTGCCAACTAGTGGCGACAGAAAGAAGTTTTAAAAAAGGCCTTTCCTATTGGGTTTTTTCAACATAGAGCAAGGAAATTTGGGGAGTAGATACCTTATGCAAAACTGCTCCAAAAAGTCTCTTGCACCCATATTCCAAATCCAACAGGAAATCGGGTATTTTGGATCGAATGTGAAATTTTCATGGGTTCACAGTAGGAGTTTACATTTGGAGGCTTGAATATGCACAAAAACTCGTAAAAATTTGCACATACATACGGCCTTGGATAACGTTCGATAATCTTGCAATGTTACGAAAAAATGTAACAAAATGCCTCAGTGGCGCCCCCTTGAATTTTTCAAAAAGGTGTTTCCTATTAGGTTTTTTTAACATAGAGTGATGAAATTTGGGGAGTCGATACCTTATGCAAAACTGCTCCAAAAAGTCTCTTGCACCCATATTCCAAATCCAACAGGAAATCGGGTATTTTGGATCGAATGTGAAATTTTCATGGGTTCACAGTAAGAGTTTACATTTTGAGGCTTGAATATGCATAAAAACTCACCAAAATTTGCACATACATGCGGCTTTGCATAACGTTCAATAATCTTGCAACGTTACGAAAACATGTAACAAAATGGCTCAGTGGCGCCCCCTTGAAATTTTCAAAAAGGCCTCTCCATTTAGGTTTTTTCAACGTAGAGGGATGAAATTCGGAGAGTCGATACCTTGTACAAAACTGCTCAAAAAAGTCTCTTGCATGCGTATTCCAAACCCAACAGGAAATCGGGTATTTTGGATTGAATGTGAAATTTTTATCGATTTACAGTGTGCACATTTTACACCTTGGCACCTAGGGAATTAGTTTGATCATTCTCAAAATTGGCGAGACTGTTCATGAGGCATATGAAATCTTAAGTTATCAAAATGGTGTGTTTTCATTCACTGGCCTGACCTGGGCGGGGTGCCAAAGTCGGCCATTTTTTCGCCAAAACACCGAATTCGGAAAATGACTGATAACTCCCTCATACAACGTTCAATCTATTTTAAATCTGGCATGTGTGTGAGGTATACCAGCCTGAGCAGGACTGGATTGAACATTTACCATTTGTGCCTGGCGCCTCCTAGTGGGAACAGGAAATGCCCTTTTTTACGGGACACACTCCTCCTCTAAAAGGAAAAAATCAATCTACCTCAAACCTGCATAAGGGAAGCCTTAAGACCTGTCTTCAGGTGCCTGATGAAAAATATTGAAGTTTCGTTGAAGCGGAAGGGTCCAAACAGGTAAGTGAAAATGACTGTTAACAATTTTTCTCTCCAAAAACTTTGAACAGTCATAACTCGGCAGATATACAACATATCTGCGCCAAACTTCCCGTGCTTGTTGAGAGTCATACCCTGAAGGGCCTTGTAGGGGTCATTTGCATCAACCCTACAGCGCCAACTAGTGGCAATAGAAAGTCACTCGTTTTTCCAATACATGTCCAGCTCTTTTCAGGTTGGTCATTGTAGTTTCAAGACCTATTAAAATACTTATTTACGGCCAATGTCCACGTGTCTCTGTCTGTTGCCGTGACGACCCTTTGTTCGCCATTTAAAGGAAATATTTTTTTTCAGAGACTCAGGCAGCTTATAGAGCCACAATATTTGGCACACTTGGACGAATTGGCCCAGTTAGAAGATTAATTTTGGTTTTGAATAAGGGCTTGGCTGCACAGCTCAGTAGTGGCTCCTTTTTTGTAGTACTCTCTCCAATAGGAGTTTTTATCTCTTGGGTGTGGGAATGTAAATAGGCGACTTTCGAGCATGTTAGGTTCTAATGAGATGATTAGAGAGGAGGATCTGCCACCACCCTGACCTGCACACAGTCCGAGTTGCGTGACGTCCGAGTTGCGCTAGATTGCGAGGGCCCGTTCAGTCCTGCTTGCAGGCCTAGTTAGGGCCCGAGCACTAAGCGTGCGAAGGCCCTATTGTTTTGCAAAGGATTATTTTTTTTTTTATTTTTTTTTTTTTTTTTTTTTTTCAGGGCAAATGAAAACGGCCAATTTGGAGGCCTGAACATGCACGAAAAGTCACCAAAATTTGCACATACGTCCGGAAAATTGTAAATTTCGATAATTTTGCAACGTTGCAAAAAAATATAACAAAATGGCTCAGTGGCGCCCCCTTGAAATTTTAAAATTGGCCTATAACATTAGGGTCTGTCAGCGTAGAGCAATGAAATTTGGGGGGTCTATACCTTGTCCAAAACCGCTCCAAAAAAGCATTTACACGCATATTCCAAACCCAACAGGAAATCGGTTATTTTGGATCAAATATGAAATTTTTATCGATTTACAGGGTGCACATTTGAGACCTTTTCGCCGAGGGAGTTAGTTGGATCATCTTCAAAATTGGTGAGACTGTTCAGGAGACATATGAAATCTTAAGTTTTGAAAATGGTGCGTTTTCATTCACGGGTCTGACCTGGGCGTGGTGCCAAAGTCGACCATTTTTTCGGCAAAATGACAAATTCAGTAAATGACTTATAGTTCCTTGACACAACGTTCAATCTTTTTCATATTTGGCATGTATGTGTGGTATCCCACCCTTAACACGAGTGCATTGAAATATTACCCATTAGGTCTAGCGCCCCCTAGTGAGAACAGGAAATGCCTTTTTTTACGAGACAGGTTCCTCCTCCAAGGGAAAAAAATCTGTTGACCTCAAACCTGCATCAGGGGAGCCTTAAGACCTGTGTTCAGGTGCCTGATGAAAAATATTGAGGTTTTGTTGAGGCGGAGGGGTCCAAACAGGAAAGTGAAAATGAACGTCAACAATTTGTCACGCAAAAAACTTTGAACAGTCATAACTCGGCAGATATACAACATATCTGCGCCAAACTTCCCGTGTTTGTTGAGAGTCATACCCTGAAGGTTCTTGTAGGGGTCATTTGCATCAACTCTACAGTGCCAACTAGTGGCGACAGAAAGAAGTTTTAAAAAAGGCCTTTCCTATTGGGTTTTTTCAACATAGAGCAAGGAAATTTGGGGAGTAGATACCTTATGCAAAACTGCTCCAAAAAGTCTCTTGCACCCATTTTCCAAATCCAACAGGAAATCGGGTATTTTGGATCGAATGTGAAATTTTCATGGGTTCACAGTAGGAGTTTACATTTGGAGGCTTGAATATGCACAAAAACTCGTAAAAATTTGCACATACATGCGGCTTTAGATAACGTTCGATAATCTTGCAATGTTACGAAAAAATGTAGCAAAATGCCTCAGTGGCGCCCCCTTGAATTTTTCAAAAAGGCGTTTCCTATTAGGTTTTTTTGACAGAGAGTGATGAAATTTGGGGAGTCGATACCTTGTGCAAAACTGCTCCAAAAAGTCTCTTGCACCCGTATTCCAAATCCAACAGGAAATCGGGTATTTTGGATCGAATGTGAAATTTTTATCGGTTCACAGTAGGAGTTTACATTTGGAGGCTTGAACATGCACGAAAACTCACAAAAATTTGGACATACATGTGGCTTTGCATAACGTTCAATAATCTTGCAACGTTACGAAAACATGTAACAAAATGGCTCAGTGGCGCCCCCTTGAAATTTTCAAAAAGGCCTCTCCATTTAGGTTTTTTCAACGTAGAGGGATGAAATTCGGAGAGTCGATACCTTGTACAAAACTGCTCCAAAAAGTCTCTTGCATGCATATTCCAAACCCAACAGGAAATCGGGTATTTTGGATTGAATGTGAAATTTTTATCGATTTACAGTGTGCACATTTTACACCTTGGCACCTAGGGAATTAGTTTGATCATTCTCAAAATTGGCGAGACTGTTCATGAGGCATATGAAATCTTAAGTTATCAAAATGGTGTGTTTTCATTCACGGGCCTGACCTGGGCGGGGTGCCAAAGTCGGCCATTTTTTCGCCAAAACACCGAATTCGGAAAATGACTGATAACTCCCTCATACAACGTTCAATCTATTTTAAATCTGGCATGTGTGTGAGGTATACCAGCCTGAGCAGGACTGGATTGAAAATTTACCATTTGTGCTTGGCGCCTCCTAGTGGGAACAGGAAATGCCCTTTTTTTACGGGACACACTCCTCCTCTAAAGGGAAAAAATCAATCTACCTCAAAGCTGCATAAGGGAAGCCTTAAGACCTGTCTTCAGGTGCCTGATGAAAAATATTGAAGTTTCGTTGAAGCGGAGGGGTCCAAACAGGAAAGTGAAAATGACTGTCAACAATTTTTCTCTCCAAAAACTTTGAACAGTCATAACTCGGCAGATATACAACATATCTGCGCCAAACTTCCCGTGCTTGTTGAGAGTCATACCCTGAAGGGCCTTGTAGGGGTCATTTGCATCAAACCTACAGCGCCAACTAGTGGCGATAGAAAGTCACTCGTTTTTCCAATACATGTTCAGTTCTTTTCAGGTTGGTCATTGTAGTTTCAAGACCTATTAAAATACTTATTTACGGCCCATGTCCACGTGTCTCTGTCTGTTGCCGTGACGACCCTTTGTTCGCCATTTAAAGGAAATATTTTTTTTCAGAGACTCAGGCAGCTTATAGAGCCACAATATTTGGCACACTTGGTCGAATTGGCCCACTTAGAAGATTAGTTTTGGGTTTTGAATAAGGGCTTGGCTACACAGCTCAGTAGTGGCTCCTTTTTTGTAGTACTCTCTCCAATAGGGGTTTTTGCTACTTTCGAGCATCTTAGGTTCTAATGAGATGATTAGAGAGGAGGATCTGCCACCACCCTGACCTGCACACAGTCCGAGTTGCGTGACGTCCGAGTTGCGCTAGATTGCGAGGGCCCGTTCAGTCCTGCTTGCAGGCCTAGTTATTATTATTCTTTCTTCATGGCAAATGAAAATGGCCAATTTGGAGGCCTGAACATGCACGAAAAGTCACCAAAATTTGCACATACGTGCAGATTCGCGTAAATTTCGATAATCTTGCGTCGTTTTGAAAAAATGTCAAAAAATGGCTCAGTGGCGCCCCCTTGACCCTTAAAATTTTCAAAAAGGCCTCTCCTCTCAGGTTTTCAACGTAGAGCAATGAAATTTGGGGAGTAGATACCTTATGCCTAACTGTTCAAAAAAGCCTCTTGCACCCATATTCCAAATCCAACAGGAAATCGGGTATTTTGGATCGAATGTGAAATTTTTTCGGTTCACAGTTGGAGTTTACGTTTGGAGGCTTGAACATGCACGAAAACTCACCAAAATTTGCACATACATTCAACTTTGCGTAAATTTTGATAATCTACAAAAAAATTTAACAAAATGGCTCAGTGGCGCCCCCTTGAAATTTTCAAAAAGGCCTCTCCTATTAGGTTTTTTCAACGTAGAACAATGAAATTTAGTGAGTCGATACATTGTACAAAACTGCTCCAAAAAGTCTCTTGCACCCATATTCCAAACCCAACAGGAAGCTGGAAATTTTGGGTCAAATGCGAAATTTTATCGATTTACATTTGAGACCTTGTCGCTGAAGGATAAAGTTGGATCGTCTTCAAAATTGGTCAGACTATTCAGGAGACCTATGAGATCTTAAGTTTTCAAAATGGTGTGTTTTCATTCAAGGGTCTGGCCTGGGCGTGGTCCCAAAGTCGGCCATTTTTAGGCAAAATACCAAATTCAGAAAATGATTAAAAACTCCGTGATCCAACGTTCAATCTTTTTCATTTTTAGCATGTTTATGAGATATCCCAGCCTGAACACGACTGCATTGAAATATTACCCATTAGGCCTGGCGCCCCTAGTGGAAACAGGAAATGGCCTTCTTTACGAGACAGGCTCCTCCTCCAAGGGAAAAAAATCTATTGACCTCAAACCTGTTTCAGGGGAGCCTCAAGACATGTGTTCAGGTGCCTGATGAAAAATATTGAGGTTTCGTTGAAGCGGAGAGGTCCAAACTGGAAGTGAAAATGACCGTCAACAATTTGTCTCGCCAAAAACTTTGAACAGTCATAACTCGGCAGATATGCAACATATCTGCGCCAAACTTTCCGTGTTTGTTGAGAGTCATACCCTGAAGGTTCTTGTAGGGGTCATTTGCATCAACTCTACAGTGCCAACTAGTGGCGACAGAAAGAAGTTTTAAAAAAGGCCTTTCCTGTTGGGTTTTTTCAACGTAGAGCAATGAAATTTGGGGAGTAGATACCTTATGCCTAACTGCTCAAAAAAGCCTCTTGCACCCATATTCCAAATCCAACAGAAAATCGGGTATTTTGGATCAAATGTGAAATTTCTGTCCATTTCTAGTACAGTTTACATTTGGAGGCCTGGACATGCACGAAAACTCACCAAATTTTGCACATACATGCGGCTTTGTGTGGATTTCGATAATCTTGCAACGTTACAAAAAAATGTAACAAAATGGCTCAGTGGCGCCCCCTTGAATTTTTCAAAAAGGCGTTTCCTATTAGGTTTTTTTAACGTAGAGCAATGAAATTTGGGGAGTCGATACCTTGTGCAAAACTGCTCCAAAAAGTCTCTTGCACCCATATTCCAAACCCAACAGGAAATCGGGTATTTTGGATCGAATGTGAAATTTTTATCAATTAACAGGGTGCACATTTGAGACCTTGTCACAGAGGGAATCAATTGGATCATCTTCAAAATTGGTTAGACAATTCAGGAGACCTATGAAATCTAAACTTTTCAAAATGGTGTGTTTTCATTCATGGGTCTGACCTGGGCGTGGTGCCAAAGTCGGCCATTTTTTCGGCAAAATGACAAATTCAGTAAAGGACTAATAGCTCCTTGAAACAACGTTCAATCTTTTTCATATCTGGCATGTATGTGCGGGATCCCACCCTGAACACGAGTGCATTGAAATATTACTCATTAGGCCTAGCGCCCCCTAGTGGGAACAGGAAATGCCTTTTTTACGAAACAGGCTCCTCCTCCAAGGAAAAAAAAATCTATTCACCTCAAACCTGCATCAGGGGAGCCTGAAGACATGTGTTCAGGTGCCTGATGAAAAATACTGAGGTTTGGTTGAAGCAGAAGGGTCCAACAGGAGAAGTAAAAATGACTGAAGCCATTTCGTCTCACCACAAGTTTTGAACAGTCATAACTTCTAAAACATATCTGCGCCAAACATATCGTGCTTGTTGAGTCATAGTCTGAAGGGTCCTGTAGGGGTCATTTGCATCAACCCTACAGCGCCAACTAGTGGCAATAGAAAGTCACTCATTTTTTTAAATATATGTCCAGTTCTTTTCAGGTTGGTCATTGTAGTTTCAAGACCTTTTAAAATACTTATTTTACGGCCCATGTCCACATGTCTCTGTCTGTTGCTGTGATGACCCTTTATTCGCTCCTTTTTTGTAGTCCTCTGTCCAATAGGGGTTTTTATCTCTTAGGTGTGTGAATGTAAAGAGGCAACTTTCGCGCATGTTAGGTTCTAATGAGATGATTAGAGAGGACGATCTGCCACCACCCTGACCTGCACACTGTCCGAGTTGCATGACGTCCGAGTTGCGCTAGATTGCGAGGGCCCGTTCAGTCCTGCTTGCAGGCCTAGTTATTATTATTAGGGCCCGAGCACTAAGCGTGCGAAGGCCCTATTGTTTTGCAAAGGATTATTATTATTATTATTTTTTTTTTTTTTCAGGGCAAATGAAAACGGCCAATTTGGAGGCCTGAACATGCACGAAAAGTCACCAAAATTTGCACATACGTCCGGAAAATTGTAAATTTCGATAATTTTGCAACGTTGCAAAAAAATATAACAAAATGGCTCAGTGGCGCCCCCTTGAAATTTTAAAATTGGCCTATAACATTAGGGTCTGTCAGCGTAGAGCAATGAAATTTGGGGGGTCTATACCTTGTCCAAAACCGCTCCAAAAAAGCATTTACACGCATATTCCAAACCCAACAGGAAATCGGTTATTTTGGATCAAATATGAAATTTTTATCGATTTACAGGGTGCACATTTGAGACCTTTTCGCCGAGGGAGTTAGTTGGATCATCTTCAAAATTGGTGAGACTGTTCAGGAGACATATGAAATCTTAAGTTTTGAAAATGGTGCGTTTTCATTCACGGGTCTGACCTGGGCGTGGTGCCAAAGTCGACCATTTTTTCGGCAAAATGACAAATTCAGTAAATGACTAATAGTTCCTTGACACAACGTTCAATCTTTTTCATATTTGGCATGTATGTGTGGTATCCCACCCTTAACACGACTGCATTGAAATATTACCCATTAGGTCTAGCGCCCCCTAGTGAGAACAGGAAATGCCTTTTTTTACGAGACAGGTTCCTCCTCCAAGGGAAAAAAATCTGTTGACCTCAAACCTGCATCAGGGGAGCCTTAAGACCTGTGTTCAGGTGCGTGATGAAAAATATTGAGGTTTCGTTGAGGGGGAGGGGTCCAAACAGGAAAGTGAAAATGAACGTCAACAATTTGTCACGCAAAAAACTTTGAACAGTCATAACTCGGCAGATATACAACATATCTGCGCCAAACTTCCCGTGTTTGTTGAGAGTCATACCCTGAAGGTTCTTGTAGGGGTCATTTGCATCAACTCTACAGTGCCAACTAGTGGCGACAGAAAGAAGTTTTTAAAAAGGCCTTTCCTATTGGGTTTTTTCAACATAGAGCAGGGAAATTTGGGGAGTAGATACCTTATGCAAAACTGCTCCAAAAAGTCTCTTGCACCCATATTCCAAATCCAACAGGAAATCGGGTATTTTGGATCGAATGTGAAATTTTCATGGGTTCACAGTAAAAGTTTACATTTGGAGGCTTGAATATGCATAAAAACTTACCAAAATTTGCACATACATGCGGCTTTGCATAACGTTCGATAATCTTGCAACGTTACGAAAACATGTAACAAAATGGCTCAGTGGCGCCCTCTTGAAATTTTCAAAAAGGCCTCTCCATTTAGGTTTTTTCAACGTAGAGGGATGAAATTCGGAGAGTCGATACCTTGTACAAAACTGCTCCAAAAAGTCTCTTGCATGCGTATTCCAAACCCAACAGGAAATCAGGTATTTTGGATTGAATGTGAAATTTTTATCGATTTACAGTGTGCACATTTTACACCTTGGCACCTAGGGAATTAGTTTGATCATTCTCAAAATTGGCGAGAATGTTCATGAGGCATATGAAATCTTAAGTTATCAAAATGGTGTGTTTTCATTCACGGGCCTGAGCTGGGCGGGGTGCCAAAGTCGGCCATTTTTTCGCCAAAACACCAAATTCGGAAAATGACTGATAACTCCCTCATACAACGTTCAATCTATTTTAAATCTGGCATGTGTGTGAGGTATACCAGCCTGAGCAGGACTGGATTGAAAATTTACCATTTGTGCCTGGCGCCTCCTAGTGGGAACAGGAAATGCCCTTTTTTACGGGACACACTCCTCCTCTAAAAGGAAAAAACCAATCTACCTCAAACCTGCATAAGGGAAGCCTTAAGACCTGTCTTCAGGTGCCTGATGAAAAATATTGAAGTTTCGTTGAAGCGGAAGGGTCCAAACAGGAAAGTGAAAATGACTGTCAACAATTTTTCTCTCCAAAAACTTTGAACAGTCATAACTCGGCAGATATACAAGATATCTGCGCCAAACTTCCCGTGCTTGTTGAGAGTCATACCCTGAAGGGCCTTGTAGGGGTCATTTGCATCAACCCTACAGCGCCAACTAGTGGCGATAGAAAGTCACTCGTTTTTCCAAAACATGTCCAGTTCTTTTCATGTTGGTCATTGTAGTTTCAAGACCTATTAAAATACTTTTTTACGGCCCATGTCCACGTGTCTCTGTCTGTTGCCGTGACGACCCTTTGTTCGCCATTTAAAGGAAATATTTTTTTTCAGAGACTCAGGGAGCTTATAGAGCCACAATAGTTGGCACACTTGGTCGAATTGGCCCAGTTAGAAGATTAATTTTGGTTTTGAATAAGGGCTTGGCTGCACAGCTCAGTAGTGGCTCCTTTTTTGTAGTACTCTCTCCAATAGGGGTTTTTATCTCTTGGGTGTGGGAATGTAAATAGGCGACTTTCGAGCATGTTAGGTTCTAATGAGATGATTAGAGAGGAGGATCTGCCACCACCCTGACCTGCACACAGTCCGAGTTGCGTGACGTCCGAGTTGCGCTAGATTGCGAGGGCCCGTTCAGTCCTGCTTGCAGGCCTAGTTATTATTATTCTTTTTTCAGGGCAAATGAAAATGGCCAATTTGGAGGCCTGAACATGCACGAAAAGTCACCAAAATTTGCACATACGTGCGGCTTTGCGTAAATTTCGATAATCTTGTGTCGTTTTGAAAAAATGTCAAAAAATGGCTCAGTGGCGCCCCCTTGACCCTTAAAATTTTCAAAAAGGCCTCTCCTCTCAGGTTTTCAACGTAGAGCAATGAAATTTGGGGAGTAGATACCTTATGCCTAACTGTTCAAAAAAGCCTCTTGCACCCATATTCCAAATCCAACAGGAAATCGGATATTTTGGATCAAATGTGAAATTTTTATCGGTTCACAGTTGGAGTTTACATTTGGAGGCCTGAACATGCACGAAAACTCACCAAAATTTGCACATACATGCAACTTTGCGTAGATTTTGATAATCTACAAAAAAATTTAACAAAATGGCTCAGTGGCGCCCCCTTGAAATTTTCAAAAAGGCCTTTCCTATTAGGTTTTTTCAACGTAGAACGATGAAATTTGGCGAGTCGATACATTGTGCAAAACTGCTCCAAAAAGTCTCTTGCACCCATATTCCAAACCCAACAGGAAGCCGGAAATTTTGGATCAAATGTGAAATTTTATCGATTTACATTTGAGACCTTGTCGCTGAAGAAAATAGTTGGATCGTCTTCAAAATTGGTCAGACTATTCAGGAGACATATGAGATCTTAAGTTTTCAAAATGGTGTGTTTTCATTCAAGGGTCTGGCCTGGGCGTGGTCCCAAAGTCGGCCATTTTTAGGCAAAATACCAAATTCAGAAAATGATTAAAAACTCAGTGATCCAACGTTCAATCTTTTTCATTTCTAGCATGTTTATGAGATATCCCAGCCTGAACACGACTGCATTGAAATATTACCCATTAGGCCTGGCGCCCCTAGTGGAAACAGGAAATGGCCTTCTTTACGAGACAGGCTCCTCCTCCAAGGGAAAAAAATCTATTGACCTCAAACCTGTTTCAGGGGAGCCTCAAGACATGTGTTCAGGTGCCTGATGAAAAATATTGAGGTTTCGTTGAAGCGGAGAGGTCCAAACTGGAAGTGAAAATGACAGTCAACAATTTGTCTCGCCAAAAACTTTGAACAGTCATAACTCGGCAGATATGCAACATATCTGCGCCAAACTTTCCGTGTTTGTTGAGAGTCATACCCTGAAGGTTCTTGTAGGGGTCATTTGCATCAACTCTACAGTGCCAACTAGTGGCGACAGAAAGAAGTTTTAAAAAAGGCCTTTCCTATTGGGTTTTTTCAACATAGAGCAAGGAAATTTGGGGAGTAGATACCTTATGCAAAACTGCTCCAAAAAGTCTCTTGCACCCATATTCCAAATCCAACAGGAAATCGGGTATTTTGGATCGAATGTGAAATTTTCATGGGTTCACAGTAAGAGTTAACATTTGGAGGCTTGAACATGCACGAAAACTCACAAAAATTTGGACATAAATGCGGCTTTCCATAATGTTCAATAATCTTGCAACGTTACGAAAACATGTAACAAAATGGCTCAGTGGCGCCCCCTTGAAATTTTCAAAAAGGCCTTTCCATTTAGGTTTTTTCAACGTAGAGGGATGAAATTCGAAGAGTCGATACCTTGTACAAAACTGCTCCAAAAAGTCTCTTGCATGCGTATTCCAAACCCAACAGGAAATCGGGTATTTTGGATTGAATGTGAAATTTTTATCGATTTACAGTGTGCACATTTTACACCTTGGCACCTAGGGAATTAGTTTGATCATTCTCAAAATTGGCGAGACTGTTCATGAGGCATTTGAAATCTTAAGTTATAAAAATGGTGTGTTTTCATTCACGGGCCTGACATGGGCGGGGTGCCAAAGTCGGCCATTTTTTCGCCAAAACACCGAATTCGGAAAATGACTGATAACTCCCTCATACAACGTTCAATCTATTTTAAATCTGGCATGTGTGTGAGGTATACCAGCCTGAGCAGGACTGGATTGAACATTTACCATTTGTGCCTGGTGCCTCCTAGTGGGAACAGGAAATGCCCTTTTTTACGGGACACACTCCTCCTCTAAAGGGAAAAAATCAATCTACCTCAAACCTGCATAAGGGAAGCCTTAAGACCTGTCTTCAGGTGCCTGATGAAAAATATTGAAGTTTCGTTGAAGCGGAGGGGTCCAAACAGGAAAGTGAAAATGACTGTCAACAATTTTTCTCTCCAAAAACTTTGAACAGTCATAACTCGGCAGATATACAACATATCTGTGCCAAACTTCCCGTGCTTGTTGAGAGTCATACCCTGAAGGGCCTTGTAGGGGTCATTTGCATCAACCCTACAGCGCCAACTAGTGGCGATAGAAAGTCACTCGTTTTTCCAATACATGTCCAGTTCTTTTCAGGTTGGTCATTGTAGTTTCAAGACCTATTAAAATACTTTTTTACGGCCCATGTCCACGTGTCTCTGTCTGTTGCCGTGACGACCCTTTGTTCGCCATTTAAAGGAAATATTTTTTTTCAGAGACTCAGGGAGCTTATAGAGCCACAATAGTTGGCACACTTGGTCGAATTGGCCCAGTTAGAAGATTAATTTTGGTTTTGAATAAGGGCTTGGCTGCACAGCTCAGTAGTGGCTCCTTTTTTGTAGTACTCTCTCCAATAGGGGTTTTTATCTCTTGGGTGTGGGAATGTAAATAGGCGACTTTCGAGCATGTTAGGTTCTAATGAGATGATTAGAGAGGAGGATCTGCCACCACCCTGACCTGCACACAGTCCGAGTTGCGTGACGTCCGAGTTGCGCTAGATTGCGAGGGCCCGTTCAGTCCTGCTTGCAGGCCTAGTTTTTTTTTTTTATTGAAGTGACTTTTTCTTCGATTGAAAATATATATTTTGATTGCAGCAACTTTTTTTTTATTGAATAATAAAGACACAAATCTACCTCCATAGGGAAGGATATTAACTCCTTCTAAAATGTAATTGGAAAAAAAAACACAAATACCTTGCAAGTTTTGAACACTTCTGAGGAGTCCTCCTTTAGGTACAGCGGTAGGCCAGCCAGGGCCGCTGTTCTAGGTACACCGATGTCATTCTTGTCCTGTTGCACAAAGACAATATGTGTCAGGGAATGTCAGCATTCACTATTCATATTCAAAATCAATGTAATGCCTAGTGTCAAGAAGAAAGAAATAACATACCTGTTCCTCATATGCCACTAAAACTGCTTCCATCTTCTGAGCAAAACTGCTGGTCTTCCTCTTTTTGTAGAGCTTGTAGCTGGGGCGTGTACTTGTCCAGTGCAGCAAAGAAGGTGAACGGTAGATTTTGATTGGTGATCCTATGGAATTCACTGTAGAGCTATAAAAAAAAAAAAAAAAAAAAAAAACATCAAACAGAGATTGTCAAACTGAATTCTTCAAACATTTTAGGCACACACTATATTAAACTACTCACTTCAATTAACGATTGTATCCCCTGGTGAAGTGACACACACGGGGATATTATAGATTGACTTTGTAATGCGTTAGCAGATAGTTTCCTGTGAGTGGTCTATGGACCACATATGTGCACAGATTCCTTTCAAATTTTACATTGCCATGTGTTGTGGCGAGAGTAAGCAAAACGTTGTCAAAACAGTAAAAATAACCGAAAAAAATTACCGTGTATGTGTGACGATGGCAGCAAATCCTTCCAGTAACTTTGCAACGAAGCGTGTGCTCACGTTACGACTGCCGAACTCCGTTACTCACCGCAGTGTTACACTGTTAAGCCTGAGTTATACTCCCGCGTTGCGGTGACGGCGTAGCGACTACGGCGTCATTCGACATTCGATAGTTCTGCGGTGAGGGAACGCGTTGCTCTGTAATTCACCGCCAAGCCACTAGAGGGATGTGGCGTTATGTTTGTACGGTTTTGGGGCATGATTGTTGACTACTTCCGCTAGTCGGAGAAAAAATAAACAATGCAAGATGGAACTCTTGAAAGTAAATATTCTGCTCATCAACACTGAATAAATATTGAACATACAAATGTTGACGGGCAGGCGACGCAGAAGACGGTTTCGAGGCGGTCTGGCCGACTTTTGATGCCGCACAGAGAGTTTTAGACTCGGGTGGAGAGAGCTAGCTGTGGCGGCTAGCTTCAAACTGGCGTCGAGCACTGCGTTCAAGGTCTGCAAAGCCCTCCAGCCTGATTTGTTTGCCGTGTCCTACAACCAGCCAGTGGGAAGCCATAGCAGATTTCTGGCGTCTAGGGAACTTCCCAAACTGCGTTGGGAGGCTTGATTTTAAGGTTATCATAAAAAGCACCGAGGCACTCTCAATCAGTGATGATGTATTGTGTGTGTGTGAACTGTCTGTTATTGAAAATTAAAGATCAAAACAACTCTTTTGACACCAAATCTGTGCTTTATTCTTCATATACTTGAAACATGTGTACACAGTAAATGATGAAGTGCACCAACCAAAAATACGACATAAAGTGATAAAAAGTTGGCAGTTTTTGGCCGACTGTGTCACCGCTTCGTGTAGCCACTCGATTCCGACCACCCACGTCTCGGTGGTTCTTCCATTTATTTATTTTTTCGATCGCCGACCTTGCCATTGGGCAGTCACAATAATAATTTCTTGACGAGACTTGCTCTTCGATGATACTCCCGTAGGCTTGGTGCATTTTTGCGTGTAGAAAATAATGTTTGATTCTATTCTACAATGGCGGTGTTTTCGCCCGGAAACAACAGTCTGAGCGGACCAATCACAGTCCGTTTTCGCTACGTCTACGCGTCTACGCGACGCGAAGGTTACAAAAATCGAGAGGTGCGCGTCAGGCTACGGCGTAGGGTCGTAACTCGATTCTTCCTTGACGGCGTAGGTCTGACGCAGAAGTATAACTCGGCCTTTACACTGCTCCGCACCGACTGAAAGAGAGTGCAACTGGGCACATCGCACGTTCGCAGCAGTGAGATCTCTGACAAGCTAGTGTAGTCTTCTTCTTTTTTTCGAAGAGAGTCTGGCTGCAGCCCGCCTCTCTCAGTACCCTGCGCCGCTCGTCTCAGTACCCATCCCGCAGACAGGAAGTGACGCAATATCGCAGCTCTCAGACCGGAAATGACAACATGAAACAGCGCTCGAGCTCCGAGCTTCCGGTTTTATCGTAATAGCTAGCATCCATTCGAACGTAAATACTAGTTTACTTTTCTTTTCGCACGTCTTTTATTTTCGGTTTCAGCATCACTCATTATTATTTAAATAATAATTTATTTCCATGCTCCTTAAATTGATTTGGTGAAATCGGGAGATTAACTCTTTAAGCGCGGTCAGTTTGTTAAAGCCTGGTGATTTTACCAAAATGAAAAACATGGTTACAGTACATCAAAATTAAAATACACACTACTGTAATAAAGGTTTAATTGGTGACTGAAAGATCGCATGTGACCTATCACAGTGTGTACTTTAGTTTGTCAATTGTAAAATATACTCCAATTGAGAATTATTAGAAATTGCTGTCATCCTTACATTTTTATGAACTGACACATTAATATAGCTTCATTACAATTTAATGTATCAAAAACGTAATATTCTCTCCATGTTGCAACCAAACCAATTTTGTCTTTCATTTTGCTACTTAAATTCATTCATGTGAGTGAAGATCCTAATTAACTAATTCAGAAACTATATTAAACTTTCTGCTCCAGGAAAGGCACCTTTATTTCAAACAGAAATGACAAAATAGTTGTCATGTGTTAGTTGTTTTTTTCTTTTATCCCAGACAATAGTTGTAGGTTGTTTTAATTACCTGACATTTTTCGGCAAGCACTCCCGCCTTCATCACAGGTAATTAAAACTACCTACAACTAACATCTGGGATAAAAGAAAAAAAACAACTAATTTATAAGTGTAGAAAAATGAACTCAATACAACCAGTTCTAATGTGGTAAACTTTATTTTTTTAGTTTTATTATTTTTTTATTATTATTGAGAGAATACCAGATATTTTCTTTGGTCAACAATCTCCTCAAAAAAGGTAAATCCATCTTCCAGATGGTTGAAACAGAACTTGAATGGCTCCAAGACATTGTAGTTCGTGCTCATCCTCTTCCATCTGCAGGATGCTTGGGAACTCCTACTGCATTACTGCATTAATCCCCCCCCCCACAGCCCTGTCCGAGGCTTTTGTGCAGTCTTGCACAGTCCTTTTACCAAAACTGTTCATTGGAAAAGAGAAAGAAAAGAGCTATTTGAATATTACATAAGTAAAATAAAAATGATGCTTTGTTAATTTTATACTTGATTTTTCTTTTCAGGCATTGCATTAAACTAGGTATATAAACAATCTTACCATTTTTTTCCCGTCATATCTTTTTGGAGTGGGCCACCACTAACTTGAAGGAGCTGTGGTTGCACCTCTTCCTAAAAATAAATCAGTGAATAAAGGGGGACATGTTCAAAAGTGCATCAGAGTAATGGACACTAAAAAGTCTTTAAAAGCTGACCTCAGCAATCATATTCAAATTTCACTTCTGTAGCTGATAGACTGGTGGCACTTCACCCTGCAGTAATGCTTTTGCCTTATCTGTCCAATGGGCAAACTCTTTCCTGTGGCTCACCTAAGTTGAAAAAATACAAAAATAAGTATTCCACATTTTCCAACAAAGAATTAAGGTATTGTGCACCTACTTTCCTATGAATGCCATATCAACAGTTTCAAAGACTTATACCATGCACCCAAGTTTGAAATTGTCCGCTAGCAATATACACCACCACTTCCTCAGAGTTGGCATATCAGTCTAACAAAAATTAAAAACAAGTGTAAATAAAGAATAACGACAAGGATATTTTGTAGCCCAATTTGAATGATTCGGTGAACTTCATTTTACAATGGTTAAACTCAAAGAGAGCATCCAGAACAGTGCAAAGAGCATACTACAAATGGATAAATGAATACAAATATAACAGAGGACAAAATTGGACAGTTAAACTCACCTACCATCAACATGAAGATGCCACAGTCCTTCCCCTATGGCTGTCCCGAAAAACCCTAACGTAAGAATTTAACAGAGTCACTTCCTTCAAGTTTTGAATCAATGAATATACACACTTTTACAAATACCTCTATTTCACTTCCAATCCTCTCTTTCCATGTCCCCCTGTTGATTGACTGTCAACGTTTTCTGCAATTGAAAATATAGGTTTATATTAAATACAGTAGTTAAACAATTACAAACGTGTTTCCATGCATAAGAACACCAACCAGTCAGGTTTAAATGATTCATGCAAACAAAACAAGGGCGTAGGTTTGCATAGGGACGGTAGGGACATAACACGACCAACTTTTCAGGATGCTAAAGTTGTCCCCACCAACTTTTGAGCAACCTTATTTGCATTATATTCGTCCCTACCAATGTTGAGACCGGGCCAACGCCCTTGAAACAAAACATTCGCAATTTTAGAGTGGCATTTTAGAATTTTGCTTCAAATGATTGGATGAATCATCTGGAGTGCAATTCTGCTTTAATTGAAGGGGCAACATAAAAGGATCGACTGGAACATACCTTCAAAACCAAACAAGGCTATTCTGGATCATCATGGAAACGCCATGCCAATATGAATGGTTACTGAATTTCATTAGAGATAACAATAGTTCTCTGATCTCAAGATTGGATCTGTTTTTCTTCCCACAAATAATTGGAATTTGGATCATTTAATTTGTTATGATTTGACTGTTCTTTGAAAATGAACCAATGCTCCAAGTTGTAGTTGTTACTAATCAGCCTTACAGGCAAATGCATGTGTGGGTCACATCCTGTAGGCTTTCACTATGTTGCAACAACATAGGGGTCAGCCACAAATATGGTCCTTCCCTGAAAAATACATAATCTATACACACGGACATATGTTATATAAATAAAAACGTACGCAGACACCTACATGAGCCCATACAAGCATTCTGTAGGCTACATAGTTAAAATAATACCCTACACACGCCAAAAAACACTTTTTTATACCTTTGAATGAGCTACTTGTTAGACAAGTTATAAATATGCATTTCATATCTGCAAAAAAACAAACACAAAAAGTTACATTTTACTTAATTGTACAAGTGACATTATGTTCTTTAGAGAAACTAAATCCTCAAAATTCACAGTTGATTCCATTTCATTGTTCAGGCCAACGTTCCAAAAGTCAGCACGTGTCAATCAAACTTTCTTTTTTTAGACAATCAACACCATTTCTGGCCTCTTTATATTCAAGATTTGCATAAGCTAATGAGAATGTTGATTGGTTAAATAAACAAAGAGTAAATAATCAATTATGTCCAATTGTTAACTAATATAAGGAATAATAAGCCTATCCAGATTTCCACTGAGCACAACATTTGTCTCAGACATAAAAACATACCAGCCGTTCCTGGGCAGGATGAGTTTGAACCGTCCATGAAACTCGGCATGGTCTTATATTGTCACCATTGGTCCTGTCTGCACAGTGGGTTTTACAGTGTTCGATGTCTATCGAAAAAAGTGTTCAGCACAGTCCAAAATCTAAAGTACATTACTATTTATGCTACTTACTTCCATTTGGATCTGTGTGACATCCCTGTATCTGCATGGGAAGACTACCATTTGGGGGTCGTGATTTAGTTTCTTCCCAATGGGGTGGTGATCTTGCAGCTAGTAAAAAAAAAAACAAAATAATGAAAAAATATATAGCTAAGCAGAGTAACAATATCAAGAAAAAATTACAACCTTGTCCTATTTGGATCATGTGACAACATTCAAACTACAAAGGACCAGACAAAACAAATGAAGGCAAAACAACAATACCATACAACAACAAAAACAGCGAGCTGCGAATTGCAGGCATGTACATAATGAAAAATAAGAGTGCAATATAATGAAAACTACACAAAGAAGACTGTTCATTGTGAAAAAAAAATGTAAAAAGCATTAGCAGCATTAGCTAATTCGCTGCTGAATTCATCAGTACGTATTAAACAATATAGGTAGAGCAAAGTCGCATGCAGTTAGTAAAGGAAGACATTATTTAAATTGCATTAAGAATACTAGATATAAGTACGGTCTTTTCAACTCAGAATAAACACTTCATATTTTCACCGCAAGTGTTGTTTAACTATTTAACATTTTTAAACATGCATACGCTTTTAAAAACTTTTTTTCAGTGCGGCCACTTACCGTGTTTTTTTCGCGAGAGGTGAAATAACGTAACTTGTTTTCGTCGCAAGGGTTGACGACATTTCCGGTCTGAGGGGACTGAGAGCTGCGGTGTTGCGTCATTTCCTGTCTGCGGGATGGGTACTGAGAAGAGCGGCGCAGGGTACTGAGAGAGGCGGGCTGCAGCCAGACTCCTCTCCTTTTTTTCGGGCAGTTTACCCCTTGATGAGTAGACTAGTCTTCTTCTTCTTCTTTTAATTTGGTAGGCGGACAGCTGCCAATCTCAGTGCATTTACCGCCCTTCCAGGATTAGGCTCGAGCGTTTACGTCACAGCAGCACGGGATCGTGCGAGATTTGCGACAACGCAACCATTGCGGAAGCACGTCTGCATCACGGGACATTTAAACTTAACGGCAAATACAATTCAACTACGAGTGCCAAAGATGGAAAAATGTAGGGAAAACTTGCCAGTTCGAAACAGAGACAAACTTGTTACCACGGCGAAGGACAGATATGTGAGCAATTTTAAGGATGTGAACAATGTTGACCCTCACGAGCAAGCCGAACACAAATGGAATAAAGATGTCGACAAGCTTCCACCACTACGCGAAATGGACATCATGCTGTATTTAGTGTTTGGTATATGTTACTACACTCATCAGCAATTCCGAAACTACAAATCGCTACAAAGCTACGAACAGTTTTGCTGCGGATGGGTGCAGGATCTTCACTTTATGACCATAGTAAACGGCAACACCATCTTTCTAGCAAAGGTAGGCAATGTGTGTTTACATTAGTCTGTGACCACGGATGTACAAATCTTTTGCTGCATAAAATGTAGCCTGTGTACAAATTCTTTGCCACTCTCTCACGTCAAAATATTACAGCTTTTTCATTTAGCAACGACAGGAATTATGTCTAATGAAGACAATGCACATGTATGCATGCTAGTTGTTTAGCTGTAGCAATAGCTAACAACAGGCCGACTTAGGGCGTAAAGTTACTGAAATTTGCGTAAACAAACGAAATTAACTTACCGGAGTGGAAGTGCATAGAGCAAACTCAGTGTGTAACTGGAGAATCAAACGTTATGCCCTTCCTTCTGATCGAGGCCACCCATGCCATTCTTCGACGTTTGGTAAGTTCAGATATGAGCTTTCCCTCGCCTTTTCTCCATGTAGGGATCCGGAAGAAACTCAATGGTGTTCTGTCGAGCTGTACATTCTCCTTTCTATTCGATCGGTTGTTGCAATTCTTTAGCGCACAATAATTTCCAACCATTTTAAAAGAGCGACCTGTGTTGAAATGCCTCAGTTTATGTTTCTCGCTTCCACAATGGCGATAGCGGCGGAAACCTCGCGAGTGCCACGTCATACGCTCGAGCCTAATTGACGAGTGATGTTTACAAAAATTGATTCAGTGGAATACAAGTATGGGGGGAAAGAGGAAAAAACGAAGGTCGCTGGTGTGCCGTCAGTGACGTCTGCAATTTAATGGTACAAAACAGTCCAACATTCTGGGCTTGTTTCTGTTTAATAAAGAGTAGAAGCTTTATTTATTCCAGAGTGGGGAAACTCAAAAAAATTCTTTCTTCTTTCTCGCATATAAAACCTTTTGTTCTACCAAAATCCAAACGCACAAAAAGAAAGCAAACGTATTACTAATAAAAATAAATAAATAAAAAACAAAAAAAAACAACAAAAAAAAAAAAAAAAAAAAAAAAAACACACACAGTTTGAATAGAAGAAATACTTTCTGGGGAAAAAACAATGTTACAACACAATGTTTTTTTTTTTTTTGTGTACATGCAAATGTATTTACATTGTTAGTCAAACATATTGGCTGATTGATTTTGTGCTAACATCAAATCTTTGCACTTTGGGAGCTCATCAAGAGCTATTGGATGCATTCTTTAGTTTATTTGTTAATACAGTTTTGGTAACTAAAATAACAGGAAAAGCTGAAAATTGATGAGACAATTCTATTTTGATAGAAGATTAACTTAAAGAAAATTAGATGAAAAAAGAATGAATGATATTACCACTACTTAAATGCTCCAAAACTTCTAATGCACTCAAAGCAACTGAGTTATTGAAACAAATATTCATTTTTGAGTTCTACTTTTTTATGGGAATGAGTGACTCCAACTTTTTTCATAGTTTAAGTTATGTTAACTTATTTATTTTTATTAAGATGTACTGTTCGGTTTTACAGTGTAGGATAGAATTGACCCTACCATTATTAAGTGAATTACTTTCATACTTTCATTATTTTCAGACTTACATTTACCTCTTTTCACTTGCTGAATGTGCCGGTCCACTTTTTCCCCCTCAAACACTCGTTTGATTGGCTGATGACTAGAACCCCCACATTCACACGATCCCGACTGAAATACATGTCAATTTGCCGCCTCCCCGCACCCTTTAAAAAGGAGGGATATTTCGTTGTTTTTTTCGCTGGCAGCAGTAGCCACTGTAAGCAATGTAAAAAGATGTCAATGTTGTGTAGGTGGGGAACACTCTGAAAGTGTTCCCCACCTACTGAAAGTCCGACCTGCATCAGAGTTAGCATAACATTAAACTGTGTGAACTTGCTAACCTGTAAAACTCGAGTAGAAAGCTGCTTAGAGAGGTTTTTTCCTGTGTTTTCGGAGCAGACATTTACCAAGATGGCGCTGCCCATGTTTCACTCAGGAAACTTTTCTATTGCAACAAAAAGTCTTTCGCAAGCACATTATCCATCCATATAGCATTTTATAAGTGATAATGGGATTTCATTTGCTATTGTGTTCTCAATATAGTAAAAAGAAACGGATAAAACTCACCATTTCCCCGGATAATTATTAAATGTCATGTTATAGGAAATGATGCAGTTGAGATCCACCTTGTGGTAAGATTACAAATATGAATGGCCAACTAAATTAAAACAAGTTTTATTGCCATTATTTTTATCGTGTTTCCTGTAACACCTAAAGAGTTTGTTGACAGAATGAAATCATACTCACTGCAACGTGAGTAAGCGAACGAACATGACTGTGAGAGTGGAGACGCAGACCCAACGCGCCTTGCAAAAGGCGCCAATTCTTGGATGACATGTCATGAGGACGCCATCGCTAGTGCTCCATGCACTACTGGAGCATCCCGAGCTTAAAACACCTACGCACGCCTCCTGTTTATGGATTACAGCTCGGCCTTCAACACCATCCGCCCATACAGCCTACGCCCCAAACTCCAACAGCTGGGACTTAACACCACCCTGTGCAACTGGATTGTGGACTTCCTCACAAACCGCACACAGAGTGTCAGAGTGGGTAATAACACCTCCTCCACCCTTGCCATCAACACTGGGGCTCCCCAGGGTTGTGTGCTAAGCCCTCTGCTCTACACTGTTCACCCATGACTGCTCTGCCTCCTCCCCCTCCAACCTCATCGTCAAGTTCGCGGACGATACCACTGTTCTTGGACTTATCTCCAACAACGATGAGACGGATTACAGGGAAGAGGTGCAACATCTGGCATCATGGTGCAGGAAGAACAACCTGGTTCTAAATATTAAAAAGACCAAAGAAATTGTGGACTTCCGTAAGTACAAGCCCAAACACCATAGCCCTCTCACCATTGGCTCGGAGGTGGTTGAGAGGGTCAGCAGTTTTAAGTTCCTGGGTGTGACTATGGCAGAGGACCTATCCTGGAACAATCACATTGCCTCAGTAGTTGGTAAGGCCCAACAGCGCCTCTTCTACCTGAGGAAGCTGAGGAATTACAACATCCCCAGACCACTGTTGGTGAACTTCTACAACTGTGCCATCAGCAGCGTTCTGAATTATGCATTTCTAGCTTGGTACGCAGGCTCCACCAAAGCAGACCAGCAGGCACTCCAGCGGGTGGTAAAAACAGCAGAGAAAATCACTGGGACCCCCCTCCCAGAGATAAGTAACACATACAACACACGCTGTCTAAACAGAGTGCAGAACATTCTGCGGGATAAATACCATCCTGCCCATCGCCTGTTCCTCCTTCTACCCTCAGGTAGAAGGTACAGATCATTGAGCAGCCGTACTAAAAGATTTGCAAACAGTCTGTACCCTCAGGCGATAAGACTGCTGAATTCACAAGTACACTGAAATTGCTGTTATGGTTATGCTGTCATTTGTACGCACTTGACACTGTGGGGGGGCATAAATGGTTATGTAAATCGATTATTTATTATTCTTTATGGTGGGATTGTGGGGGCACTGGGGACACTTTACCTTTATATTTCTCTGCACCAAGCACTTTAATGGAAACTAACCCATAGTATTGTTGGAACTCCAATCTGAATTTCGTTGTTATCTTGACAATGACAAATAAACTCTGAATCTGAATCTGATGAGCCGACCCGCCTTGTGGCTGAATGCCCATTCTTGTACGGCATATCCAAGGTGATCCGCTCTGGCCATGCTTCTTGCTGGAAAGCTGGAGTATGTGCATCATGTGATCCATACTGCGCTTGCATTCCTAGTGGCACGTCTAATTTTGTCCGATATAGATGGCTTCAAACCCTCTCATGTTCACGGAATTCTAACCTTGCAGCGGATGCTGTTGAATCCTTTGAAATTATGTAATTGTTTATTACATTTACCAACCTACCTGGTAATATCTCAACAAGTTACTAAAAAAAGTTATTGAATGATGATATATCAGATAAAATGGAGAGATTAATGATCAGACATACAGTCATGTGAAAAAATTAAGGCACCCCATTAAATATTCAGTTCTTTATTAAGAAATGTTCACATATCAATGTCTGATCTTGTTTTTATTTTTGGAAAAGTGATTTAATTGCAGGTAAACAACAAAAATTAACATTGTTTTACTCATTAAACCAAATATATCAACAAAAATGCATATTCTTAGGAAAAAGGTAGGACACCCTACCACCTAATAACTAGTGTTACCCCCCTTTGGCTGAAGTAACATCGGTCTGAAGAAAATTTGCCCCACTCCTCAACGCACAATACTTTCAGCAGTGAGAGGTTTGAGGGTTTCTTGCATGTATAGCCTGATTCAAGTCACCCTAGAGCAGGAGTCCCCATCTGCCGGGCCGCACAGAAATAATAATTTAATAACGACCGCATTTCTGGCTGAATTAACCCTGTGCCCCTGCTTAACACACCAATATCCCTGTCTACTCTGGATATAATACTACGGGATAGATTAGAATGTCGTCATAGAAATCCATTGATTGGACTGCTAGCAGTACATCTTGTTTGTGTATATAATACATCTATGTGCGCTTGTCCTCGAGAATAACATATTGCTAGGCCGCGGGCGCAGCACATTTGTTCCCGGGAATAATTAGCCCCCACACGAGCGAAGATGACTGGAAAACAGACGTCTTTGGAGATATTTTTACGGCGAAAAGGGCACCTAACGAGCCTACAACCTCGAAGACCCATGAACTGCTAAGGAGTGAATTCGTGACCCATTTGTGAATAAACCGAGTGATTCGAGCATGTCTAAGCAACAGGAAGATCAACTTGTAGAGATTGCAAATGACGGTGACCTTATTAAAAGTACATTTGAGACAACAACTCTACCGAGGTTCTGGATTAAAGTCACTCTGGAATATCCTGACATCGCTACAAGAGCACTGAAAACCTTGCTACCATTTCCAACATCGTATCTTTGTGAAGCGGGCTTCTTAATTAATATCTAACGACAAGGCGAAGTCGTTAATGGTGAGAGCGGTGGGAAGTTGTTGTGTGCAGCTTACATGGCAGGATGTATCTGAGGAGAACTTTTGTACAAGTCCACGATCAAACGTGAGTTCATATTCCTTTCTTTCAAGAAGGTTTGTAGTGTTTACTTTGGAATTGCTGTATTTGCGCATTTTGCGGCCATGTTTAACGTTACGCGCATGCGCAGAATCGCATCGTTGAAATTTTTGATGGGTTGCAAAATTTGTCAGAACACCGGTCCGTGAAAAAAAGACCCAAATAACACCGGTCCGTGGTGCAAAAAAGGTTGGGGACCCCTGCCCTAGAGCATCTCAGTGGATTTAAGGTCTGGGCTTTGACTCGGCTGTTCATGGCCAGGGGTTTAATTCGTCGGTGGAGTTTATTCCAACAAATTCTGTGCGGTTTGTTAGTTATTTAATAACGGGCATGAAAATGGGTCAGGGGTTAAAAAGGTGAGAAAGGTGTGGTGGAATTATGTTCCGGTACACTAGGGCTGTCCCAAATGAATCATTTCCCCCCGGTTAGTCAGCCGACAATTTTTACGATTAGTCGACTAATCTAATACATTTTTTTTTTTTTTTTTTTAAACTAATTTAGCAATGAAATTTTTGTTGACTCATTCATTCAACAAAAACATTTTATTAAAGTACAAATAAACATGTAAATAACAAAAGTTAATCACACATAAACAATGAGGTAAAATGCTGATGGCATTTAGTAGTGCAAAAGAATGGAATGTAAACAGATTGAGAACACTGCCTTCGCCTTTCAAACATGATTCAAAACAAGTCTTAAAAAAAAAAAACTAGCATTATTATTATAGTAGCTATACTACTATATATATAATTGTATTATGATTATAATTAATCCTTGCCAATCATATTTTTCATAAAGGGTGTTATTTTAAAGCTATTCTTAGTGTAGAATATAAATTCTGTAGTGTTATAGTATTTACATATTATGGTATCAATTCTGAAGTATGTGGGATTAAGTCCAGAAATTGTTATTTATATGACGAACATGACGTGACGTTTATTTTTAAATGTTCACCGGAAGTACGTTCGCTAAACCGCTAACTGTAAGCTTCACAGTCCGCAAAAAAGCACGTTTCGTCATTGCTTGTGGTGTCACTAATAGATTTTTTTTCCCTTTTCATTTTTTCGTTTACTAATGCTGTTAACCAGCGATTTTTCATGTTTGAAGTGTCACCTTTTAACCGCAGGTTTGCGTTTTGGAGAATACTGCCAATGTTTTGTAGCAGGCTAAAGTAGGTTGCTAAAGGTTGTCTTTTTTCCCTATTAGTCTAAATGTAGCAAAGCTAATGTTTGGAGTGTTTAATATAGATATGTTTCCTTATTTTGTATGTCCGAACTGTAATTCTATGGTATGTTGATGACCAATAAACATCTGTTAAAAGAACTGGAGTCTTATATGTCATCAACACGCACACACAAATGTGTGCACGCACGCACGCGGTGACATTCCGCAGCCGTGAAAATTACCGCCCTCAGTTTTATTTACCTTAAGATAAATGGACTCATTGCATATCACGACAGGCTTAGCAACTTCAATAAAACATGTCGTTCGTTAGTTAGATGGACTTATGATCTGCCAGTGTCCATTATTCTCAACTTTGCACAGAATTTGTTAAAATCACCTCCACTGACTAATTAAACCCCCGCTAACTTGAAAATTAAGCCTTATGTCAAAAGTTCTGATCTTCGCCTTTTGGACCTCCACTCAAAGGGTGGAACCTCAAATACAGGCTTTAACTTGAAGGATTTTACAGCCAACCAGAGATTGTAGTATTCTTCAAGTATGTATAAAGGTACTTTGAAGAAGTGGGGTGTAAATCACTTATTTTATGATGATACAATTTCAATTCTTTGGACAATGTTTTCTGATATTAAAGTCGATTTAATGCAGTATTATTGGCACATTGAGCACAGTGTGGTTTCTTGTGTGTCGTTTTAAGTTGCTCTTGTGACTGAATTTTTGACCACAAACTGAGCAGGAAAAATGTTTTTTACTGGTGTGGGTTCTTCTGTGTTGTTTTAATTGTTGCTTCTGAGCATATCTTCGATCACAAACTGAGCAGGAAAAAGGTTTTGTTGCCAGTGTGGGTTCTTTCGTGACTTCGTAAGTTCGGCTTTTGAGCAAATCTTTGATTACAAACTGAGTAGGAAAGGGGTTTTTCGCCAGTGTGGGTTCTTGCGTGTTTTTTAAGTGTTGCTTTTGAGAGAATCCTCGACCACAAACTGAGCAGGAAAAAGGTTTTTCACCAGTGTGGGTTCTTGTGTGTTTTGACAAGTTTCCCGCTTGAACAAAACCTTTTCCACTAACCCAGCAGGAAAAAGGTTATTCACCAGTGTGGGTTCTTGTGTGTGTGTTTAAGGTGCTCTTCTGAGTGAATCTTTTTCCACAAACTGAGCAGGAAAAAGGTTTTTCGCCAGTGTGGGTTCTTTCATGACTTCGTAAGTTTTGCTTTCTAGCAAATTTTTTATCACAAACCGAGCAGAAAAAGTGTTTTTCGCCAGTGTGGGTTCTTTCGTGACTTCGTAAGTTTTGCTTTTGAGCAAATCTTTGACCACAAACTGAGCAGGAAAAAGGTTTTTCTCCAGTGTGTGTTCTTGTGTGGCTTTTTAAGGCCCCCGCATGAATAAAACATTTTCCACAAACTGAGCAGGAAAAAGGTTTTTTGCCAGTGTGGGTTCTTTCGTGAGTTTGTAAGTTTTGCTTTCTAGCAAATTTTTGATCACAAACCGAGCAGAAAAAGGGTTTTACGCCAGTGTGGGTTCTTTCGTGACTTTGTAAGGTTTGCTTTTGAGTGAATCTTTGACTGCAAACTGAGCAGGAAAAAGCTTTTTCTCCAGTGTGGGTTCTTTCGTGACTTTGTAAGTTATGCTTTTGAGCAAATCTTTGACCACAAACTGAGCAGGAAAAAGGTTTTTCGCCAGTGTGGATTCTTGTGTGTCGTTTTAAGTTGTTCTTGTGACTGAATCTTTGACCACAAACTGAGCAGGAAAAAGGTTTTTCACCAGTGTGGGTTCTTTCGTGCATTTGTAATTTTTGCTTTTGAGCAAATCTTTGACCACAAACTGAGCAGGAAAAAGGTTTTTCTCCAGTGTGGCTCCTCATATACGCCCGAGAGGATTTGTAGAGTTTGTTGTCACCGTGAGATGTCTTATGACCATCATCATTATAAGGAGAGTGTGACGTGGCGCCATTTCTGTCTGACTGAGCGATGAAAATGTCTGCTTGCAATCCTTCTGTTGTATTGCTTCTGCTGCCGCTCGGAGGCTCCGCCCCTCTGCCTGCCTCTCTCGGACCATGTTCACTCTTCATGGGCTCACTAGTCGACCTGGCGACACCTTCTTCCCCTTTAACGTAAGGCAGCTCCTCCTCCTCCTTTTTGATAGGAAGGTGCTCTTCTCTCTCCTTCTGTTGAAAGGGCTCTGGCTCAGCACCAAGGTATTTTCTGAAACCTACAAGACACAAGAAAATCACTGATTTATTTTATGGACCACCACCTTGTCATCGGCTAGTCTTTTCTTTGTCCAGTACAGCGATCCCTCACGACTTCCCGGTTCACGTTGCGCGGATTCAGTGCATCGTGTGGTTTCAAAACACATTAAATAAGAAATAAAAGGGAAAAAATACACGTCGTTTCATTTTGAAACACAAGAGACGTTGTTTCGCATAGAGATCCGACTGAAAATTCGACGCTGAAACTATAGGCCAAAAATGGCGGACAACGAAAACATGTCGTTAACGAACATTTTTTTCATGACGACGACGTCACAATGACGACCTGAAAACGCGTCTTTGATGACTTAACGTGACAAAAAGATTTAACAAAAGGACAAAAAGACAATTTACGTCTGACGAGACAACAATGAGATGAAAATGTGCCATCGTGGCAGTCATATGTTCACGTGACATTTGATAGTTGTGCACGCAGTTTTTTTTTTTTGTGCTGTAGTCAGTCAGCCTGGTTCCTAGCCAGCCGTCATTCACGTGACTTGGGCACGCCCCCACCTTCCCCTGAGGCAGTCCAGATGAGCAGTGATCTAACATCAACCTTAATGGCGGCACCAGGCGCGCAGATTCATAGTCACATTTTAACTATAGTCCGACCGAAAGAAGCATGCAATGCACTGTCCCCGTGGGAGACAAGCGGCTGTGGCCACATACTTGGTGGAGAAAATACTGTACCTGTACTACGAATCTGAAGAGGCACATCAAAGTTCGACACACTGATATTTTTGCAACGGTAAGTTGTTACAAGTCATTTTAAGATATCATAGACCAATAGTTTTATTCAGCAAATGGTCCATTATCATTTTAATATGTAGATTTCACATTTTTGGTCTAAATTGAGCGCTGAGCTGAGGCTAATATTTTAGTTTATTTGCCCTTCTATGTTTAATAAGCCTTTGAAAGCAACTGATGTGCAGCCTGCTAACATCAAGTTATGGGGAGAACATTTGGCCATATTTGATCATGCAGCACACGCTTTATGTAATGTATGTATTCGGATTGTCTAAAAATACATAGTGTAAAGACTTTTCATGAATTTGACGTCTAGTGTCGTCAATGGCAGCCAATGAGTTTATATAAAACGCTCAACAGGCCAGTTACAGACTCTTTACATTAGTCTTTTTCATGGTTGAGCCAATATGTGTTGAATTACAACATGCATAGTACGGTAAATATTCAGATACTATTGTCAGGTATATAATATTGAATGTTTTAATTGGAATTGGAAATGCATCCCTATCCCCCCATCCAAATCCCTGAGGTCAAAATGCCTGAAGAGAAAAAGAAGAACAACAGAATACAGTCGTCTAGTAATGCCACAAGGTCTAAATACAAGCCAGACTCGTTGGAACAATGTGCCAAAGAAAATGCGCTTGCTCTCTGAATTGGGCGTACCGGGCTACCTGCTTCCATAGGTGAGTTACTGCAGTGCAATTCAATTTGGACTTGTTCTGAGTGGGCCAGCAGTTGGTTATTAGTTTTGTGTTGTTTTACAGTTATCAGGGTTTGGCCTATTTTCATTTTCAACATGTTATGTATGCTTCCTAAAGTTCCTTAGAAATTGTAACCTACATATGACTTGTACAACACTGCACAGAAGGAATTTTATTTTCGTGCATTCATTGTGTAAATTTCACCAAAATAAAGCTAGTGTTGTGAAATTATGTGTTTACTTGACTGTCAATGTTCATTCAAAATTGTTGGCAACCTTTAAAAACCTGTCCTCTTCAGATGATTGACACGGCGATCGGTCTGAACAGTTTTAATGTATCACATGGGAGTATGACATACTACCATTGTGATCAGTCAACGTGCCTCGTTTATTAGGAGAAAGCAGTGAATAGGAATGGGTTATGGGGGGACAGAAGAAAAGAGAGAAGGAGAGAGAGACAGAAGAAGCACAAACAACAAGAACTACATTGGATTGGTGGCTCGCCTCCAGCGGACCGTCAGGTCGATACTGAGATCCAACTACGAGCTTTTTAACTGTAGCAACTTCAAGATATGCTATTGGAGCTTGAATTACCGAGGACAGCGGGATAAAGTCCGTCTGGATGCCACCGAAAGTCTCCGTGAAGTCGGGTGAAAGTTTGAAGAAGCTCCCTTAAAGTGTGTATGACACAAAAAGGCATGCTTATTTTACATTTCACGCGGTGTTTTATGCTCCTGAATGAAACGGACCGCTTGGACGTGTGTGTGTGTGTGTGTGTGTGTGTGTGTGTGTGTGTGTGTGTGTGTGTGTGTGTGTGTGTGTGTGTGTGTGTGTGTGTGGAAGGGATCATTTTATATATTCAATTTTTGAATCCCGTGCCATGAAAAGGAGTGACTTCCAGCTCCAGTCTCGGGTTTAGGACGAATGCGAATGTGACGTCACCCAGGCCAGCATCTCACAATACAGCATTGCTTTATAGAATGCAGATGGACTGCGGATTCAGCTGATTTTGCTGATTAATTTGTTTATCTTTCGCATCACGCCAGCCAAATGACTGCAGGCTTTTGTAGCTTTACCAGGGCAAGGCGTGTGAGCCCTTTTGGGTTTCAGAAAGTTCCCGTTCACCCCGAGATCGGCCAGAACAAGTGTCCGACAACTGTGGGACCATTGGAATTACGAGGAAGTGAACCTTGTGTTTTGTATAATGTCAAATACTGGGATTATGGCACATGTTTTAATACGGAGGTGGCTTGCATTTTGTGATTGACATGCTCCTTGTCCACCGAGAATGCCACTCGGCCGACAACCGTCTGCTTGTCACCCCCACCCCCACCCACCGGGAGAGCGCTATACTCAGCTTATTGCCCTCTTCGTGTGCCGATGTTCTGTCAAATTTTCCACCCCATCAGAAATTGCAACTTTGTGTTAAAAATGGCCGTGACTACAGCGATGACAAAGGAAACACTACAAACTTTCTTGAAATAAAGGAATAGTTACTTACGTTTGATCATGGACGGACATGTAGAAAAGTTCTACTCGGACACATCAGACCATGTTAGCTGCACAACAACTACACGTGGCTCTCCCACTGTTTAAGTCTTCGGCGTGTTTTTAAGCATTAATGTACGCATACTTATTTGTGTTGACCATGTGGCAGCTACGCGCTCTTCCGACATCGGCCGGTTTGTCCGGCTGCTTCCCCGGCAAACTGCCCGCAGCCGGGGAACGAGTCCGATGAGCTTTAACTTGCTCGCCACCGGGCGGGTTGCCGGTCGGCGAAGACAATCTACAACCTCGCCACCGTGTGAGATGATTCCAGGTATTTTTTGGGTGATTTTTCGATTCAAAAGCAGAGAATAGACTTTGAAACATCACTCGGTTCGGGTAAGCATGTTGGCTAGCTGTCACGCCTCCTGGTTTGTTTCCGCTCTCCGAAGCCGGGGCAGGGAAGTGACAAAGGCCTAACTCCGGTGGCATAAAATATAGTTTGGGAGGTGCAAGAAGTGGAAAGTTTTGATCATTATGGGGTAATTTTGCCATGTCGTACTGAATAAATCCATTTTTAATATGTTATATTCCATTTAGCACGAGACTTATTTGTCATGACCATACCATTTATTTAGCAATTGGGGGAAAATACTTAGATAAAAAGAATATCCTTTAAAAATATTGAAGTAGCGAGACTGAAACAATGACATTTGGCAGCTCTCTTCGTCACATGTTTCTCGTTCTGAATAATTCCCCCTCAATGGGCTGAATCCTAAATCAGTGGAAACCATGACCCTGCCAACGTCATCCGCTTGTTGGGGACGCTCGAGCCCTAAAATGGTAGGCGTGGCTAAACGGCAGATTAAAAGACCAATTTCTCTTCATCTGCGCTTTGCCAAATTGTTGTACAGTATATCGTCGAATTGTCTCAAAATATGATTCTAATTCACATAATAATGCTATTTTTATCCTGCCGTAGGCACTTTAAACTCTGCTGTCTTATAACACATTCCTCGCATGCTCATCCTTCATTAATATTTTTCAAATCATTTTATAAATTGTGATTTATTGACCTGTTTTGCACATTGTTTTGAATAAAACAAGGAATGGAATCATGTTGTCCAAATGTCTTATTGCGATCAAAATCTGCGATAAAAAAGAATGACATACTATTTTTGTTTATATGTATGTACATATGCATGTAGTATTTCCTTGTAACAACAAAATTCGTGTCATCCCTTCTGCATTCGACAAATGTAATATGATTTGTAATTTCACCTCATTTTGGTCACTCAAGTGGCTGGCGTATGAATCTATACCTCGCGCCAACACAGGCAGACAGGTTGTTATCATTTTGTCCACGAATGATCAACGAAGTGACATGAACAATTATCCAGTCTCATCTACGTCGTGCTGAATCCATTTTGGGAGATTTCGTGGGTTCCTCTGGCTTGATTAACTTTGTCAACACCAGTGTTGTTAATAACGGCGTCACAATATAACGGCGTTACTAACGGCGTTATTTTTTTCAGTAGTGGGTAATCTAATTAATTACTTTTCTCATCTTGGCAACGCCGTTACCGTTACTGAGGACGGAAAGGCATGCGTTACTATGCGTTACTATATTGGTGGAAAAGTCTGAGGGAGACGGACTTACCGAGACGGCAGAGCAGAGCAGGAGTAGGGAGGAGGCAAGAAAGTTGTGACGCCGAGCAAACGCGATGCTAGGTAGCTCCAATAATACATGTTGTAGCAGATAGCCTACAAACTACGCCCGCATGTTATGGTAGATATGGTAGACATGGTAGATATCACATGTACTGTACATAGATATAACTAGATGCAGAATGACAGACATGGCACTAAATGAGTTAGTAGACAGCCGCCATCTTAAAGCAGTAGACTTTTTTGGACGGCTCTGTTGTAGAGAACCTTCCTAGCGAACCTAAGTAACTTTTTATCTAAAATACTTCTAAATCAGCAAAATCTTGACTTGAATCTATCTTTAAATGATGAAACAGTTTTAAAACTTTCATATGTCGAAAGTAGAGAGAAGGGAACTAATGCAATAATGGGAGCAATTTTAACAACTTTTAACTGTTGATTCAGGGTAAAGGGTAAATTAGGGTAAAGAATTGGGCTCGGGCCAATTGTACCAAAAACCTTCACAAAAAACTTCACATAGTGTGGCCAATGTTTTTTTTTTTTTTTTTTTTTTTTTGAGGGGAAAAAAAAAAAAAAAAAGTAATTATCACCAATTACTTTGCCAAGTAACTAATTACTCTTACATTCAGGTAATTGAGTTACTAACACAATTACTTTTTGGGAGAAGTAATTTGTAACTATAATTAATTACTTTTTTTCAGTAAGATTAACAACACTGGTCAACACACTGCTAAGGTTTATTTTCTAAACCGGAAGTTCGAGGCAGACATTGTCCATGGTGGCGTTGCCCATATTTAGCCTTTTTTTTTTGTTGTTGTAAATATTGGTTCAGAATTGGCTGCAGAAATTCTGGACCAGGACCCTGACCAATACTATAAAAGAACACTTCAAGAAATGTCAAAATATACAAAAATTGTAATTGTTGTATAATGGTCACACTGTAATGAAATTTACTGACAATTTTTGTTGTTGCCCTTGGAAAATTGGTGTATAATATTAAGAATGATTATTGATGAGCCAACTCTGTTAGTCGATTTGGTTGTCTATTGGTTTAATTGTTATTGCCTTCTTGTTTTTTGATTTTTTTTTTCTTTTTCTTTCCCGTCTCTTCATTGTGGGGACTTGAAGTCGAAGGACAGGAGTATCCCACTAAATAAGACTGCTGGACGATGAGATTAGGGGTGGGAAATTAGTTTTTCTTCTTTCCACTCCCTGTCAAGCCCAAAGAATTATTCTGAGTTGCATTGTATTTCTGTTTCCTTGTGCATGCTTAAAATATAAAGCTTCATCATCATCAACACGATATTTCGATTCTTGGTGAGAGCATATCGATAACCTTTTGGGCTACAATATATCACCTTTTTGATATAGTTTCACTAGAGGTGGGAATCTTTGGGCACCTCACGATTCGATTACGAATCAGAGGCTACGATTCGATTATAAATCGATTATTCATGCATATCGCTACCCCCCACCCCACCCCAGCTATTAGCTGCTTTTAATGTTTCATGCATTAGTTACAAAAATTGGACATAAATTCTCTCAGGCTTAAATAAACTACCATTTCAATGTCAAGTTAACAGTTCAAAACAGTAAATAAAATACTCAAGTCCCCATTCTGTGTCAGCAGCTTTAAACTACAGTACATTCAATTACTTATTAGTTATTCCATAGTTTCCCTTCTTTCTACTTTCGACGTGAAAATTTTAAAACTGTTCCATCATTTGAAGATAGATTCAAGTCAAGATTTTGCCAATTTAGGAATATTTTAGATAAAAAGTTAATTAGGTACGCTACAACAGAGCCCTCCTGAGAAGTCTACTGCTTTAAGATGGCGGCTGTTTACTAATGCCAGCAAGTCATTTCGCATCTAGTTCTCTGTACATGTGCTAACGCCACCAAGTCTGTCATTTCTTATCTAGCTCTATATACAGTGCCTTGCAAAAGTATTCGGCCCCCTTGAACCTTGCAACCTTTCGCCACATTTCAGGCTTCAAACATAAAGATATAAAATTTTAATTTTTTGTCAAGAATCAACAACAAGTGGGACACAATTGTGAAGTGGAACAAAATTTATTGGATAATTTAAACTTTTTTAACAAATAAAAAACTGAAAAGTGGGGCGTGCAATATTATTCGGCCCCCTTGCGTTAATACTTTGTAGCGCCAGCTTTTGCTCCAATTACAGCTGTAAGTCGCTTGGGGTATGTTTCTATCAGTTTTGCACAACGAGAGACTGACATTCTTGCCCATTCTTCCTTGCAAAACAGCTCGAGCTCAGTGAGGTTGGATGGAGAGTGTTTGTGAACAGCAGTCTTCAGCTCTTTCCACAGATTCTCGATTGGATTCAGGTCTGGACTTTGACTTGGCCATTCTAACACCTGGATACGTTTATTTTTGAACCATTCCATTGTAGATTTGGCTTTATGTTTTGGATCATTGTCCTGTTGGAAGATAAATCTCCGTCCCAGTCTCAGGTCTTGTGCAGATACCAACAGGTTTTCTTCCAGAATGTTCCTGTATTTGGCTGCATCCATCTTCCCGTCAATTTTAACCATCTTCCCTGTCCCTGCTGAAGAAAAGCAGGCCCAAACCATGATGCTGCCACCACCATGTTTGACAGTGGGGATGGTGTGTTCAGGGTGATGAGCTGTGTTGCTTTTACGCCAAACATATCGTTTTGCATTGTGGCCAAAAAGTTCAATTTTGGTTTCATCTGACCAGAGCACCTTCTTCCACATGTTTGGTGTGTCTCCCAGGTGGCTTGTGGCAAACTTTAAACGAGACTTTTTATGGATATCTTTGAGAAATGGCTTTCTTCTTGCCACTCTTCCATAAAGGCCAGATTTGTGCAGTGTACGACTGATTGTTGTCCTATGGACAGACTCTCCCACCTCAGCTATAGATCTCTGCAGTTCATCCAGAGTGATCATGGGCCTCTTGGCTGCATCTCTGATCAGTTTTCTCCTTTTTTGAGAAGAAAGTTTGGAAGGACGGCCGGGTCTTGGTAGATTTGCAGTGGTCTGATGCTCCTTCCATTTCAATATGATGGCTTGCACAGTGCTCCTTGAGATGTTTAAAGCTTGGGAAATCCTTTTGTATCCAAATCCGGCTTTAAAGTTCTCCACAACAGTATCTCGGACCTGCCTGGTGTGTTCCTTGGTTTTCATAATGCTCTTTGCACTTTAAACAGAACCCTGAGACTATCACAGAGCAGGTGCATTTATACGGAGACTTGATTACACAACGGTGGATTCTATTTATCATCATCGGTCATTTAGGACAACATTGGATCATTCAGAGATCCTCACTGAACTTCGGGAGTGAGTTTGCTGCACTGAAAGTAAAGGGGCCGAATAATATTGCACGCCCCACTTTTCACTTTTTTATTTGTTAAAAAAGTTTAAATTATCCAATAAATGTTGTCCCACTTCACGATTGTGTCCCACTTGTTGTTGATTCTTGACAAAAAACATTAAATTTCATAATCTTTATGTTTGAAGCCTGAAATGTGCCGAAAGGTTGCAAGATTCAAGGGGGCCGAATACTTTTGCAAGGCACTGTACATGTGATATCTACCGTAGCATTATGTGGGCGTAGTTTGTAGCAAAGTGGGCGAAGTTTGTAGCAACTGGGCGTTGTTTGTAGCGGCTGTCAGCGTTTTCGTATCAAGCAGCATGAGTGATGGATATTTACTCTCTGTCCGTTCCTCATTGCATCCCGAAGACCGCGCTGACTGTGTTTTAGTTCCGCTTGACTTAGAATACTTAAATAATCGGAATATGGATGTTTGTAAATCGTTCTCGAATCTTCAGCTGCTGAATCGGAAATTTCACACACCTTTAATTGTCACACCCCTATGAATAAATGTTCCACTTGATTTGGTGTGGTTGGAGTGACCAGATGTTTTCTGTCTGTGTGTTTGACACAACGTTACTCACTTGTTTGCGCTACTAAGGCTACGTTCACACTACAGGTCTTAATGCCCGAATCCAATTTTTTCGTGTTTTTCCGACTCAAGTGAGGCATTAACTTGACTGTCTGAACGGGACAAGTTGCATAGAACTGGGCCATTTCAAATCCGATCTGGGTCACTTTTGTATGTGGTTCAAATCCGATCTGGGCCACATTTTTCCAGACTGTCGCGGCGCTCTGTACTGTCCAGTCTCTCAAATCAGAATTCATGCAGCAACTACGTCATCAAAAAGCGAGAGCGACGCTACGGTAGCGGTGCAGCTGTGCGTTATTAGCGCCTAGCTTGGCTTGAACACGGCTTTTTAGGAAGGGTCGGACTTGACAACAGTCATAAAAAATTAAAAATGAGTTGAGGATAATCCTGAGAATGATCGGTTTTCTGTCTGCTCCATATAAGCAATATTTCAACAATGCTTACACGGCCGAGAGTCAGGGCAAACTACCCGTATGTGCGTGTGACATGCACGGACAGTGCGAGCATGCTATCGATCCATATACTTTGAATATAAGCCTAAAGTGGGATTATTTATGTCTGTTATTAGTGTCCTCTTTTTAAAAAGCAAAATATGATTTCCCTAGAATGACGAATGACAGCCAGCATATGTGGTCATTTGTTTTGATGCTTCTGCGCATTCGGGTCGTCTTGCTCAGCGCCGTGTCGGACTGCAAATTAGTGCGCATGCGTAATACTTGAATGGTATCAATGGACAAAGGCAGTCTGAACGGGCACGCCCAAAAAACAGATATGACAAAAAATTGGATTCGTGCATTAAGTCCTGTAGTATGAACGTAGCCTAAGTGTGTCTGTTCTACACTTGTAATCTACCTCATGTATTTACTTCAAACAAAGCAAATTTGTTTACATAGAAAGAAATCTTTCAATCTGCAAACAATCGTCAAGTCGATGTCGTGGCGCAAACCTTACGTCGGTTCGCAAGTCCATTGCACAGCTACTAAGAAAGTAAATCCACTATAAATTAGACTGAAAGACATTTTTGTTCTTATGAGAAGGTACCATATTTGATTTCTGCCTCATCTAAAGAAAAAAAAAAAAACAATGCTTGGGATGACCTGTAATGTGAACGGACTCTTCCTCCTCCTTGATGCATGGCGATTCTTCCTCCTCCCCCTTGACACATGCAGACTCCTGGTGCTCAAGACAATGGGCTTGGCTGACATCTAGGTCTGCAAGACCACAAACACACGGGTCAAATCTTATTTGTTAATTTGCAAACTTGTTCAAACTTGATAAACTCAAACCTCGTCCATTGAGTTTGATGAGCCAATGACAGATAAAATTATTTTATGCAGTTACAAGGGGAACAAGAGTGCAAGAATGACATAAATCTTGAAATAAATGAAAAAATCTTGAAATACAAATTGAACTTATTTAATGAATGTTAAAACAAATGACTAATCCGACTAGTGATTTATGTATGTCGCCCTCTAGTGGTTGCCCGTAATTGCAGGGGTGTTTGCACACCGAAACCAGCAGTGTCAGTCAATGAAGGGTGTGGCGCATGACCACACCATAATAAAAGCCGCCACATCTTGCAAATGAGATGGCTGCTTATTTATTGATTTAAAAGATACATTCTAATTTATCATTTTTAATTTGTAAAATTTAACATGACATTTATCTAAATATATTTAGCTCATTATCTACGCACTATTTGCCAGAAGTTGTCTGAAATAGCACATCAAATAGGAATTGTTCCTTTACACTCTTTATTTTGAAAATCACATCGGTCCTCCTTTTGCAAGGTTGTGCCTGACTACGTCGTCGCAGAGTTGGAAAATCGGGATAAATCCACAGAAGGGTATTTTCAGTTAATGAATGTAATTCGGGCCCGAGCACTAAGCGTGCGACAGCCCTATTGTTATGCAAACGATTATTAATATTTTTTTTTTCTTTTTTCTCGTCAAATGAAACTGGCCAATTTAGAGGCCTGAACATGCTCAAAAACTCACCACGTATGGCTTCACGTAAATTTAGGTAATTTTGCAACGTAAAGAAAAAATGTAACAAAATGGCTCAGTGGCGCACCCTTGAATTAAAAAAAAAAAAAAAAAGGCCTATAGCATTAGGGTTTTTCAGCATAGAGCGATGAAATTTGGGGAGTCTATACCTTGTCCAAAACCGCTACAAAAAGTCATTTACACCCATATTCCAAACCCAACAGGAAATCAGGTATTTTGGATTGAATTCAATTCAATTCAATTCAATTTTATTTGTATAGCCCTCAATCACAACAGAAGTCTCAAAGGGCTTTACAGAGGCAATATGATACATAATTAGAAATGAAGCAACAAAGATGAATAGATACAGTTCAAGTCCTGGGTATCCCATATCCTTAAGACCCTCCATGCTGGCAAGGAAAAACTCCAAAAACTCCAGAGTCAATTGGGAGAAAAATGAGAAACCTCGGGGAGTACCACAGTCAGGAGAGATCCACTCCCAGGACGGATAGACAGGAACCCCAGAACTGCTAATGGGAATTAGCAAGCGAAGTTATAGTCCGTAAAAATACAGTGGAGTAAAGGAGCAAGAAGAGGTCCCTCTAGTCAGATGAGACGGGGGTAGCAGCGAGGACGTCTATCAGCCAGGGGTCCGGACAGTCAGGAGGCTGCAGCTGAAAAATAGCCCCTCCCCAGAGGGGAGGAGGGAAAGGGGACACCGGGTGACTAGTGATGAAGAGACTAGACAACTAGATATTAACATTGGAAAATAGAAATAAAGTAAGACAAGTGGTAGGTAGAGTAAGAAAAGGAGACAGAACTGAATGTGCAGACTGTCTCGGCTTCTTTAATACTAGCTGGAAGCTGATTCCATAAAACAGGGGCTTGGTGGCTAAAGGCTCTAGCTCCGACAGTACTTTTATAAACCCTGGGAACTACCAGTAGACCTGCATTCTGAGATCGGAGTTTTCTGTTGGGGCGGTATGGAACCAGAGCATCGGTGAGATAAGATGGCCCCAACCCATTAATGGTCTTAAATGTAAGAAGGAGTATTTTAAATTTAATTCTAAACTCGACTGGAAGCCAGTGAAGTGCCTGGAGCACAGGGGTGATGTGCTCTCTTCTATTGGTTCCTGTTAAAAGTCTTGCTGCTGCATTTTGGACTAGCTGAAGACCTTTTAGAGAGCTTTTAGGACAAGCTGCAAGTAGGGAGTTACAGTAATCCAATCTCGATGTAACGAACGCGTGAATTAATTTTTCTGGATCGCTTTTAGATAAAATATTTCTAATTTTGGCGATGTTGCGCAGGTGAAAGAAAGCCGTTCTACGGGTTTGTTTAATGTGTGCTTTAAACGATAAGTCAGGGTCAAATAAAACTCCTAGGTTTTTAACTGTGGTGCTGGAGGCTACACTTACATTGTCCAGAGTGACTATCTGGGCAGCTAAAGAGTCTCTCACACTTTTCGGGCCTATTATAAGGACTTCTGTCTTTTCAGGGTTAAGTAGAAGATAGTTAGTGCTCATCCAGGTATTTATATCTCGGACGCAGGCGCTTAGTTTTTCCCACTTGCCTGACCTGCTCAGGTTTAATTGATAAATACAGTTGTGTGTCGTCAGCGTAACAATGAAAGTTAATGCTATGTTTTCTGATGATATTACCTAGAGGAAGCATATACAGCGTAAACAAGATGGGCCCGAGGACCGATCCTTGCGGCACACCATAACTAACTCTAGAGTACGATGATGATTGCTGGTTTACATTGACAAACTGGTACCTATTAGATAAATATGATTTAAACCAGCAGAGGGCTGCTCCTCTAATGCCTATGTCACATTCTAATCTCTGCAATAAGATATTATGGTCGATTGTGTCAAAGGCTGCACTCAGGTCCAACACAATCAGGATCGAGACTAATCCAACGTCAGCGGCAAGTAACAAGTCATTAGTTACTTTAACTAATGCGGTTTCAGTGCTATGATGAGGTCGAAAGCCAGAATGGAAATGTTCAAATAAACTATTGTCCTGTAGGTGCTGACAGAGCTGTTTAATTACCACTCTTTCAAGGACTTTGGAGAGAAATGGTAAGTTAGAAATAGGTCTATAATTGGCCAAAATATCAGGATCAAGAGTAGATTTTTTCAAGAGCGGTTTAATAACTGCATATTTAAAGGACTGCGGCACGTAGCCAGTAACTAATGAGGTATTTATTATATTTAAGATAGTGTCAATAGTTAGAGGCAGGGTCTCTTTAAAAAGTTTGGTTGGGATTGGGTCGAGGAGGCAGGTTGATGGTTTTGAGGACATTATAATTGAAATTACATCGATTTGGTCTACAGTGGTAAAGTTATTTAATAGGGGGTTTATAGGAGATTCCGAATTCTTTGTCTGCACTTTATCAGACCTAATAACTGGAAGTGATTCATTTATTTTATTTCTAATAGTTGCAATTTTATTGTTAAAAATTTTTAGGAAGTCATCACAGCTAAGGGTGGTTGGGATATAAGGTTCTATTGAGCTGTGACTGTTTGTCAGCCTTGCTACAGTGCTGAACAGAAACCTAGGATTATTTTTGTTTTCATCTATTAAGGATGAGTAATATCTGGTTTTAGCCGTACGCAAGGCCTGCTTATATGTCACTAAGCTGTGTTTCCAGGGAGAGAGGATGTGCTCTGTGTTGGAACGGCGCCAAAGTCTTTCTAATTTACGTGTCGATTGTTTAAGAGAGCGTGTTTCAGCATTATACCAGGGAGAGGCTCGTCTCGGCTTGACAAACTTTAATTTGGGGGGAGCGACGACATCGAGGGTAGTACGAAGCGTAAACATAACACGATCAACAAACTCGTCATTAACAGCAAGGCCGGACATTATTCCTTCATAATTAGATGACATGGAGGCAAATATAGGCTGAATTATCTGTTTATACTCTGAAACAGAGCGATCACCTAATGTCCTTTTCATGTGAATTGTGAATTGAATGTGAACATTCAAGACTTGGTGCCTAAAGAGTTAGTTGAATCCTCCTCAAAATTGGTGAGAATGTTCATGAGACATATGAGATCTTAAGTTGTCAAAATGGTGAGTTTTCATTCACGGGCCTGACCTGGGTGGGGTGCCAGAGTCGGCCATTTTTGGGCAAAACACCAAATTCAGAAAATTATTAATGTCCGATCCCGATCGATCGGATCCGATCACGTCATTTTCAAAGTATCGGAAAAAAATATCAGCCATGCCTTTTTTTAATATATATATATATTAATTAAATCGTTTTCTAATTGTATTTAACGTTACAGATATAATGTTACACTCATCCAGAGTCTTTAATTTAGGCTTAAGGTAGGATTATCAAAATTATCCCAATAACGGCAGCAGTTAGTTTATGAAAAAATGTGTCACGTCAAAATATTTAATGCTATAAATATATGCACTGCACGACCCTCTCACTCATTGTTGCGCACAACGCTGTTTTACCAATAAAGACAGATAAAAGGCAGCGCAAAACAAGTAGAATGAATTTTGGCAGCCTTTGAAGCCTTCCTTCAATCAGCTATAACCTTGCAATCCCTCTGCCTGTGATTAGAAATATCATAGGAAGCAATGTGGGGAAGCAAGATGCAGTGTTTCCCACAGGATTTTAGGAGACTGTGGTGGGAGGCTCTCTGACCATAGGATTTTTTGAAACTGTGGTGGTGGGCTGCATCGGAGTCGGACAGCCACACCATGTCGTGCCACGGCGAAATTTTTTTTTTTTTTCATTATTTTTTTCCCCCAAGAAGAACCATAACAAAGATATATTTGAAATATTTCATTAGCTAGGCTAATGTTATAGCTCTCAGCTACGATACATGTATGTAAAATGCGTTGCTGATTACAGCTACATTACCCTATGTAATAATGCGACTTTTTTTCTCGTAGCAATAGTACGACTTACATCTCGTAGTGACTCAGGGTTGGCAACCCAAACTGTTGAAAGAGCCATATTTGACCCCCCCCCCCCCCCCCCAAAAAAAAACAAACTGATACAGTATGTCTGGAGCAGCAAAAAATTAAAAGCCTTGTACAAGCCTTATAATTATCAATACTAGCTATATTAGCCTACTATAAAAATGAATAAGTTGGCTAGAAATACATAATTAGCCTTCATGATTAAATGTTTATTTTCCCTGCAGTGGATCCTATAGTGCACCACGTGGCTACTCTGTTGTACGATGACACCACAAGTTTAACTTCATTACAATATTAATGAATTGAAAGAATGTTTGTATCATGTTTGTCCTCCTAGAAATCCTATTAAAACAAAAAAAAATATTTCCCTCCCCCATCTTTTTCCATAAAAAAAAAAAAAAAAAAAAAAAAAAAAAAAAGCTCCGAAGCAGCACTAAAGAGCCGCATGCGGCCCAAGAGCCACGGGTTTCAGACCGCCGTCGTAGCCCTCCTTTTTCCTTTTTATTTGACCCTCATAAGTACTACATTACCACAACAATAACAGTCCTTCTGTCAACTGACCCATTTACAGGACTGGGGGAATTCTAATGGCCGTGTAAAGTTTTTCTTGATTCGGTGAGAAGGTGAATAGTTTTTTCCCCGTTGTTCGTGAACTAAATTTCCACACAAACGCACATCGAGGTACCATTAACTTAGCAAGGAGAGGTATGAGAGTCATTTTTCGAGTGTCCCAGAGCTCGCGAAATTGGGGGGCCGGGGGGGGGGGGGCGCATTTATCCAACTTTCGTCAGCCGTAATTGTCTGAAGTTGGCGCGTCGGTGTTGTGCCGAAAAATAGCCACTCCACGCGAAATGTCCCCCCGACGGGAGCGCCCACACGTCACTCGTACAAACAGCCTTTTCTTACCAATCGATGGACACGGAAACGACGTTCTTGTACCGTGAATATGTATCATTTTACTCTGCTTGAACTAATAAATACTTTACTGTGACCAACGCTCTGAAAATAGAGCAAGGCTTTATTTTGGGCCCCGCCTCTCTGCGCAAGTTCAATCAAAGTTTGCTTTCCGTCCAAGACGGCCGTCCACCGCTCACTTTCGCCGAAAAGTCCGATCCAAACTATTGTAATGCCCCGGATATGGGGAAGAAGGAGAGAAGTCTGTATTTGCTTACCCACTTGATTGTGGTAACAATAATAAAGAAAAACAATAACAAAATAACAGCGGGCTGCTACGAAATGCGACCGCTATCTCTCGCTATCTCGCTCGTTCTCCCATTCTTCCTACTCGTTCCCCTTGCGTCTCTTAAATGAATAAATAAATAAATAAAATACTACTCTAAAATGCTGCTCTCACTCGCGCGGGTAGTAGAGTGGAGTGGGCTACAGCTGTGTAATCGGCTGACTGACGCATCTGATTAGTATCTTTTTTTTTTTTTTTCCGGCCGGGGGGGGGGGGGCGCAAACGAGACTGTGGCGGGCCGCCACAGTCTCTTTCATTGGTGGGAAACACTGAGGTGGCAATAGATCTTTGTCTTAACACCTTAACTTATTTCCCAAAGCAGAGGAGATATATCCATTGGTAGCATGACGCACAGTCATGGTTTTACTTCCCATCATGGTTTCACTTCCCATCATGCATTGGGGCATGCTGCAGTATCATTTACTGAAAGCTCAACAAATACACTAGATGGCAATATTTCGTCACAATACACAAAGTCACAAGGCTTTCTATCCGTGGATCGCTCTCACAGAAAGAATGTTAAAAATTTAAATGCCATCTTAAGGATTTATTGTCATAATAAACAAATACAGTACTTATGTACTGTATGTTGAATGTATATATTCGTCCCAGTTTTATTCATTTTTTTCCTTAATGCATTGCCAAAATGTATATGATCGGAAAAAATTATCGGGAATGATTAGAATCGAATCGGGAGCATAAAAAAAGCAATCGGATCGGGAAATATTGGGATCGGCAGATACTCAAACTAAAACGATCGGGATCGGGAGCAAAAAAACATAATCGGAGCAACCCTAACTCTGATACAACGTTCAGTCTTTTTCATGTCTGGCATGTATGTGAGGTATTCCAGCCTGAAGACGACTGTATTGAAATATTACCTATTCGGCGTGGCACCCCCTAGTGGGAACAGGAAATGCCCTTTTTTACAAGACAGGCTTCTCCTCTAAGGGAAAAAAATCTATCTAACCTGCATCGGGGAGCCTAAAGACTTATGTTCAGGTGCCTGATGAAAAATATTGAGGTTTCGTTGAAGCGGAGGGGTCCAAACAGGAAAGTGAAAATTACTAGCCATTTTGTCTCACAACAAGTTTTGAAGAGTCACAACTTGGCAGATATACACGATATCTGCGCCAAACTTCCCGTGCTTGGTCAGAGTCTTACCTTGAAGAGTCCTGGAGTGGTCATTTGCATCAACTCTGTAGCGCCAACTAGTGGCAGAAGAATTTGAGGCCTTTACATGGGCTGAAACTCACCAAAATTTGCACATACATGCGACTTTGTGTGAATTTCAATAATTTTTCAACGTTGTGAAAAAAACATAACAAAATGGCTCAGTGGCGCCCCCTTGAATTTTTCAAAAAGGCCTCTCCTATTAGGTTTTTTCAACATAAGAGTGATGAAATTCAGGCCTCTCCTATTAGGTTTTTTCAACATACTGTGATGAAATTCAGGCGGTCGATACGTTGTGCAAAACTGCTCCAAAAAGCCTCTTGCATCCATATTTCAAACCCAACAGGAAAACGGGTATTTTGGATTAAATGTGAATTTTTATCGATTTACAGGGTGCACATTTGAGACCATGGCGCCTAAGGAATTAGATGGATCCACCTCAAAATTGGCGAGACTGTTCATGAGACATAGAAAAACTTAAGTTATCAAAATGGTGTATTTTCATTCCAGGACCTGACCTGGCCTGGGTGCCCAAGTCGGTCATTTTTTCGGCAAAACACTAAATTAAGAAATGACACGAAGTGCGAGGACCTGGAAGCCAGTTCAAGGCGAAACAATATCAGACTTGTTTGCTTACCTGAAGGTGCCGAGGGTCCAAACCCTGTTAAGTTTGTCGCTAAATTGCTGAGCGACATGCTGAGCCTCGAGAATGAGCCTGAGCTGGATTGGGTCCACCGCACATCTCGTGCTAAGCCGAAGAATGGTGAACCTCTGCGACCGATTGTTATAAGGATCCACATGCTCCAGGAAAAGAGTACGATTCTGCGTCGGGCTGGAGAGACTTCGCCCTTGTTGCACAACGGTAAAAGGCTTCATATTTTCCAAGATTACAACTCCTGCGGTGGCCAAACAGAGGGCAGCTTCCGCGAAGGTGAAGTGTGAGCACCACTTGTGGGCCAACGTGAGATTCAGTCTTAGATACCCGGCCACATTACACGTTACTATGCCTGACGGTAAAACTCATAGATTCAAAGATCCAGACCGAGCTCTAGAATTTGTCAACAAATCTCGCATGAAGCGCCAGAATCAAGAGGAAACTTGACTTTTTTCGTGTTTCTTTTTTCGCCTGCCTTTTTTCCCCCCTTTTTCTTTTTTTTTGATGACAGGCCCCCATTGGAATAACCTTTCAGCAGCTTTGATCATACTGGAGGAGTCTGGCTGTTCCCACCCACTATATTTTTCTTTTTTTTCCTCCCCTCGTCTGGATGCTGAGGTGGATGTTGAGACACCTCAGTCTCGGGATAAGTATCGTGTATTTTTCCGGGCCTATAAGGTATGTTTTCCTGATACTAAAACACTGAAGATGATCGTTTCTTCTGGCCGCCGACCAGGTTTGGAGGGGTCGTGCCACATGACGTATATAATACTGTACAGTCTCAACACAGTGGGTTATTATTTCCTTATTTTGAGCGGTGTGTGCTTAATACGAGTACTTAAATGTCGTCAGACAGTTCATGCTAGCATTCCTCAGGTCGTTAGAGGGAACGGTAGTTCAGGCACGACAGAGTTTAGTTTGTCAATAGCTAAGGTAGCATGCTCCCCGTTTGGGATGCTTCTGCTAGGAGAGCGTAAGATTTTTGTTTTCTTCTGTTTTGTTTGTTTCATTTGTTTTTGTGGGGATTTTTCTAGGTGTACTACGGGGGTGTACACCTAGGCCCAGAGTGGGCCGGGCTCTTCATCACGGGAAGGATGGCACATATCTCCTTTCGTTTGCATATGGCGTTTATTACAGGCCTCATCAGATTTATTCTTTCCCAATATCACTCATCCCTTGCCATGGCTAACGCCAGGCTAGGAGGAGATGTGAAGTTTGTGAGCTGGAATTGTAAAGGCCAAAGAATCCTATTAAACGGAGTAAGATTTTCCATCATCTACAGGAGACTCACCTTAGAAATACAGACGCCTTCAGATTGAGACGTAGTTGGGTCGGCCAGATATTTCACTCCTCTTTAACCAGTAGAGTGAGAGGGGTGGCTGTATTTTTGCATAAAAACACTCCGTTTCCTCATACTAAAACCATTTCGGACTCTACTGGCAGGTTCATTATAGTCATCGGCCACATTTATGAAGTTAAGGTTGTCTTTGTGAATATATACGCGCCAAACTGGGATGAAGAGGGTTTTATCAAACGGATTTTTTTAATGTTACCGGATTTGGCAGAATATAGATTAGTGCTGGGTGGTGATTTTAACTGTTGGCTAGATCCTGCATTAGATCGCTCCTCTTTGAAGTCAGTGCTTGCCACAGTCAAGATCAAGTAAAATAATTGGAGCCTTTATGTATTGAGTTTAATGTCTCAGATCCTTGGCGTTTTTTCAATCCGTATAAAAAGGAATACTCTTTTTTTTTTTACTTTTACTTTTTTTTTCGGACTTTTACTCGAATTGATTTTTTCTTAATAACTCTTTGCTTACTGCTACCTCTGGCTGTAAATATGACTCAATAACTCTATCCGACCACGCCGTGGTTTCTATGAAGATATACTTTCGTAAATTCATAAATGCATGTCCACCTTGGCGCCTCAATACCCAACTATTACTCGACAAGAATTTTGTCGAATATATAATGGAGCGATTGAATTTTTTCTTTCAAGTAAATAGAACTCTGGGTATTTCCGCTACATTACTATGGGAATCAATGAAGGCATTTATAAGGGGGGAAATTTCATATGAAGCACATCAAAAGAGAACAACCATAACGAAGTTAACAAAACTTTCTCAGAATATAGCAGCATTGGATGCTCAGTATGCGGTTTCCAAACTGCCTGAGACTTACAGAGAGCGGATGGCTCTTCAAGCGGAATACGATTCCATTTCTTCTCAACAAACTATTAGGCTCTTACTGCTCTCAATGTCTAAATTTTATGAACAGGGGGATAAAGCTAATAAGCTTTTAGCTCACCAGTTAAGTCAAAGGTCATCCTCTCAGCTAATTTCATGAGTCGAGACTCGGGAACTACGTCAGATCCCTTAGAAATAAACAATACATTTTTATAGTTTTATATATCATTGTATACATCGGATCACTCCTTTGGGCCTTAACAATTTGAACAGTTTTTCAGCAAAATATCGCTTTCCCTCCCGAATTACACCTTGAGAGAGGAGCTGGAACGCCCTATTACCGGCCCTGAACTGGAAAAGGCAGTGAAATCTTTACAGAGCGGCAGAAGCCGGGGTTTAGATGGTTTTCCAAGTGAATTTTACGTTTTGAAAGCCGTTGGCTCCATATCTGTTAGAAGTGTTTACGGAGGCCTTTGAGCTAGGTGCACTCCCCCAAACATTAAACCAGGCATGTATCTCCCTGATTCTTAAGAAGGGCAAAGACCCATTAAAATGCAGTTCTTATCGCCCTCATAGTCTGTTGAATGTAGATTTTAAAATTTTGTCTAAATTATTGGCTCTTCGCTTAGAGCAGCGGTCTCAAACCGGTCCTCAAAGGGCCGCAGGGGGTACTGGATTTCATTCCAACCAAACGAGACAAATACCTTTTCACCAATCTGGTTTCTTACAAGTGTAATCAGTTGATTGCAATCAGGTGCTGCTTATGTTAGTAGAAACCTCATTGGTTGAACTGTTTGTGCTGGATCTGTTGGAACAAAACCCAGGACCCACTGCGGCCCTTTGTGGAGTCGGTTTGAGACCGCTGGCTTAGAGGGTGTCCTCCCACTGATTATTTCTCAAGACCAGACTGGTTTTATTCGTGAGAGACACTCCTTTTTCAACCTTAGAAGGGTTTTTAATGTTGTGTACAACCATTCAATGGAAGCTCGGTCGGAGGCCTTTTTGGCCTTAGATGCTGAGAAGGCCTTTGACCAAGTGGAATGGGATTACTTATTTTTTCATCTGGGAAATTTGGGTTTGGATCGAAATTTGTATCTTGGATTAGGCTTCTGTACTCGTCTCAACAAGCATTAGTTAGAACCAAAAATACAAATTCTGAATATTTTCACTTATCTCGGTCTACCAGCCAGGGCTGTCCCTTGAGCCGGCTGTTGTTCGCGGTGGCCATGGAACCTCTTTCGGCTGCGCTGAAATGTCACCCTGACTTATGTGGAATAGTGCGACATGGTGTGGAGCTGAAAGTCGGACTTTATGCAGACGATCTTCTGTTATTTCTGTCGGATTTATCTCGTTCCATCCCTGCAGCTCTCACTGTTTTAAGTGCTTTGTTTCCCACAGGATTTTAGGAGACTGTGGTGGGAGGGTCTCTGACCCTCGGGGTAGGGTGTGTGTGTGTGTACATTTTCAAGCCTGGTGTATCTCTTTAGGGCATTTTGAGACCACTGAATGTAATATAAATTGCTGTATATGAACATAACAGGTTGGTATCATTCTTAAGAACACACAAAGGCATATCAGGAATATTTTAAATTTAATCTTGAATCAAAAAGCCATGACACAAAGTCATTAATTCATTCACTCACTTATTCAATCCATTGTTCATTCACTCACTACTGACACACTCTGCACCCTACCATTGAACATTTAATTTTTCCTGGCTTTGTGAAGAAAATTTCCATAGGTCTTCCAAAATTGAACGCATCAGGGCTTGGTCCATTTATGGAGAATCTCAGGCAGGCAGCAAGGTGTTCTCCTTGCAGTCTGTTCCTGAGGTCTGATTTGACCTATAATACCCCTTTCCCACTGAAACAAGTGGGTCAATGCGCGTTTTTCTAAGCTGATGCATCCCACTAGCAATTGGCATTTGGCACCTTTCCCATTGACGAAAAAAGCCGTGTCTTTCTTTTTTTTTTCCACCCATCTAACCCCCACCCCTCCTCAGCCGTGCGTAAGGTGCGTGACGTCACCACGCTAAGATGTGCTTCGACAAGTGCGATCGAATTCATTCAGTTCAAGGAAGTTAACAATGCAAAGCAACATGGAAGCCTCCTTTCCGTTTGCGTTCTCTGATTTCATGCGTTTTACTGCCCGCAAGATGGTCGAAATGCAGCAAAGGATCAACACTGTGCTTGTGCTGAGGAAACGTATGCGACGTAAATTTTGGTTTGAAATTGAAAGGAGTCGTGTACGTCACAGGAGGAGGAGAAGAGCCTTTGTTTCGTCTGTTATGGCTATTGCTAACGCTGCTACACCGACTGTTCACCGTATGTGGATCCGGGCTAGAGCACATGGTTTTTGTTTTTTGTTATGACGCATCACGTACTAGCCTACATCACCACGTAGATTAGGGTGTTGACTGTTGACCCGGCGTTTTGCTTTCACACTGCATTACCCCTTTCCCACTGGCCAAAATACCCGTGTCAACCCGCTAACAATAGGCTTTTGGTGGCAGTGGGAAAGGTGCAGCGACCCGCTTCGACCCGTGTCAATCAACCTGCCAAACGACCCGCGTTAAAATCACCTCGGCTCTGATCGCCATGCAGTGTGAAAGCAAAACCCCGGGTCAACAGTCAACACCCTAATCTACGTGGTGACGTAGGCTAGTACGTGATGCGTCATAACAAAAACAAAAACCATGTGCTCTAGCCCGGATCCACAATACAGCGAACAGTCGGTGCAGACGCGTTAGCAATAGCCATAACAAATGAAACAAAGGCTCTTCTCCTCCTTCTGTGACGTACACGACTCCTTTCAATTTCAAGCCAAAATTCACGTCGCCTACGTTGCCTCAGCACAAGCAGAGTGTTGATCCTTTGCTGCATTTCGACCATTTTGAGGGCAGTAAAAAGCATGAAAACAGAGAACACAAACGGAAAGGAGCTTCTATGTTGCTTTGCATTGTTTACTTCCTTTAACTGAATGAATGGCGTACCGCAAGCAACACGTCACTTCCGCTCATTAATATTCATGACATTAGCTACTGTTGCTAAGTAAGGACAAGCCAGCGTTTATCCCTAATAGGAAATGAATGGAAATCGTGTACGAAGGAGATGTTTACAGCGCTAAACCTACCAATTCTCTCCGAAAATGATGTGCCTGGTGCCAAATTGACTGGCAAAGATGTGGAAGAACATAAAAAATGTTCAGTTAAAGAGATGGCTTTAGTGTCGAAGGCTGAAAAAGACGAAAAAAATGAGCCAACATAAGCATAGCTTTAGCTTTTTTATCGACGCGACTGACAATGACATTCTCCTGTTTCAACAAGCTATCCTTTACCATCAGCCCTGTCTTTCTTATATATCCTCTGGTTGTCCTACGTCTCTTACCGTTCTTGGGGGTAATTTAGTTAGCTTTGTGTAGCGATCGCAAATGCTACTCAGTGACAGCCAACGAACACTTTAAATTTTTTCATTGATAACCCATCTTAATCCTATAATTTATTTACACTTCCCCCTTACTAAACTTGTTTTTATTATATATATAACAGAAACGGTAACAGTGGCAGTCAGATACCATTGTAATTCTTTTCAGGTCATTCATTGTCAGACAGAAGCAGTACGGCACAACGTTACGCTAAAAAAATAAGTTCAAAATATAAAAATGGCTTACCTCTTTGTCCTCTGAAAGACCATGCCAACCCAACATAATGTTTACTGCATATGAAACGGGAATGGATTTGCCGAGCTGGTGTTAAAGTCCGCGCTAATCGATTCGGTCTTCACATTTTTTTCTCCGGAGTTTTTGGTTTCCGGAAACGTATGAAGAAACATCCTTCATGTGTCGTAATGTCTAGAGTCGTTTCTACAAGTTCCAAAAAAGCAATGCGTGATCGGCATGTTCGTTTTTGAAAGATTACCGGGGAAAAGTAGCACTTTTTACGTTGGGTCTATGCGAGGGCGGGTCTATAATGTCCCACTTCGGCTTTACTTCCGCTTTACGATGTGACGTCACGGTCTAAAAATAGCGTGCGGTACGCCATTCAGTCGCACTTGTCGAAGCGCATCTTAGCGTGGTGACGTCACGAACCTTACGCACGGATGAGGAGGGGTTGGGGGTTAGTCGGGTGGAAAAAAAAAAAAAGACACGGCTTTTTTTTGTCAACGGGAAAGGTGCCGAATGCCAATTGCTAGTGGGTTGCATCGGCTTGGAAAAACGCGTGTTGACCCACTAGTTTCAGTGGGAAAGGGGCAAATGGCGATCAGAGCCGAGGTGATTTTAACGCGGGTCGCTTGGCAGGTTGATTGACACGGGTCGAGGCGGGTCGCTGCACCTTTACCGCTGCCACCAAAAGCCGATTGTTAGCGGGTTGACACGGGTTTTTTGGCCAGTGGGAAAGGGGTATTGTACTCTCCTTTACGTGACAATTATGCACCTTACATTCACACCAAATATTATGCATATTTGGCACACCTGTCAGCACCTCTAGTCATGCCCTTACTAGGGATGGGAATCGAAATCCGATTCCAATTCGGAACCGGTTCCGAGTGTTTCGAGGCCTCGACATCACAATGAAAAAGCCTTAACGATCCCTTAAACGATTCCTAAAGACGCGTATTGCGTCGTGACGTGTCTTGTTGTCCAGACGCATCAAACTAGCATGGCGCCAAGAACCACTCGCTCCAAAGTTGGACTACACTTTACCAGGAAAGAGTGTGAAAATGAAAGGTTACGACGGGTAAGCACGAGCATTGCAGCCATAAACATAACAATGACAGCACGTAGGTTAAAACGCTGGAAAGTGTGTCTTCACTTCACGAGGAAAAATTACAACAAAGCGACTTGCAGTCATTGCAAGGTGGAGATAACTGCATCGGGAGGGAATAGACTGCACTGTCCTCACCGAGACAGCTATACAGCTAGCTAAACTCCGAAATGACGATACAGAAGACGTTGGTATAATTTGCTGACTTTATTCAACCATCACTTGAAGAGTGAAACTAAAAATAGAAATGAAACAAATCAATTTCGTCCCCAATAACAAACAGGTTTGCATCAACGTAAATCAGCGATGATTAGCTGCTAATAACAGTATGGTTAGCATTCGTTCGCTAGCATTAGCACATCGTTCAAACCACTACACAACTGGATTTAAGTGTCCGATCGCGAGTGGAAACACAACAACAACAACACAAAAGATTATACATACAGGCGTTGCCTCTGTAGATATTAACATTAACAAAGAACGTAGGCTCGTAGAAGTGTTTCCCTCTCTCACTTCGCTCGCTCACTCGCTTGGATGCGGCATTTCTTCGGGTGCCCAAACAGCGGCCCAAATACGGCCCGCCTCCACATTTGGTCCGGCCATTTTGAATTTTTTTTTTTTTTTCTCAATCGTGTTATTTATTTCCTGGCCTTTTTCCTTGAAGAATTCAGAGAGGGTAATTTGGTTATTATCTATTTAATTAATAGTGTTTTTATTATTAATTATTATTATTATATTATTATTTTTATTTTATTTACTTTCATTCCGTGAAGAACCCAGAAAGGGTTATTTGATTGTGGCTTTCTGAAAAACAATATTTTTTTACATTTATGCACTTCTGCAATCGTCACACTTTTTTTGTTACAAACTGACCCCGGCCCCTCATCAGAGAAGGGAAAAGTTATGTTACCCTCACAGGAAAAAGTTTGGGGACCCCTGCTTTAACACATATTGCCAAACGCAGAACAACAACCTATCTGCCAATATATACCAATATTTTTTATTTCTATTAGATAAATGTTTCAGTAAAATGTTACACATTCTTGTGTATTTGCCACTTATTGCCACAGTTAACTTTGAGGCTTTGGGCCTCTTTTGATCTCGTTGTGAGTTTGTAGGGTTGCGAGTTCTGATTAAACAAACTCGATGCCAATCAAAACGTTTGTTGTTCTTTTTCCCCAAATTAGAATCGATAAGAGAATCGATAAAGAATCGAATCGTTAAGCAATATCGATAATGGAATCGGAATCGTAAAAATCCTATCAATTCCCATCCCTAGCCCTGACCCTGTTCATTGTGGAGAAGTCCCTCTCGCAATTGACGCTGGAGACTGGAATGACCAGAGCAACTCCTGCCAAGTGGCTCAACGGGAGATCCTTGCAATATGTTCCAATCCGCGGTAAATTCGGTTTTACATGACCAAACACACATCGAATCGCTAAAACCAACAGTCTGTCTCGCCCTAGCCACGTTGAATATGTTGAAATGTCTCTCGCTAGTTTCTTGTAGCTTTACCGACATCGCGTCAGCCCGTCGCTGATTGGTCCACTCCGCTGTCTATTTGCTGTGGCTGCCTCCGCCCTGGAATTTTTTTTCTGCTGAATGGTGGCCAGACAGCTATGAGTCTGGTGTACCAGGCTAGTAGTCCCATCAATGAGCGTGACCTGTTGGCGCGTGTGTCTGTGTGTGTGCACGCACGCACGCGCGAGCGAGTAGTAGAGTGGAGTGGGCTACAGCTGTGTAATCGGCTGACTGACGCATCTGATTATTATCCCCCCCCCCGGCGAGGGGGGGGGGGGCAAACGATACTGTGGCGGGCCGCCACAGTCTCGTTCATTGGTGGGAAACACTGAAGTGATTTTAGTGAAATCTCTGGGTATAAGTTAAATTTGGGGAAGAGCTAAATATTTCCTGTAAATCAGCTAGCCAAAGCATATCAATTAGAAAACCTCCCATTTAAAACATCAAAATCAGGGTTTGTCTATCTCGGAGTCTATGTGGCTGACACATGGAGTAACCTTTGAAAGATGAATTCTAACTCGCTGCTTGTGCATCTTAAACACGACTTTCAAAGATGGTCCTTGCTTAATCTCTCTGTTCCGGCTCCAATAAACGCAGATGAAATGAACATTCTCCCCGTTTTCTTTGTTCCAGTGTATTCCGATTTTTCTCCCTCTTTCTTTCTTTCTTTCTTCAAATCTGTGGACAGCCTTATCATAGATTTTATATGGAATAAAAAGAAATCCAGACTGGTATCAAACCTTACAGAGACAATACAATACAATAACATTTACACTGGTGGAATGAATCACACATTTTCTGAAAACAAAGTGTATTTTGAAATAAGACTTATTTTAACCAATATACGTTGTTTTTACAGATTTCTGTACTATTTTGCATGTTTGTAGTGTTACCACTGTACTTAATCTTGGTTTTACACGTTCTGCATATGAAATACACGTTAGCTAATTAGCTTAGTGCTCGGCGCTAACTATTAACATCTCAAAAACAACAACAATATAGGCTAGACAGTACAAGAGGGTTTGTGTACTCACCTCTTATTGATCCACACGGGTCTTAGCAACACACTCAGGACATTTTTCAATTGAAATGCCTTAAAACTACTGCTGGACATCTAAAAGACAAGGAGCAACGAATTATCTCTCTTCCCCTCTTGCTCTAAAAAATAACTTGCGCACAAAAGCGCGACCCGGGGCCTGCCTGTGTCATACACAAATTTATTTTTTCAGTCTTCTAAAAAGGAGTAATCAAAGGAGCATCCATCATAACGTGCGTGCGCCCGTTAACGGTTCCCGGGCGGCAGACGTGTGTTGGATTTCGTTCAGCTACGAGGGGCTGCCATAAAGTTATGAGGGGGAAAAAAAATCACCGTTTTTGAACCTCTATTAATTGTAATCGAATCTTCACATGTTGAATCGCGATGCATGTAATGATCGATTTTTTGGAACTCCTCCAATTGGTATAAGAGCAATATAGCTTGATTATGTGTGTGTCTGTGTGGAGGGTGCATGTGTGTACATGCATATATAAAAAGATGCTCTGATAAAATTTTTTTTTTTAAAAACTGAAACCTTGAAGTAAACACAAAGTTAACCCTCATGCTACACTGTCTACATTTTTTTGTAAATTTTCGAATTTCTCACCTTTAAATCAAAGAAAAAGCATATTAAAAAAAACACCAGAGAGCTGCCATTTCCAGGGGGTGTCTAAAATGTCCTGAATTTCAAAATGCCACCTGCTGAGCTTTCTAAGGCATTGCAGCAATGAGATTTTACTTTTGATACTGAAACATAGCATTTTTACATTTTTTGTAGCATAGACACCCATTATAATTCCAATTTTTGAATGCATTGTAAACCTAATGTGCAAAAATGCATTTCCCGCGATTACCACATCAATTGCTTTATTTACGCTTGTTCAGACGTATGCATGCCAAATATTTGGGTTGAGAGCATTTACACCCCTTCACCGTTAGGTAACGCCAGAGGCTCGCAAATGATTTTGCCTTTTTGCAGCCGGCTCCAAAATTTTGCATCTGTGTTCAATAATTCCGGTCGGGACTTTAGTAGGGCTTGGTGGGGACCTCCAGAAATGACTGGCCGAGTTCTTTTTCAAAAAATAAAGTGTTTGTTTGAATTTTATACGTCTACGCAATACGCATGCGTGTGAGCGTCTTTAGTTCAAACGGATGTTCTGCATAGAGATTGGCTCAGATTTCGAAAGTTACGTTTTGAGTTGCGTTTTTGAATCTCAACTATGATTGGTCCGCCTCGTGTTTGAATTTATTAGCCCGCGATTGGTCAAGCTCCGATTGATAGAAAGAGGAGGTCCTCCTCTTATTACGCGGCGTCATCCTAGGGAGCGTCAGGATGACGGGAGTCATAATAGTCGGGTCGGATCCATCGGGCAGCGCCGATCATACTTATGGAACTCGGAAAACAAAAAAGCGATATGGCATCCAACCAACGAAGTGGCTGGACATTACGTCCCTGCGCGAATCCCCACGTTGTATGCAGTATGATGCTAGATGAGCAGTCGGGAGACGGCGTTTGCGTTATTTGTAAACCAGGAGATCGTCGCGAAAATAGTCGCATTGACCAACATCCAAGGGCTCCGATCGCTCAAGAACTGGTCTCCCCTCACGCCTCAAGAGCTGCGGGCGTATATCGGGCTGCTTATCCTAGCTGGAATGTACCGCTCCAGGCATGAAGCGACGAGCAGCTTGTGGTGCGTCAAGACCGGGCGTTCGACGTTCCCCGACGCAATGGCTCATCGGGGGTTCATGGAGATCAACCGAATGCTCCGGTTCGATGATAAGCTGCTTAGACCACAGCGGTACTATGCAAGCAAACTGTCGCCGATTTAAGATTTGTGGATCAGCTGGATTTTCCGGCTGCATGAAATGTATAACGTGGGACGTAACGCGTCCGTGGACGAACACCTAATTGCCTTTAGAGGACGCTGCTGCTTCAAACAATATATGCCGTCAAAGCCCGCAAAGTATGGCATGAAGATTTGGGCCCTTTGTGACGCTCGAACCTCCTACGCATCAAAGCTGGAGGTCTACACCGGCAATCCTCCAGGGGACACGCGTCAACACAACGTGGGATTGCTTGTGGTGCTGGGACACACTGACTGATTGCTTTATATAAATTCTGTTATAAATTCTTCATAGCTGTTGTGACTTTCCTTTTCAAGGTTATAGTGTATGGATAGCTCTGACTCCAGTGAACATTTTGAGTGGTTGAAAGTAAAAAAAATATTCATAAATGACTTCGTTATCACACCTCAAAACATTTACAATTATTGTAAAAATTGCGTGTTTACACAAAAATGGCCATCGCAAAAAATAGGCATGCATAAAAAAATATATATATTATTATAACTCATTGACCTTTTCAAGGCTCTAATTGTGTGATATGAAATGTTCCAATTCATGTTTTTTTTATATATATATATATATATATATATATATATATATATATATATACATATATACATGTATGTATATATGTATGTATGTATGCAGCATAGTTTGTTTTGGTTATAGCACAGTACTGCTTTTATTGTCCATAGAGGGCAAAACATACAAATAAAAAAATAAAAACTATATATGTATGGATAGCTCTGAGGCCACAGAATCATTTTGTGTGGTTGAATGTAAAAAAATATTCAGAAATCACTTAGTTATCGCACCTCAAAACATTTACAATTATTGTAAACAACTATGTTTAGGGGTATTATACACAAAAACGGCCATTGCCAAAAATGGGCATGGATAAAAAAAAATCTGTTGTTATAACTCTTTAACCTTTTCAAGGCTCTAATTGTGTGATATGAAATTTTCCAATTCATGTTTTATATATATATGTATGCAGCATAGTTTGTTTTGGTTACAGCACAGTACTGCTTTTATTGTCCATAGAGGGCAAAAAATACAAATAAAAAAATAAAAACTATATATGTATGGATAGCTCTGATGCCACTGAATCATTTTGAGGGGTTGAATGTAAAAAGATATTCAGAAATGACTTAGTTATCGCACCTCAAAACATTTACAAATATTGTAAACAATTGTATGTTTAGGGGTATTATACACAAAAACGGCCATTACCAAATATGGGCATGGGTAAAAAAAAATCTGTTGTTATAAATCACTGACCTTTTCAAGGCTCTAATTGTGTGATATGAAATTTTCCAATTCAATTTTGTTTTGTACATATATATCCAACATAGTTAGTTTTGGTCGTAGCGCAGTGCTGCATTTATTGTCAATAGAGGGCAAAAAAGTACAAATTAAAAATAAAAACTATATCTGAATAGATAGCTCTGATGCCACTGAACATTTTGAATGGTTGAAAGTAAAAAAAATATTCAGAAATGACTTAGTTATCACACTTAAAATACGTCTACATTTTTTGTAAAAATTGTATGATGCGTTATATATTTTTTATGATCACACAAGGGGAAATGTGAACTAAGGTTGGCCAACCATGTTTTTGAATAATATCAATGGCTAGACAATTATAAGCATATTTTCATTATTTTTTTTAACGCAACCCTTCCAGATTCTTTGTTTAACCCATAGCAACGCCCTTGACAACGAAAATGCTTTTCTTCGGCAATCTTCGGAAATCTTCGGAAATTACGTCACACAGGGAAGTGCGAGGGAAGTCCGCCATAGAACAGTATTGTTTGTTGCATTGCTTCTCGGTAAAATGCCACGGCGGTGTGTGGCGATGTTTTGTTCTCACTCAAACGAAAAGTTGTATGAGTGGCCAAAGGATAGCAGGGCACGTAAATGGACATCTTTCGTTCGCACGAAGCGAATGAATTTCACGCCATCATCGAGTAGTGTTCTCTGCTGCAAACACTTCGAAGATGCCTGCTTCCTTAACCGGTCTGCTTATGATCAAGTATTTGCCAAAAAGTAAGTGTGATTTTTGGATAGATGACTGATGACTTTGTCAAAGCAGAGCTGCCAACTGTTGTGGAATGTACAGTAGAAGCAAGCGACGTTAGCCGAAAGCCAACTCGTGGCAATAGTCGTGGCATAGTTGTTGTTGTGTTCGCTAGTGTTACGTCCCAAGGACGGCTCGCGAAGGGCGTAACATAAAACGAGCCACACAATTTCACAAGTGGCACAAATTTATTTACACAACAATCAAACTCGCAATGAATATGTACAAAATGTGGATGAAGCGCGGCTTCAGGGTAAGCCCAGGCCAAAATAACAAAAAAAAAAGGAATCTACACTTGAACCCCACCCGCTAACTAAACCCTGATCATGAAAAAGAACAAAGAAAAGACTGCCACGCACCTAGCTTCTTACGCTAAACAAAACAGGAGAAAACAGGTTGAACAGAAATGGCGACTTACACCTATTGCTTCTGTGCTCTTATTTACAGTGGTGAACAAAAACGATCCAATAACGAATAAACACAAAAGACCTCACCGAAAAAGCGGGAGTGTATCAGACTAGCGATCAAATGCAAACGAGCGTGAATTGCGAGCAAACAGCTGTTGAGGAGGACCGCTAGGCAGAATGCTGTGAAATGTTTCGCGAGAGCCGCTGACAGGTGACAGCGAGCGTGTTGGCATAGAGTCAATCTCGCAGCGAATCAGAGAGCGGCACAAGTCACGCAGTGAACCATGGGAAATGTCGTTTCGGGACAACATTGAAGTGGTGCTTTGTAATCCGTTCGCTTGTGTGAAAAAACTACACTTCCTCACGCCATTAGACGCCACTTACTGCCGAGAGCCCCAGCTACTGTTAGCTCCATGTGTTGATAAAGAAACAAAGTTGTAAGCACGTCGTCTGTTCGATACCTTTGTCAAAAAAAACGCTCATAACAAGACACTATGCATGATCCGTTTAAGAGACGCTGGGTCTGGAGAGCTGTGAGTAGTAGTAGGCGAGGGGGAGATGAGCGGTCGAATGTGGTGGCAGTCCGCTATTATTTTGTTTTCTTATTGTTGCCACAATAAAGTGGATAAAGCCATCAACGACTCATCTCCTTCTTTCCCCCCAACGTTTTTATATTATTGTTTTATACGCACGAGAGCTGTCGGATCTGCCAAAATGAACATGAAGTCTGATTATTATTTTTTTTAAACAATGTCGTCAGATAGACAAAAACATAAAATTATGTGCAAATGCCTGCATCTTCAAATCATGAAAATAATAACAGCCTAAATCTTGCCAATCTTGTAATCTCGATGGGTCTTCTCTCCATTCCATGTCAAGTAGTCTGAGCACATTGTTTGCATCCTGATTAGCTTCTGGCTAATATCCCACAGTGTTTCCCACAGGATTTTAGGAGACTGTGGTGGGAGGGTCTCTGACCCTCGGGGTAGGGTGTGTGTGTACATTTTAAAGCCTGGTGTATCTCTTTAGGGCATTTTGAGACCACTGAATGTAATATAAATTGCTGTATGCGGTGTCGCCGGATCGCGCCAAATGCAGCAGACAGTAGTCCCATAGCCTGGTACACCAGACTCAGCGGAAATATGTTCCAATCCGCGGTAAATTCGGTTTTACATGACCAAAAACATATCGAGTCGCTAAAACCAACAGTCTGTCTCGCGCTAGCCATGTTGAATATGTTGAAGTGTCTCTCGCTAGTTTCTTGTCGCTTTACCGACCTCGCGTCAGCCCGTCGCTGATTGGTCCGCTGCGCTATTTGCTGTGGCTGGCTCCGCCCTGGAAATTTTTTTCTGCTGAATGGTGGCCAGACTCATACTCTCATAGCCAAGCATGAAAATGGGTCAGGGATTAAAAAGGTGAGAAGGGTGTGGAGGAAATATGTTCCAGTAAACTGTACACCCCAACAAAATATTGAGCCCTGTCGACCCACACTGTGTTTCAGCAGGGCCATGCAGAGACCGGTGGAGGGGCGGGTGCTCGTAGATCAAAAGGGGCACATGAACAAGTATTTAATGCACCTTAAAACAACATAACTTCAATTTTAACCAGCTTTAGATAATAACTGGCTGCGACTGTGACATACTTTAATTGGGAGGGGGCAACAGTGAATAGAAATCAAAACTGTCATCAACACTTTCTGGCTGTGACTCAGTCAGTCTGCATTAGGCCTGAACGATATTGGAAAAAACTATTGCTGCGATTTTTTGGGGGTTTGCGATATTATATTGCGATATTAAAAAACAAAAACAAAAACAGACAAAAAAAAACATATATATATATATATATATATTTTTTAAAAGATATTTTCACTAGATGACTTGAATAGCTGTTTGGAAAGACTTTGGATGACTCTCAATGACCAGTGTACAGTGATCCCTTGTTTTTCGCGGTTAATGGGGACCAGAACCCGCCATGATAAGTGAAAAACCGCGAAGTTGCGCACCCCGCCGCCCAAATTTTTATTTTTGTGTGTGTGTGTGCTCAATGTATTTATTCAGATTTAGCATTGGAAAGAGATACATATAAGGCATGTTTTTTTTCTCACCTTTTCCCCAAAGTATGATTTAAAAAATATATATATTTAGTACTGTGCAAAAGTTTTAGGCAGGACACCTGCCTAAAACTTATGCACAGTACTGTATATTTTTATTATATTATGTATATACAGGATATACTGTATGTATATATTTTCCCCAAGTGGAAGCTTCCATGATCCTAATAAATTTAATAATTAAAAAAATATATATATACATATATAATGTATTGTATATATATATATATATATATATATATATATATATATATTAATAAATGGTTTTAAGCAATTCAAACGTTATTTTATATTATGATCAGTTTTAAACATAACTGTTAAACCAAATCATTTTTGAACAAGAATAAAGTACTGTAGTCGAAAAATGCTTGGCTTTATTAAATACTTCTGTTTATCTACCTTAGCTGTGACTCTTTTTGGACATGTAGAAATTACAAACTCCTCATGATCACTTCTGGCATTTAATTTATATGTCTCAAACGTCTCCACACACGCACACACATTCATTCCAAAGCGGCTTCCTTGCAGAAACGGTTTTACAAGTTAAACGATGATTGACAGCTGCTGCGCTGTGATGTCCGCTTCTTTGGCAAGATCAAAGATACCAGCATCATTAACTTTAATAAGCAAGTGCTGCAGTGACTGTGAGGTTCAAAGAGCGTGTGAGGCTCTGCGCAGAGCAGAAAGCAGGGTGTATGTGGATTAAGAAAAATAAAAATTATCGCACGTCCTTGCGATGGGACTATCGCGCACGCACACATCGCGATGGCGATGTTTAAACGATATATCGTTCAGGCTTAGTCTGCATATTTTCTTCCTTCAACCTCTGCATCAAAACTTCCTTCCTCAACTTGTTCATCTGAGAACAAACAACATCAGATGGTCACTGAGCCACCAACAGCACAGTTTTCTTAAAACTATTATTTCATTATCATCCATATTTAACTCTAGCACCTCATGATTAATAAAGCAATGAAATAAAATCTTATAGAAAAATAACATTGTAATTGTGTTTATAATTGTATTTAATACCCGACTATCCTTGCAAACTTGTTCTTACCAGGTCTGCTATTCACCCAGCTGCCACTGCCTTTAGCAGCCTCATCTAACTCTTTTTATCCCTCAATCTCCCTTCCCTACGACGCATGTCTATGTAATGAAATATAAATATTTAAAAAAACAAAAAAACAGACTCCCTGGTGGCTTTTAGTTTTAAAGCTTTCTTAATTTCTTTCTCTCTCAATAACGATGGAGGTAGATTTGTGTTTTCATTATTCAATCAAAAAACAAAGTTACTTCTATCAAAAACAAAGTTGCTTCAATCAAAATACAGTATATACTTTTAATCCCCAAAAAGTCACTTCAATAAAAAAAATTGTTTTTGATTGCAAAAACAAATTTGAGACAAAAAAAGCATTTGAAAACTTTTTCTTGATTGAAACAAATTTTTCCATTGAAGTAATGTTTTGCTTTTGGGCCACATTTTGGCTAGGACATTTGTGTCTTTATTATTCAATCAAATAAGTTGCTTCAAACAAAAAAATATATATAAAAAGAAAAACTTTGCACATGTGTCAATCACCGTTTACCAAAGCCTGAGAGGGTTTGAGTAGACTCACTATGAAGCATTTAATAAAGCCAAGCATTTTCTTACTACTTTATTCTTGTTTAAAAATAATTCGGTTGGGCAGTAACATGTTTAAAACATCATAATTCTTACATTTTGAAGTGCTTGAAAACCATTGGTGAAAAAAAGTGAAAAAAACATGTATGTATCTTTTTTCCAATGTAAAATCTGAATAAATGCATTGAACACGCACAAAAAAATGGGGGGGTGCGCTACTTCGCGGTTTTCACTTATTGCGGCGGGTTCTGGTCCCCATTAACCGCGAAAAACGAGGGATCCCTGTATTTCTGAAAAGCTTTAAGAAGCAGGACTCATTCCCACCACTCGTCGGGCCGGTGTTGTGCTGACACCGGCCGTCAGCTCAAGTCCCAGCCGAAAATAACGCGTCTCAGACGGACGACTGGAGCGAAGCGAGGCGCCCCCTCCATCCGAGAGCATGCCGCTTAATTTGACTCAACAGTGTGTTTCTTCGTTTATATTACCGCTAAATACACAAGCTTGACGCCAATTTAACGGGAGCTATTTTTTTAAATGGGAGATTTGGCTAGCTCTGGCAGTGTTCAACGCGAGCTGCTACGAATAGCAGTAACTTTTTTATATCGCAAAATGTGAAAACGATTGAAACCATTACTCACCAAATTCAATCTGCTGGCAAATACAGGCAAGTGTGTATGCTGCGCTCTGGTCTGCCCCGGTGTGGATAAGGCCTGCTTTTTGTTTTCGCAGCTTTGCAATGCAACCAAAGGCTCTCCGAGCACTCCATGTTCACGTAAGGAGTGCGCGCGTTTGGAATAATGGAACGCAGCTTGGGCCAATGATTGGTTCTCGTCAGCGAAGCATCTAGAAGGATTTGCTGACTGTCGAAGTGTCACTTTTTTAAAGAACCGATTTCTTAAGTGCTCAGTTTACGTACTACGTTAATCACATGATGATAATAATAATAATAATTAAATAAAACCTCCCGACCCCCCCTCCACTCCCAAAAAGAATTTCTCCTCGGATTCACGTAGGTCGCCCTTTTTGACTTTAAAACGGCGAATTTCGCCGAAAGGTGAGAGATTTTCATGCCTGCATAGCACAGCTATGAGTCTGGTGTACCAGGCTAGTAGTCCCGTCTATGAGCGCGACCTGTTGGCGCGTGTGTCTGTGTGGGTGCAAGGCACGCACGCGCGCGCTCTCGCGGGTAGTAGAGTGGAGTGAGCTACAGCTGTGTAATCGGCTGACTGACGCATCTGATTTTATTTTATTTTTCGGCGGGTGGGGCAAACGAGACTCGTTCATTGGTGGGAAACACTGTCCCATGTACGGTCCAACATAAAATTCCAACCTCCTCCTCTTCCTCCAACTCTTCATAAACTTGGATCTTCTCCCTTGCGCTCGATCTATCGCTTATATCGCTGTTTGAATCATTGTTTGAAGGGCTTTGTATGGCGGCCGTATGGAGCGCTGCCATCGCTGTTCTCGGTGTGACGTATCACTTCCGGGTTCGGTTCCATGTGTAATACAGTAGTACCTCTACATACGAAGTTAATTCATTCCAGGCGCTTGTTTGTAAGTCGAAATGGCCGTATGTTGATCAGGATTTTCCCATAAGAATCCATTATAATTCCATTAATTCCTTCAACAGTCCAAAAACCCACACTCCATCCTTAATAAATACTGCTGTTACTATCGCAAATAGCAATTACAAAGAGCAAAACAAATAAAATATTAATAAAATCAGAATAACAATAACATAATAATAGCAATGATAATAGTAATTAAGGGTGTAACGGTACATGTATTTTTATTGAACCGTTTCGGTTCGGGGTGCTCGGTTCAGAACGGAGGCGTACCGAACGAGTTTCTGACATAATGTAAAGTGCTGTCAAATGTAGCGCGTTAACGGATGGTAATTAATTTTTTAAATTAATCACGTTAAAATATCTGACGCATTTAACGCAAGCGCGGAATGCCCTCTCATGCATCCCATAATCCCACCGTTAATAACGCCCCACGGATGGCTCGCTAAGGGCGTAAAATAAAACGAGCCACAAACACAAGTTGCAAGTGGATACAAATTTATTCACACAAGTCAAACTCGCAATGAACAAAATATACAAAATGCGGAAGGAGCTGGCTTCAGCGTAAGCCCAGGCCAAAACAACAAACTAGGGCTGTCCCAAACGACAAATTTTCTCCCGATTAGTCAGCCGACTATTTTTACGATAAGTTGACTAATCTAATAATTTTTTTTTTTTTTTTTTTTTTTTTTACTAATTTAGCAATGAAATTTTTTTGACGCTTATCAATTCACAAAAACATATTGGAACACTTATTTATTAAAGTACAAATGAACACGTAAATCACAATAATAAATCACAAATAAACAATGAGTTCAAATGCTGATAGAATTAACTAGTGCAAAAGAATGGAATGTAAACAGATTCAGAACACTGACTTCGCCTTTCCAACATGATTCAAAACAATTCTTAAAAAAACACCTAGCATTAATAGTATAGCATAGTACTATATATAATAGTATTATAATAATTATAATAATTATTCATTGCCAATCAGATTTTTCATAAAGGGTGTCATTTTAAAGGCTTAGTGTAGAATCTGAATTCTGAAGTATGTGGGATTAACTTCAGAAATCGCTATTCATATGATGAACATGACATGCTTTTATTTTGAAATGTTCACTGGAAGTACGTTCGCTAAAACCGCTAACTTCAGCTTTACATTCCTCAAAAAAAGCACTTTTTGTCATTGCATGTAGTGTCAATAATAGATTTTTTGGTCATTTTTTTCGTTTGCAAATGCTGTTAACCAGCGATTTTTCATGTCTGAAGTGTCACCTTTTAACGGCAAGTTTGCTTTCGCGAGACAACTGCCAAAGTTTTATAGCAGGCTAAAGTAAGTTGCCTTTTTCCCCCCATTCACCTCAGTGTAGCAGTGCTAACGTTACAGTGTTTAATATAGATGTGTTTTCTTATTTTGTATGTCTGAACTTTAATTCTACAGCGTGTTGATAAGAGAAAGGAACTCGAGACTCATATGCCATCAGCACGCACGCACCAATGTATGCACGCACACACATGCGCAGCTATAAAAGGCAGCCGTGAAAATTACCGCCCTCATTTTATTTGCCGTGCGATAAATGGACTCATTGCATAACGTGACAGGCTTAGCAACTTCAATAAAACATGTCATTAGTTAGTTAGATTGACTTACAAACTGGGTGACGGCGCTTTGAGTGTTTATTCACGGCCGACGTGCAGCCAAGCTTGGCATTGAAGAGACAGGACACAAGAGTGTTCCCTCCTTTGTTTCTTTGAAATAAGTCAATGTTTTGGACACTCTAGTGCGCTTTTTTGGCTTTGTGCCGCTTTCCCCGCTTGCATACAGAGCGTCAAACATTCTGAACTTTCCACGCATATATTTTTTTAACCCTTCATTAACCGTCGACGGGATGTTGTGCTCGTCGACGGATTTACGTCATCAATGACGTGGACGATGTCGACTAGTCGGGACAGCTCTACAACAAACAAAATGAAACTACACTTAAACCCCACCCGCTAAGTAAACCCTGATCATAAAAAGGAAATACAAAAAAAGAGCCACTATCCTGGCTTCTACACTAAACAAAATGGGTTGAACGAAAATGGCAGTTTACCTCTACTGCTGCGGTGCTCTTATTTACAGCGATGAACAGAAACGATCCAATAACGAATGAACACAAAATACCTCACTGAAAAAGCGGGAGTGTAACAAAATAGCAATCAAATGCACAGGTGAATGAATGGCGAGCAAACAGCTGGCGAGGAGGTACGCGGCACGTATGCTGTCAAACTCGAACTCTTGAGTGTTGACTGTAAAATGACGAGCAGTCAGATGACTTTTGTTAACGATGCCTTTATTTGGTTAACAAGACTCAGGCACAATACAAGACACACAAGGGGATGCGAGCTCAAACAAAGGCCCTGTAGTACTACCTCGTATCGGCCGTAAAGCAAGTGTCGTTATTGCTGCAAATGTAAAGAAAGGGCTGCACAATGGATACATGACAGACAGCGGCTAGTTTCTGAAGTTGGCACCCTTCTTCGGGTGGCCTATCAGCGACGGAGACGTCGTCTGCCCGTCCAGCATCAATCAGAGTACGTCACGTTGGGAGGGGAGGCAGCCAGGTGGCGGATGCAACGATCAGCTGACTGACAGTCTCAAAAAAGATAATTAAACGGCCAGGGCCGTCGCACCACTCAGAAGTGCAGTGAGCAGCGTGGGTAACGGTTAAATCAAATGTAAACATGGAAGAAAATCAGGTTGGCCCTCCGGGTGGGGAATTCAAATTAAAAAAAGAATGTAGATGGAACAACTCTCAGAAAATGTAAATAAGTTGGTTTGCCTCAGCGACTGGCTAGAGGATGAGTAGGGAAGAGGGCCACATTTATGTTTGCACACATTATAAATAATACGGTTCTTGTTACTGTTCTAAGGCTCTGTTGTGTGTTTGTTTTTGCAGAGAAAAAGAAAATGTCTTCAATAGAAAGTGTTAATGTTAATGCCATCCTGTGGATTTATTGTTATAATCAACAAATACAGTACTTATGTACAGTATGTTGAATGTATATATCCGTCTTGTGTCTTATCTTTCCATTCCAAAATTAATTTACAGAAAAATATGGCATATTTTAGAGATGGTTTGAATTGCAATTAATTAATTTTTAAGCTTTGATTAACTGGATTAAAATTTTTTATCGTTTAACAGCCCTAACCCTTACTTTTCGAGGCTGTGGTCATAAAGTTAATATGAGAAACTTGAAACTGATCAGTGTTGCAACTGTTCAATTTTGCACATATTTTTTTTTTTTTAAAGAAAAAGTCTTAGCCAATGTTATTTTTATTTTGTTTTTCCAAAATATCTACATTTCACAATATTGTATTTTGCTGTACCTGAACGCACCGCGGGGCTGACGGTGAGCAGGAGAGCGCTATTTTACTTTCTGTTTCGATCCTGGCGTCAACAGCAGAGGACACTCGGCGAGTTGATAAATGATTAGAAGCTGGCGATTTCTTTTTACCACGATAAGAACTGTCACCTTAACTCATAAAGACTGGCGAATGGAGGAGGACCGCCGGCCGAGATCGACATTCTACGGCCCTATTGTCGACCCAGTTTCGGATGCACACACCATGCTTATATTTTGCTATCATTCACATCTTCATTTCAATGGTAAGCGTCACCTTTTCTTTTTTTTCTCCACCTGCACTAAACTTAAACTGCACTTAACTAAAAAATAGCCTAAACCAGCCCGCCGGTGATGGTCCGCAGTCAATCCGGAGCACTGACGCGGCAGGTATACTAAAACAATATGATATAATGCGAACAAATTGGCTTTAGCGCTATTTTTTGCCGGGCCCAGAACGAAAATGCATTTTGCGTAGTTGGTAACAAGAGAGCCGAACTTTTAACAGCACGTCAGCTGCACGCGCGCACGCACGTGCACGCGAGGCAATAAATCGCAGCGGAAAAATTACCGCCTTCATTTTTATTTACCGTGCGATAAATGGAATTATTGCATATTGCGACAGGCTTAGTGTTGACTAATTATGTCACAGCAGCCATTAACAATAAGTTGTTCGAAGTGTACCGTTTAAGCTGTAATGCATTTGTATTACAATGACATGTTTGCCCAGTCGTTGTATTAATTTTTATAATGTACGTTGTTCAAGTCATACAAGCTGTTATAAATGTTCATACTTGAACCCTTATTGTTTAGAATACATTTTTATGTACTTAATGTTTAGACTGCATGTACAATTGTTAAATTGAAAGTTGGTAAATAAATCAACGAAAAAGTTCATTTGTATTTCATGGATTGATTCCGATTTTTTAAATTATATAACAGTCCGCTTGGGCAAATTTATCATCATTTAGCGTTATCGAGGTAAATCTGCTCAATTTACCGTGATACGTACTTAAGGCCATATCGCCCAGCCCTAGTTTGAAGCCCATGAAAACGACTTTAATATTGGCATTGACGTAACGCTTAAGTTTTTTATGGTGTGTCTTTGACCCGAATATTTGCTTGCTAGCAAAGTTCGTTTGTTCGTGGCCGACGTTACTGGTTGTAATTTCAGATGAGTATTTCGGAAAGATAAAAGTTGTCAACGTACGAGGGTCCGTTAAAAGAAAGACTTTTATTGTTGTGGTGATACAGTACGACAGAGTATTAGGGCCAAATAAATTAAAAAAAAAAAAAAAAAAAAAAGAACGACTAGATTGAAGTCATACTATTGCTACCAGAAAAAAAAAGTTGTGTTATTATGTAAAGGTAATGTAGCTGTAAGCCGCTACGCACTTTGCCAGTGATCCCAAACCTTCTTTGCACCACGGACCGGTGTAATGTGGGTTTTTTTTTTTTTGCCACGGACCGGCAGAAAAATACAGTAAATATAAAGTACACAACAGGGCTAAAAACGAACGTTAAGTGCAGGGAAAATGTAACTAACCAGATGCTGTATCAACCTTTTTATAAACAGCAGCCTCTCATAAAACTTGACAGCAAATATCCTAGGTCACAGGCATAATCAATTCCTCTCCAATCGTGAAAGGTTTCTTGGCTTTAGCATTATGGTTTGCCACGAGGTATGATGCTCTCAGTGTATTCGCTTTTGTTGATTGGAGGCCCTCACTAATTGTTTCTGTCCTTCGTGCTCGTGCTTTTTTGTTTCAAAAATTCTAAAGGCTTACCCATTATTTCAGGGTGCAGTTTTAGGAAAGGCGGCTGTTGAAAAAAAAAAAAAAAAAACATTGATTCAGCATATGGATAGCTACATTTTCCCTGCACTTGATGTTTGTTTTCAGCCCCTTTGTGTTTATTTTATATTTACTGTCATTTTCTGCCACACATTGCCGGTCCAGGAAAATAAGGCCCACATCACACTGGTCCGTAGCGCAAAAAGCTTGGGGAACACTGGTGTACAGTACAGTGATCCCTCGTTTTTCGCGATTAATGGGGACCACAACCCGCCGCAATAAGTGAAAAACCGCGAAGTAGGGCACCCCCCTCCCCAAAAAAATGTGTGTACAATGTATTTATTCGGATTTAGCATTGGAAAGAGATACGTATAAGACGTGCTTTTTTCACTTTTTTCAAAAGTAGTATTTTAAAAATATATATATTTATACATACTGTCTTGTAATAAATGGTTATTCTGTATACACACGCACAGTCATTCCAGCACCGCCACTCCACTGTTACCTCCCTTGGTGTGACTTACGATCACAAACTACTCTCGATCGCTTTAGCAGAAATGTGAAGTAATTTCATAACATGCCAAAAAGGGTCACAATTAAAGTAATTAAACATTGTCCAACAAATAAAGCATGAAAAAATAATTTATATGTTGTATATTTGACAAAATAATCGCGTTTCCGAAGTTCGAGCGTGAAACGGGACGAACCCGGAAGTGATTCGTCACACCGGGAACAGCGATGGCAGCTCCATACATACGGCCGCCATACAAAGCCCTTCAAACAATGATTCAAACAGCGATATAAGCGATCGATCAAGCGCAAGGGAGGAGATCCAAGTTTTTGAAGAGTTGGAGGAAGAAAGGGAGGTTGGAATTTTATGTTGCACCTAACATGTATTAGCCAGACGCTAATCAGGATGCAAACAATGTGCCTAGACGACCTGACATGAAATGGATACAAGACCCATCGAGATTACAAGATTGGTAAGATCAGACACGGCGCTCCGCATACGCATAACATGCACTGCGCGTAGGGCACTAACTGCCTGAAGGGGCACCAAAAAAAAAATCAAGTTTGTAAAAAATCCCAAAAAATAGTAATTGTAATAATAACAACAATATATGGTATTTAAAATAAAACTTTGTAAAGCCTGATAAATGCAAGTAATACAAATATAAGTAACATAGGCTCATTATTTACACAAAAAAAGAATCTCCTGTGCGGCCCTCTCGTCAGGCTACCTTTGGTGCCCCCCCCCCCCCCCCCCCCAATTCCCTAGTGGTTTGCTCCATTATGCTTCAGTCGCAAATTTGGCCGAAGTTCATTCTTGAAAGGAAATGTCATCGAAAAGACAACAAGTCGGGGGCGGAGTTTGGTTTGACAGTTTGTGAAACATTTGTGAATGTGAATGTTTGTGAAAACTTAGTTGTCAACAGTAATATATTTCGTAAAATAAAGCAATACTGACAAATGTTCAGATATTGTTCATTTCTATCGTTGGGGGGGTGGATGGGGGGGCGGCGGCACCACAAAGCATTTATGCCTAGGGCACCAAAATAACTAGCGCCGGTGCTGGGTAAGATATAGGCTGTTATTATTTTCATGATTTGAAGATGCAGGCATTTGCACATAATTTTATGTTTTTGTCTATCTGATGACATTGTTTGAAAAAAATAATAGACTTCATGTTCATTTTGGCAGATCCGGCAGCTCTTGTGCATATAAAATAATAATATAAAACCGTTGGGGGGAAAGAAGGAGATGAGTCGTTGATGGCTTTCTCCACTTTATTGTGGCAACAATTAGAAAACAAAATAATAGCGGACCGCCGCCACATTCGACTGCGAAGTTTTGCTTCTCGCTGATCTCCTGCTCGCCTCCTACTTCTCCAGCGTCTCTTAAACGGATCGTGCATAGTGTCTTGTTATGAGCTTTTTGTTTACAAATGTATCAAACAGACGACGTGCTGACAACTTTGTTTCTTTATTAACACATGGAGCTAACAGTAAGAACACAGCTTGGGGCCTTTGGCAGGAAGTGGCGTCTAATGGCGTGAGGAATAGAGCTGGGCGGTAAACCGAAAATTTACCGTCACCGAAATTCTTCACGATGACCGACGTAATTTTGACCATGTCGGTAAATTCGGTAAATTAATAAAACAAGAAAATAGTCTTTTCATCCCGCTTTGACTCTGTGTTGTTCGTCTATGTTCATTCCCCTTTAAGAACGCAGTGAATGTACTTACTTAGTGAGTCACGTGATCATCAGGAAGCCAATCAAACAGAAGCTCGGTAAGCTAACGGTAGCAGCTAATGCTACAAGCAAAACGTGATGGAGTGTGGCTTAAGGGAGGTTCGCCAAACTTTCACCCGACATTTAATAGACTCTTGGTGGCATCCAGACGGGCTTTCACCTTGTTCTCACGATTTCCGGAGATGATGCTTTCAGTGCTTTCTACTGGTAGCCAGGCCACAGGCTAACGCTAGCCGCTAACGCTAGCGGCCGCTAGCAGCTAACGCTACAAATGAACGTGATGGAGTCGGATAGCGGCTCTAACCTTGTCGAAACGGCTGAACTTAATGAGTGGATTGGGCACGGACTGCATCTAGCAATTACTATGTCGCGTTATTTTGTATCTGACTGTGTGTGATTTCTCTGATAGCTTTTGTGATGGTAAAGCATTCAGCATAAAGCACAATCCAACGGTGAAACTTACAATATGACCGAGAAATGGCCCCAGCTATTTTTCTGTATGTGCTTAATTCTGTGTCATTATTGCTATCATAAAATCTTAAGTGTTTCATTTGCAGAAGATCAATATAGCTTTAATGTGTGTCTGTCTGTTTGGGGGTTCATGTATGCGTGCATTTATTAAAAAATGCACTGGGGGGGAAAAAAAACCCTGAAACCATAAAGTAAACACTTGTATTGAATAATTATGTCACAGCAGCCATTAACAATGAATTGTCTTTTTGAAGTGTACTGTTCAAGCTGCAAGTCATTTGTGTTACAATGACATGTTTGCACAGGCATATCGATTTTGACAGTGTACATTGTTCAAGCCATACACGCTGTTATAAATGCTCATACTTGAATTCTTATTGTTTACAATACATTTTTATAAACCTAATGTCTAGACTGCATGTACATTTGTTAAATATATCAAATTGAATGCTGGTAACCAAACAATAAACTGTTAATCTGTATTTCATGCATTGATTCAGATTTTCAAATTATATAACAGTCCGCTTGGGCGACTTTATCGTCATTTATCGTTATCGAGATAAATCTGCTGCATTTATCGTGATACGTGTTTAATGCCATATCGCCCACCCCTAGTGAGGAAATGAAGTTTTTTCACACAAGCGAACAGATTACAAAGCACCACTTCAGTGTTGTCCCGAGACTACATTTCCCATGATTCACTGCGTGACCTGCGCGCTCACTGATTCGCTGCCAGACATTAATCCAACACGCTTGTTGTTGTCACCTGTCAGTGGCTCTCGTACGTAAAACACAAACTAGAAGGCTATCAAGCGATCCTCGTGAAAGAAACGCCGAACCGTACAAATGCAATGAAATGCTTGAAGCATGAAGGTGGAAATACATAGTACAAATACAAATAAATGTGCACAAACTCACCGGCGGTGTGTGTCTCTTATGGCAACGTGACCGTGAATTACCGCGACGCCGACCCGCTTATATGCACATCCACACCCCTTTCCCGATTGACAGTGGATTAACCCTTTCGGACAAGATCGTAGATGACGCACAATTTAAACAAGCTTCACCTAGCCAACGCAACAACAACTATGATCGGGGATTGCCACGAGTTAACTTTCGGCTAACGTCGCTAGCTTATATTGTTCATTCCACAACAGTTGGCAGCGCTGCTTTGACAAAGTCATCAGTCATCTATCCAAAAATCACACTTTTTGGCAAATCCTCGATCATAAGCAGACCAGTTAAGGAAGCAGGCATCTTCGAAGTATTTGCAGCAGAGAACACTACTCGATGATGGCGTGAAATTAATTCGCTTCATGCGAACAAAAGATGTCCATTTACCTGCCCTGCTATCCTTTGGCCACTCATACAACTTTTCGGTTGAGTGAGAACAAAACATCGCCACACACTGCCGTGGCATCTTACCAAGAATCAATGCAACAAACAATACTGTTCCATGGCAGACTTCCCTCGCACTTCCCGGTGTGACGTAATTTCCGAAGATTGCCTAAGAAAAGCATTTTCATTGTCAAGGGCATTGCTATGGGTTAAACAAAGAATCTGGAAGGGTTGCCTTAAAAAAAATAATGAAAATATGCTTATAATTGTTTAGCCACTGATATTATTCAAAAACCTTAATTCACATTTCCGCTTTTTTTTGGCCGGCTGCCTCTAACCTCGCCACGCACACGCATTACAGCCCGCGCTTGAATGGCAGTTAAAAGATGATTGACATGTGCGGCGCAATCATCGTTAACTTCAATAATTAACTCCAATGCACGCAGTGCTTGCATGGGGTATCAGAGAGCAAATCAGAAAGGGAGCGACAGTGACACGGATCCGCGATAGACTGAGGGCGCGAAGTTTGAAGCGCGAAGTAGCGAGGAATCACTGTATACGTATCATCAAAAGTGAACCAACCTTCGAGTCTGCGAAGAACAACCTTTGCATGCATCATTTTCCACATAGTCGAGTCTTGGTGACGTAGGGGCTCCTCTTTTACTCCACAAAGTTCCTCCTGGAACTTTTCTGCAGCCAGTATAGTTCTCGCGAACATATTCCCCACTTGATTTCTACTTCCGCTTGACGACGTGCCTTGCAGTTTTGTTAGCGGTTGGCCAGCTAGGCTTGGCTAAAGTAGGCGACAAAACTTCAACGTGTGGCGGAACTTGAAGACTGATGTTTGAGTCCGTAATGTGGCTAATGCTGGACAAGTCGTCGCGACTTCGATCTAGTTAAGTGACTGAAATCTAAGAAAAACAATACGTGCACAAAGAAAAACCTGCTCCACCTTGGCCAGTCCTTTTCATTTCCGACTAGGATTGCATGATGGGAAAGAGTCTGTCTCCAGCCCAATCACACCGTAAGACCCGCCTATTTCAATAATAAAAACAAAAATAGCCCAAATTACAACTTCCCTTTCAAAATAAAAATACTTCTGTTATACAACCTAACCTATATTTTGACAGGATGGGGAAATAATCAACAGTGGGATCGTAGCGGCATCATTTCTCCTATAAGGATCATGGGAGGTGTAGTTCTTCACAGGAATCATACAGTGCGTTCAGCGCCGCCTTCTGGCGGTATTATTTTTATTTCAAGAAATGCAATAATATTTAACGGTCTATAAATTCATTATATTATTAAACATGTTGAGGTGGTTGCAGTTTAACGTTGCATTCGTAGGAATACTTGACGGAAAATAAGTTTTCTTTCAGCATAAACTCGGCGTGTTTAATTTCATGCATACTTTGGCGCTCTGTGCGTTGGACAATGAAAAGTACGCAGGAAAAAAAAAACTCATGGTGGAGTTTGTGTGGGTCCCGGCGCACGTGGGGATTGAGGGAAATGAGGTGGTGGACATCCTGGCCAAGGAATCGCTGAGAGCACCGGGGATAGAAAGGCGGGGCGTCCTGAGTAGAGCGGAAGGGAAATCCATTATTGGGGGCTACATACAAAAGAGGTGGCAAGAGTATTGGGAAGCACAAAAAACGGGGAGACATTTATTCTCAATACAGTCACAGGTGGGTGTGGGAAGGAGATTGGGGAGAAGCAGAAGGGAGGAGGTGGTGTTGAGTCGAATGAGGATAGGGCACACGGGGCTAAATGATTCGTTGCATAGGATAGGAAAACACAAAGATGGGAAATGTAAACACTGTGGGGAGCGTGAAACGGTTGAACACATTCTAATTGTATGCGGGAAATATGGAGAGCAGAGGAATCGGTTCAGAATGGTGCTGCACCAGGCAGAAGAGACATTTGGGATGGGAAATGTCCTGCAGATGAAAAGGGCCAATATTCAAAAAGGGCTAATAAAGTTTCACAGGGACACAGGGCTGTTGGACAGGATATAGGAAGAGGGTAATTCATTACTATTTAATTCGGTTGTTAGTATTTCATTTATCCAATTTTTTGGCTCGGGTTTTGTCTACACTCTGGGTGTGTTTCACTGGTTGTCAGTAGTGTTGTATCGGTCGCGAACGATTCGTTCTTTTTGAACGAATTGTTTGGGTGAACGAGACCGAACTAATCACCATCTGCACTGATTCGTTCTATGAAGTTGGTGGCGCTTGTTCGCTGCGTGGGAGGGCGTTGAGCAAGCGGCAGCGTCTTCTGACATCGCACACGACCAATCAGACGCCAGCCTCATCGCGGGCAGGGGAGGGAGCGGAAACAGAATCATGGCGTATGTCACTCATTTCCACGTGTGGCCAATAAGCAGCCAGCGTGCAGGCAGGGGGGAAAGACTGAGTTTTGTCACTTCCCGTTCAGTGATTCGGTCCTCCGGTTCCTGACCTAGCTTGCTGCTAACTTGACTTTCCAGTAATGACTATGCGGTGAACGAGTCATAAAATGAAAGGAAACGACTTTGTCACATATTTGTTAACGTGGAGCCTATCAAATGCTGCTCAAAAAGACAAAAACACCACACAAATCTAGCGAGCATGGTTTAGTGTTCTACTTTTCTCAACAGACTCGGGACTGTGCCTATGACGATATACTATCAAATTTACAGTAATTTAAAACACGCGTAGCTACGAGGCAAGCAAAACCTGAGCTGCGGTCGCGTGACGGCAGTGAAGCGGGCAGAGAACTGTCACTATATGGAGGCTTCATGGCAGCGATATGTACCTCATATGTGCACAGAAAAAAAATATTTAGTATGATCTCCATAATACTGATTTGCAATGAAACTGTATATACATGTCAATTTTTTCCGTGTTTTTTTTTTTTTTTTTTTTTTTCCGTGTCAGAGGGTGTCGGTTGGTTTGACAAATTATGTCAATCCGTCCATCATGTGCTACTCAAGCGCCCCAAAAACAAAGCGCGCGGACACGGGAGATGTCGCAATATGTCTACATTTTTCTTAACAGACTAATGAGAGTAGAAAGGCGAAATCATAAAGCAAACAATTATTTCTCGTCAGCATTTGACGATCTGAGATGCGGGGACGACAGGGGAGCTGACCGGATTATTTTATTTATTAATACCAGTGCAAAAATTCAAAACGATCATCTTAATAATAAAAAACAAAAATACAACAGAGCGAGAGGTTAATATGATGTGTTGGCCGTTCCATAATTAGAAATTAAACTTTCGATTTATTTTTATTTTCATGACAGCAGGCATGCCGCGTTGGCTGTTAGCAGCAGCATTGTATATGTGAGCAAGATCATGCTAAAGAAAGTCCGTGCGCCCCCGACCCCAAACCCCGACTTCCCCCTCAAAAGGAAAATGTTTAACCGTGTCCTAATTCGAAATGCAAGCACGAGCCATGACTTTGAGCCCATAGAACTAGGACAGACGACGCGGAAGTTCTCCCTCGCTTTTGCAGCAGCGGGAGGGAGACGAGGCTGTCTCTGAGAGCAGAATGATATCGCCTGTCACTCATTTCTGAAACTACGACGAGTGGTCAATGTGCAAGAGAGGGAGGGACCAAGCAATGTCACTTCCCGTTCAGTTATACTGCGAAGCGGTCTTTGGTGATTCGTTCGGCAACGTCACTTCCCGTTCACTAACCGAACGATTCATTTGGGTGGGGAGGGAGATGAGGGGGGCGAACGATTCGTTGAACGATTCGTTTGAACGAATCGTTTTACTGAACGAACCGGAATGGATTCGTTTACTCAAGTGAACGACAGATCCCGTCACTAGTTGTCAGGAGGGATTACTTTTAGTCTGTAACTGCCTGATCTCGTGCTAAACCGTCGGTCCAGTAGGTGGCGGTAATGCCCCACGGCACCGAGGGGTAAACTGCCAATAAACAAAAAGAAGAAGAAGAAAAAAAGCGGTGTCGTATACGCGCTCGTCATGCGCCATGACGGAGAGGATGTGAGAGTGGCTGAAGAAGCCGTCCGATTGCTTTGGAAAATTGGTGCTTTGTAGACAATCCACTAAGCCCCACGACGCAATGTAATCGACTGGAAGGTGTCAGATATTTTTTTTCTGCTTCGAGTCGTTTGGGTGCACGTTGAAACGTCGAGGCCTGCTTTGTTAGCCTAGCCTAGTTTAGCAGCTAACAAAGAGAAACAACGCGCCTGGGATAAACACGTCGCCCAGCAAGCAAACATCAAGTCCCAAAATGTCAGGCGAGTAAGTTAACTTTTGACTTGCAAGTACTACACATTACAATTCGAATGTTTAAAGACACAAAATGTCTGATAAGTGCTGTTACGCAGCACCCCATTTGTGGCTTTCTACCTTCACTGATTTGGTTTCTCTTTCTAATTTTAATGTGATGTAGAATACTTGAATTAAAATATTCTCATGTAACAATTCTACATATTTACCAATCGGTAAATGGAGAAACGACTTTTCAGTAATATCCGATAATAGTTGCTGGACACAAATCTGTAAAAATACATTTACCTCGACTACAAATAGCAATCTGCAATTTATCTAATTTAAGATATTGCATAGATGGCATATAACTTAATTTAATACGTACAAAATGGATTTTTCCCAATCTGATAAATGTCCAAACTGTCAGGAGAATATTCCAGATACATATTTGCATGCTATTTGGCAGGTCTGGCTGCGGGTAATGAAGGAACTCTCATCCCTTTCGAACTGCAGGATTCATTTGTCTCCAAATTTTGGTCTGCTTGGCGATATTACTGATGTGAATATCGCATGCAGTGTTGTCACAGATTACCTCTAAAAAAGTAATATAGTTACTTTACTGATTACTTCATTATCAAAGTAACTAAGTTACTTTAAAAGTAATCTACCAGTTACTTTTTCTCCCTTTGCCGCCTCAACACAAGAATGACAACAGAAAAATTATTATGTAGCTGAACAAGCAGCTACGTGCTTTACGTAGTGCCATGCCGCCTCCTCTAAAATCAACTATATTGAAGGCATCTTGTGTTTTAGAGTTGGCTTTACAAAAAAGGAAATCCGGAATATTTTGACTCATCTCCATCAAATGATGATCAATTGAAAGATGTATAATCTAATGCTTCGTTATAGCTCCCAGCTAAGGTAACGTGTGTATCTGCAGTTTACAGCTGCATTACCCCTACGTAGTATAACATTTTTCCTCGTAGCAAAAGTACAACTTTATTCTCGTAGTTCTTTTATACTTAAGGCTGTATTGCCCATCCCTAACTCATTCACTCCCAGCCATTATCACCAGAGCAAGGCTCTTCGCTCCCGTCCGTTTTACTGCATTTTGACTGATTTTGCAAGGTCCACAAAAAATTCTGTTTTTTTGCTATATAAACATGAAACCCACCAAATGAAAGATTAGACTCTCTTCTTTCAGCAGAAAGAAAAAGTTAGTTCATATCTTTTTCCATTCTTTAGAAATCAGCATTAGAACATAGCTTAGTTCGAGCATTTTCTGATGAAAAAAACAAGAGAAATTTAGGTTTTTGTAAAAGCATACATTTCAAACATAACTTCGACTTAAACACAGCCATATTTCGCTTTTGCGACATCCAAAACATCTGAATGTTTTCGTTCTACAACAAGACAAATAGAGCTTTTGATCGCAAAGTAACAATTTATTTACATATAACTAAAATGTTGAACTGTTGAACTATTTGCGCACATAACAACGGGGAAGGCTCTCGGCTGCTCCCGGTTGAATGAGGTGGCTCCCAGTAATCTGATGAGCCCGGATCAAGATCGCTCTCACATTTTTCACCATCTTCATCGTTGGTTTCAACCTCGGGCTGAGGAGTAACGCAACGTGAGCTCCGCAGAACGCGTGTGGAACCTGACGCTGTTGTGGCGGTCTCGCAGACGGGGTAAACTTCTCTCTCATCACCGTCTTTCTCATCAAGATAGATTTTTGTGAATCCTTCTTTGATGATGGTTTCGTTTTCTTTTCAAAACACTCCTCCAGAGTTGTTTGCCTTTTTTTCCCCGATCGTTCTCCACATTTTTCTCGCGTCTTCACAAGATCCCTCCAACTTCCGTTTCCTGACTATTTTTCTTCACTTCCTTTCTTGGCTCGGATGAGTTCTTACAAAATGCGCAACTGCCCTCCAGTGGCCAGTTTTATTGCTTTAAAATGGGTTTTGAGCCTTGTGCATTGCAGTTTAGGTGCGTCAAGACCTAGAGATGCCTCTTGTCGAAAAAAAGATGTAAAAGATGTATAAATACGTTTTTGGGACACTGAAACAATTAAAAATAGAACATATTTATAAGTTTTTGGCAGCAAATGAGTTAATATGGACTCCCGAGAGACTGCACACGACAGTGACACCCTCCTTTTATCTGTTGAATTAAGTCCATGCTTTGGCCACTTTGGTCTGCTTTTTTGGCTTTGTGCCACTTTCCTCGCTTGCAACCCGAGCGTCTGACATTGTCAACTTTCCACGCATGTATTTTTATTAATTTTTTTACTCGCCTTCAACCATCGACGACATATTGTGCTCACCAACGCATTTACTTCATCGACTATGTCAACAACTTCAACAAGCCGGGACGGCTCTATTATATCGGGTCATAGTGGATGATAACAAGATACGAAGAAATACAAAATGGTCACAGAGAATTATTTCTGAAGCCGTACATTTTTTGAGGGACCTATTATGGCAAATGAAGACATAAAATTTGGCCCATGTGTGATTATGGTCTTTGTCTTGCAGATGTCAGTCAACCGCATCGTCCTGAACGCCAGGAGTGTCCTCGCATGGAGGAAGAGTCGCCATACATCAAGAAGGTGGAGGAAGAATTCATCCCCATTAAAGAGGAGCAGGAGTATTTCATTCGAGTGGTGAACCCCCACATTGAGGAGCAACAGCAACCTCATCTCTACAAAAAGGAGGAGAAGCACCCTGGATATGTTAAAGTGGAGGTGGTGGACATCCCCAACTGGACTGATGAGCCCTTGAAGGGTGAAGATGGCGGTGTGAGTGAGGAGCCTCAGAATGGCAGCAACAGCAGTTCAAAAGAAGGATCCCAAGCAGACAACCTCATCGCTCGACCATCAGAGAGTGACGATTTCACATCACACTCCCTGTTCTGTGAGTATTACATTACTCAGCTTGAGGGGAGTGCTGGGCTCTGTCTGAAGAAGAAGCCAGAACTGTCATTTGGTGGCATTCGTTCAATCCGTTTAGTCTTTATGCGATAGTGTGTCCAATCCTTGTTGTTTTACGAAATATGACTGACTCATTTTGACATCCGTACATCAGCGCGTGTTTAAGGTGCAACACTGGTGTAAATTTAAGAAACGGAAGCGCGTGTAATCGTCTGCAAAACAAGCGTGTGCACCATGATTGTGTGAAAGAACAACACATGGCAGACAACACTCAGGTGGCTTGTGGTTCCGTTCTGAGACCCCCAATTCAACCATATTTAAAAAATGTCAACATGCACGTGTAATAAATACATCATTGGAACTAAGCCTGACCGAACGATATATCGTTTAAACATAGCCATCGCGATGTCTGCGTGCACAATAGTCCCATCGCAAGCATGTGCGATAGTTTTTATTTTTTTAATCTACATACGCCTTGCTTTCTGCTCTGCACAGCCTCACACCCTCCCTCTCCCAGCCCTTTGTTCCTCTCAGTCACTGCGGCACTTGCTTATTAAAGTTAACGATGGCTTTGATCTGGCCAAAGACTTCACACGGGCCTCTGTCAATCATCGTTTAACTTGTTAAACAGTTAAACAGTTTCTGCAAGGAAGCCGCGCTGGAATGAATGTGCATGTGTGCAGAGACGTTGGAGACATATAAATGCCAGAAGTGATCATGAGGAGTTTGAAATTTCTACATGTCACTCCAATGGTCACAGATAAGGGAGATAAACAGAAGCATTTAATAAAGCCAAGCCAAGTCGACTACAGTACGTTATCCTTGTTCAAAAATGATTTGGTTGGACAGTTATGTTTAAAACTGATCGTAATTATGACATTTGAAGTGCTTAAAAACCATTTTTTAAAACACTTTGGGCGGAAAAGTGAGAAAAAAACATGTATTATATGTATCTCTTTCCAATGCAAAATCTGAATAAATACATTGAGCACAAAAAATACACACACAAAAAAAAGAAAAAAATTGGGGTGGGTGCTACTTCCCGGTTTTTCACTTATCGCGGCGGGTTCTGGTCTGCAGTAACCGCAAAAATCGAGGGATTACTGTAAGCTGTGGTGATGGTGAGTCATACAAAGTCTTTCCAAACAGCTATTCAAGTCATCTAGTAGGCCTGAACGATATATCGTTTAAACATCGCCATCGCGATGTGCGCATGCGCAATAGTCCCATCGCAAGGACGTGCGATAGTTTTTTCATTTCATTTTTTTTAATCCACAAACGTTTGTTTTGAGGAAGGAGAGGGAAGGAGAGCGCACAGCTTCTCTTTCCCTCCAGCAAGTCATCGGCTCCTCCCCCTCCCCCCGCGGCAGCGGAGTGGAGGGAGGAGGGGCCGAACAGCAGAGCGGAGGGAGGAGGGGCCGTTCTCAAAGTGAAAGCAAGAAAGCAACACGTTGAAGCAAGGAAACGAGGCAAGACCGTCTCCAAAAGGAGTTTTGGAAGTATTTTGGCAAGAAAAAGACTATAAGGGACAAAAAACAGCCCTGTCGACAGTGCCTCGCCATGGTTGCATCAACAAGAAGTAATCTGTCGAACATGTGGGACCATTTAAAACGGAGGTATCTATGCATTCCTGCTAAGACCTTCCCATCAGAGGCTTTTTAGTACAGGTGGGAACATTGTTACGTGCCAACGTTCTTGTCTCAAGCCTGCAATAGTGGATAAACTAGTAGTCTTGGCCAAAAACCTATGAGACCCAGTTGAGAATTGCTGAGCAAGGAAGGTGGACGATATGCAGACAAATACATAACACAGCTGGAGGAATGTCTTTTCTTCTTTTTATTCATGTGACAGCTATCAGGAAGGCAGGAAAGTTGGTTCTGTTATTCATCAGTTATTTGCAGTTATTCAGGTCAATTATTTACAAGTTCAATTGAGTTTCTGTTTCTTTTATATTTAAATTTATTGTAAATCGTATTTTTCAAATAACTATATAAAGTACTGCTGCACATAAAGTTTTGACACTTAATATTTTTGTTTAAATATTTTTACAACTTTGTTGCCGTTTTGCAGTTTTATATTGTAATATTTTGTGTAAACAGCTCAGGGGACTAATGCACTTGCACTTTTATTAGTCAGATTTAATATGCACTTGTCATAGACCCGGGTAATACCAGTGCTCAACTCACGGCTTTAGCTCAACTCATGCCGCTGGATAAAAAACACAAGAATACCTGACTGCTGCTGACAGCCGCTACAAACTGCGTCAACATCGTTTTACTGTAGATAATAAATATCATATGTATATAGAACTAGATGCAATATGACAGACTCAATGGCGTTAGCAACATTGAAGTATTGAAAACTAGTTGCGTTCGTAAACAGCCGCCATCTTAAAGCAGGAGACTTCCCTTTTAGGCTGTTGTGAACCTTACAAGCGAACATAATTAACTTTTTATCTAAAATACTCGTAAATCGGCAAAATCCTGACTCGACTCTATCTTCAAAACAGTTTTAAAACTTTCACATGTCGAAAGTAGACGGAAAGGAAATTATGGAATAATGGGAGCAATTTTACCAACTTTTAATAGTTGATTCGCAAAATTAAATGAATTGAATGTAGTGTAAAGGTGCTGATACAGAATGGGGACTTGAGTATTTTATTTACTGTTTTAAAATGTTAACTTGATACTGAAATAGTAGTTTATTTAAACCTGAGAGGCTTTTTATACAATTTTTGTAACTAATGCACGAAACATTAAAAGCATCTAATAGCTTGGGGGGTTTGTGGGATTTTCCACTGAGGTTGTTTGTTTAAGACCGTTTACAATATTATTTGCACGTTTTGCTGACTGACTATGCCATTTCTGTTTGTTATTTATAATGTTTTGTGTTTGTCACTGAATCAGTTTCTTGTTACCAACCATTGTGTGTTATTCAAACTCACCTAATTCAGCTGGCTAGTTGTTATCTAGAGTACTAAAACCGTTTTCGACATGAGTCTGACAACTAAGTAAGGAGGCTAAATAACTTTAAACTTAAACACATGCTCAGATAGGCCGGTATCAGTATCGGCCAGTATCGGTATCGGAACGGAAGTGCAAAACAATATCAGATCGGAAGTGAAAAAACCTGGATCGGGACATCCCTAATGCCAACGTCTTCATCTCTGCCGTATGTATTGAGGCCTCTTGAAGTAATGCACCGAGAAGCAATTGTCATCATCATCCCTTTCATTGTTTCCTCTCGCACAACTGATACTCGGGGGGGTGAAACTGTCTGCGGTCCATGTCCCACCAGACTGACGTTATTCCAAACTGCCGCCTAACATAAAGTTGTTGCAGTCTTTGTCGTTGTGTAGCCTATCTTCCAGCAATTGAGCATTTTGTACTCAGGAAGTATTCAAGGGTAAGGTTTACAAACGCTCCCATGTGTAAAACGAGGCACAGAAATGTCTCGTCTGTTCTGTTTGCCTCCATGATTTACAAAAATTTGCGGTATATAATAGGGGTGTCAAAATTATCGCGTTAACGAGCGGTAATTGATTTTTAAAATTAATCCCGTTAAAATATTTGACGCAATTAACGCCCAAATGCCCCGCTCAAACAGAAAGGACAGCAAAAAGAACTGCAAAGTGAAAGGTGCACTTGTTGTGTTTTTCGGAGTTTTGCCGCCCTCTGCTGGCGCTCGGGTGCGACTGATTTTATAGGTTTCAGCACCATAGCATTGTGTAAGTAGTTATTGACATCAACAATGGCGGGCTATTAGTTTATTATTTGATTGAAAATTTTACAAATTTCATTAAAACGAAAACATAAAGAGGGGTTTTAATATAAAAATTCTATAACTTGTACTAGTTATTATCTTTTATTTTCTATAATTTTTTAAAATAAATATATATTTTTTTTATTTATATATTTATATATTTTATTATTCTTATTTATCTTTTAAGAACTACAAGTCTTTCTATCCATGGATCACTTTAACTGAATTTTAATAATGGTAATGCCATCTTGTTGATTTATTGTTATAATAAAGAAATACAGTACTTATGTACCGTATGTTGAATGTATATATCCATCTCGGTCTTATCTTTCCATTCCAACAATAATTTACAGAAAAATATGGCATATTTTATAGATGGTTTGAATTGCGATTCATTACGATTAATTCATTTTTGAGCTGTAATTAACTCGATTAAAAATTTTAATCGTTTGACACCCCTAGAATATAAACATGTGCCAGGTACCGGTTTGAAGGCATAATGAGGTATGAAAACGTCACGGTTTCAAAATCACTAAGACTTTCCGTCATACCGTTCCTCCGGTATTAGCTATTCTTTGTATCCCAAAAATGCTGGGAGAAATTTGTCTGAGCTGCAGGTAGGGCTTATCCCTCCCCTCCCACTCTGGTTGTTGCTCAGTGTGTCAGCTGTGCTACATGATGGCTGCAGGAGGTGAAACACTCCAACGTTTTCCCTCATCGAAGAAAACAAAGTAATTGGTATGGGTATGTTTAGGTTTGTAGCTTTGACCTAGCGAGAGAAGGCTCGGTAGCTCTATGATCAAAGGCTTCAAATGTGCCAATCATCGTTTGTTTCACACCAGTCTGTGGAAATTTATTCAAGTGAGAGGCTGTTGTCAGTTACTCAATGAAGTCTTAAATAAAGACAAGCATTTTTTTTGTTTATCTTGTTTTGAAAAAAATCAAATTATGAATGGGGTGGGAACCTCTTGCTACCTCATTAAACGATACGATTTACAATGTAAAGCTCACAATAACGATGATCTCACGAAATGGCGATACAATGAGTATAGATACATTGGTCGGGAAATCGTTCTACAAAACAACTAATAAACATGAAAAACAAGCGATTCTCATCCTTTGGCTGTGAGTTTATCACTGGTAGATGTTTTATCCATTGGAACTGGGAGTGCGAAAGAATGTTCATTCGCTGCCATCCCTCACACTTTAAACTGATCAGCTTAATTTGGGGGCATTTTAGGTCAATTGTTGTTCATTTTGGGGCCTTTTTGACTCACTTCCTGTTGATTCTTCCAGTCTAAGTGGATTGAGAGTCTAGCTCTGTGAATGGCAGCCAGAGTTAAGAGACAGTGCAACAAAATACTGCAAAAGTAAATTTGCAGTAATGCATCTTTAATTATTGATGAAACTTCTCTTTATACACTAACAGTAAAACTTGTAAAGTGAACAATATGATTCACATAAAGGCAAGGCAAATTTATTTATATAGCACAATTCAACACAAGGCAATTCAAAGTGCTTTACATCACATGAAGATCATAAAAATCACATTTAAATCAATACAACGTAAAAACCAAGACAAAAGATCGCATTTAATCACAAATAGAATAAAAATAAATAAAAATGAAACAGAAATAAAAATAAAACAAAAACTACTACTACTAATAATAATTGAAATCAGCAATGGAGATAAGCACAAGAGGAATAGAAAACAGGTAGATTGAAATATATAGCTAGTTATGGATATGCAGTGCTAAACAAAAGCGTTTTTAGCCCTGATTTAAAAGAGCTAACAGTTTGAGCATACTTCAGAGGTTCAGGTAACTTGTTCCAGAGGTGAGGAGCATAATAACTAAATGCTGCCTCACCCTGCTTGGTTCTTGTTCTTGGAACATGCAGAAGACCGGTTCCAGACGACCTTAGGGGTCTAGATGTCTCATAGGAATCTAACAAGTCAAGCATGTATTTTGGTCCAAGGCCATTAAGTGTTTTGTAGACGAGCAGTAGTATTTTATAGCCTATCCTTTGACTCACTGGAAGCCAGTATAGCGATTTCAAAACCGGTGTAATGTGGTCCAGCTTCCTTGTATTTGTGAGGACTCTGGCTGCAGCATTCTGTACTAGCTGCAGCTTCCTGACTGATTTTTTTTATCAAGACCTGTAAATATACCGTTGCAATAGTCCAATCTGCTGAAAATGAATGCATGCATATGTTTTTCCATGTCTTGTTGAGTCAGAAGCCCCTTAATTCTGGTTATATTTTTTAGGTGGTAATAAGCTGATTTAGTGACGGACTTTAGATGGCTATCAAATTTTAGGTCTGAATCAATAATTACGCCAAGGTTTCTGACTTGATTTGTAGCTGTAAGTGACATTGTGCTAAGTTCCCTGCTTATCTTTGACCTTTCCTTTTTTTGCCCAAAAAATGATCACCTCTGTCTTCTCCACATTTAACTGGAGAAAATTCTGGCACATCCATTCATTGATTTGATGAATGCATTTACTCAGGGAGACTAAGGGACTATAATCATGTGGGGACACAGAAATGTACAGTTGTGTGTCATCTGCATAGGCGTGATAGGAGATGTCATACTGTTCCATTATCTGGGCTAACGGAAGCATATAGATGTTAAATAAGAGTGATCCAAGAATTGATCCTTGAGGGACTCCACACGTGAATTTGGTTCGTTCTGACTGATAGTTTCCGATTGACACAAAGCAATCCCTATCCCTATGAACTACAATTTACACAAACAGATGCTTCAGTTGTTTACTTTCACGCGTGCTTCAATCGTGAATGGTGTCATGCGTACTGTGATATTGTACATCTTTCAAAGGAGACTTCACGTTTCTGCTCCGTCCATGGCAGCTAATGAGTTCAACATTAAAACAAAAATAAATATTGATCATTTTTGCGCCACCATCTTGTCGCCACACTAGTGACGGGATCTACAGTGCACTTGAGGGAACGAATCCATTCAGTTTTGTTCAATAAAAAGACTTGTTCAACCGAATCGTTCAACGAATCGCCCACCCCACCACCACCAAATGAATCGTTCCGTTAGTGAACGGGAAGTGACGTTGCCGAACAAATCACCAAAGACTGCTTAGCAATATAACTGAACGGGATGTGACATTGCTTGGTCCCACCCCGTCTTGCAACAGACTCCTCATTGGCCGCTCGTTGTAGATTCAGAAGTGAGCAAAATACGCTATTATTCTGTTTTCTCCCTTGTCCCTCCTCCACTGCTTCAATATTGTGAGGGAACTTTGTCATATTTCTATGGGATCAAAGTCATGGCTCGTGCTTGCTCGAACCAATTGTTTTTGGACATACAAAATTATTGATTTGGCTTAGTTTGATTAGATCTTTGGCCTTTTCCCGAATCCCCCCCTATCCCTTCTCCCTTCTGCTGAGAGAGCTGCACAGTTGGCCTTATCTGTTACCTTTCTACAAACAGGCCAAGTTCAGTGAATGGCTAATAACTCCCTGGTGCAAGGTGCACTCTTTTTCATATCTGGCATGTATGAGAAGTATTCCAGCCTGAACATGACTGCATTAAAATATTACCCATTTGGCCTGGTGACCCCAAGTGGGAACCTGAAGCGCCCTTTTTTGTAAGACAGGCTCGTCCTCCAAAGGAAAAAAATCAATTCGCCTCATACCTGCATCAGGGGAGCCTTAAGACATTTAACTTGCATGATCCAGGGTTTTGAACAGGCATGTGTACCCAAGGGTACGCATCTGATGTTGCTCACTGTGATCCACAGTGTGCTCAGGGAGTTTGTGTGTCTGCTCAGACACATAAAAAACTAGAGGGAACATTGCTTGTATACTCAACTTTTATATGGATAACACAAATTGCTTGAGCTACTAGCCTTAGCATAGGCTGGTTTCTATAACACAACAACAATTTAAGACATTTAATACATTCAACTTTTCTCCACAGAAATATACATATACTGCGCATTCATATGTTATTATAAACAAAAAATACTTAGAGACATATATTTCCGAGGCGGAAACACAACAGAAAGTATTCAGGAGTGTCAATGGTACCGCAAGACACCAGACTGTGTAAGTCATGGGTGTCCAAACCTGTTCTCAAGGGCTGCTGTGGGTCCTGGTTTTTGTTCCTACCAATCGAGCACAGACAGTTTAACCAATGACGTTTTTGCTAAAACAAACAGCACCTGACTGCAATCAACTGATTACACTTGTGAGACACCAGATTGGTGAAAAGATGGTATCTTGTTTTGAATGAAATCCAGAACCCACTGCGGCCCTATGTGGAATAGTTTGGACACCACTGGTGTAAGTGAATGAGCTTGTGAGCCAAACTGTGACAAAAAAGTAGATGCAGCGAATTATTCTGACGTACTGCATATGGTCAACGGATTTCCCATACTGGTGCATATAGGCAACACACTATGACTTCACCTTTCCAACATGATTCTAAACAATTCTCAGTAAGAAAATACATATTTAAAATATGTAGCATTAATATTATAGTATACTACTACATGTACAGTTGTATAATTAATTATTAAACCCCCCCAGTCAGGCCCGGATCTAGGTTTACCCACCAGAGTGGGCACTAAGAAAACTTGAGGGGGCACCCCCAATGCAGGCTTTTTTTTTACCATCTGCATTTCTCCGGGCTTGGGACCGGCGCAAGTAGGACACTGGCTTGTGTCCTGTTGAGGCTGCATTAATTTCTATTTTTTTTTTTTTTCCATTCATCTATCTACTTATTCTCGCAGTCAGCGTGATGTCACGATGACGTCATCTCGCATAGCAACGTGTCACCATTTTGAGATGTGGGCAAGCACAGATAAACATCTGTAGACAAATGTTGTCTAAAATTCATATATTTCAGCTGTGTTTTGCGTCTTTTTTCATTAAAACTGCTTAAACATGACTTATTATTATCACGAGTCACTGCCGACAGACGCGAGGAGGCGATACGACTTAAAATTAGCGTGTATTGGCCTGCAAATCTGCCCATACAAAGTCGCAGCTGATAGCTGGAAAAAAATCCAAAGGAATGGCCTGCAGTGGAGTTCGGAAACATCTACAACTACCTCACAAAGTCACCCAGTAAGTTGACCTTTATCAATTACGTGGAATATGTACTGTGTGGAACTAAGAAAACTGGTAGTATATACGGAGTGATTATTTCTGCCGTAACCGATAATTCGCCTCCAAGCGTTATTTAGCCATGAACACGTCACGGCAAAATAACCGATTTCCACCAGGCCAATAATATACCGATCGACCGATCAGAGCAGTTCACGGCAAAAGAAAAATAACGCTTTGCGAGTTGTCAGTTACGGTAATAATAACCACTGCCTATTCTATTGAATCCTAGCAGCTAATTGGGGAGGGGTGGGGGGGAATCGATTCAAATTTACTCACCACTAATAAAATGTCGGTTGCAAACGTAAATGTGCCTGGATTTAGGTTCCCACTGCCGAGAATGGTCCACGGAACCGCCTTCTTCTACTGTTCCTCGATTGATTGCTTTCAGCCATTTGCTTGTCCTTTTCTTCTCACGAGGAAGAATGAAGAACTTCAAATGTGGCTCCGAACTCTTCCTTGTGTTACAACCCGCAACACGGCAACTTTTAGTCATTCCGACGGAAAAAAAGTCCGCAAATAAGACAAAAGTTCAACGCGTTTCTACTACAATGCACGACAGAGCAATTGCTTGTGACCCGTGTTTTGCCCCCATTTCAATATGGCGACGCTTTGTTGTGGCTGGTGACGTCATTAATGCCCGGATGTCCGACTGCGAGAATGTGTCTGGAGGAGAGAGAGGAAGCGAGCGGATAACAAACGAGGTTGGAAAAACACCTTGTTTTGGTGATTACTTGTTCGGCGTGGTTGCGGCCAACAGTAACCGTTAATCCTGCAATAAAAAAATAGGTTAGACCAACTCTCCGTGCGTTCTCTATATCCAGTGCGACGCTACAATAAATATTCCTGACTGTGCCGTCACGATAGTCGTGGCTATGAACTCCTTTCTCGTATGAACGACTCTGCAGACGTGGCTTTGTCTAAGCAGGTTTATTAAAACTCAAAAGGGTGAAACTAAAGAAAACAGACAAAACAACACCATCAAAATATGCACAATATATGAAATCGCATATGTACTGCCCTATCTGTAGCAAACTGCATATAAAAATATGAATAAACAATTAGCAGAGCGTCCGAGAATTGCCGACCCTAACTCGTGGGTAATTAGCTTATCACAAGTTTCATGCTAAGTGAGTCTGTCTCACTTTTTTGCACTGAAGTACACACAGTTCACATATTTACGTTTTTAAACGCATTTAAACAATACATACCGGCGATGCAACCTCAAATTCAAGGCAAAGTGGTCACAGAGACGGCGTGAACTGACTGCGGCCGTCGTCGTGTGATTCTCTACTGAACAACGTCACTTCCGTGTTGCAGTTTCTTTCAAATAAAGTGCGCATGAGATGCAGTCAATTAAGGCGTTCACTAGATGATGCTAATAAAACGTAAAAGCAATAAAACTCAGGTATTCAATCACAAAACCCATCAATCTTTTATGCATAACAGAACACCGACATTTTGATTGGGTGGGCACGACTCACGTCTGGGTGGGCCGGCCCCCCCCATAGATCCGGCCCCGCCCACAGTAGATGGTGTTTTTGCAAGTTTGACATTTATTTTTGTATCTTGTTTGTAACCACATCAAATAATGACATGTCAAAGACTCAAATAGAGCTGAAATAACAAAAACATTTTTGGGAATATTCCAACTTATGGCCTTTCTGTGATTACGTCATTGACAAAATTATTCAACCCCTTAGCTATGTAGAACTTTAGTACTTAGAATAACATCCTTTACAACAATCACATCCTTTAGACGTGAAGCATAGCTTGACACAAGTTTCTTGCAGTGATCTACAGGTTTTTTTTCCCATTTCTCATGGGCAAAGGCCTCCAGTTCATTAACATTTTTGGGCTTGCGTGCTGCAACTGCCTTCTTTATGTGCCACTAGAGGTTTTCAATGGGATTTAAGTACGGTGATTGTGATGGCCACTCCAGAATATTCCAGCACTTCTTTTGCAACCAAGATGTGGTAGATGTTGAGGTATGTTTAGGATCATTGTCCTGTTGGAAAGTCCAACCTCACCCAAGCATCAACTTTGTCAATGACTGCATGACATTTGCATCCAAGATTGAACTTAATTCATAATACCTTGCACATGCTGAAGATTCCCTGTAGCAGAAGCAGCAAAACAACCCCAATGCATGACTGGCCCCCCACTGTGCTTCACAGTAGATAGGATGTTCTTTTCTTTATAGGCATCATTTTTTCTCCTCCACACGTCCTGTTGATCCAGTGGTCCAAATAGTTTGTTTAGTCTCATAACTCCAGAGAACAGTATCCCAAAACCTTTGTGGTTTGTCCACTTGGTTTTTGCCATACCTCTGGTGCTTCTGAGTCATTGAGGGGGGGGGGGGGCTGGGTGGCTGGGAGTTTTTGCATGGAACCCATTATTTCACTGTGTGCGTTTTATTGTCTGAGATGAAATCTGAATACCTTCCAATGACATGTCCTGTCGTAGTTCCTCAGTTATCACCTGGGGATTTTCCTCCACCTTTTGCTTCAGGTATCGCACAGTAGTTGCAAACAGTAACCTCTTTCTACCACGCCTAGGTAGCGTTTTCACTTTGCCATTAGCTTTAAACTTGCGGACTATGCTCCCAGTTGTATCTGTTGAAAATTTTAATCCTTTTGCTATCCTTTTATATTCATAACCTTGCTTACGGGGTGAAATGACCTCCTCTCTGAACTTTTTTTTTTTTTTTTTTTACCATTCCTTGGGCCTCACCATGTTGTAAAGATGTCATTACCTACCAATTAACTGCCAAGAAGAGTTATGTGTCACAGTCCTTTTAAATCTGCTTAACTGCTGCTCATTTGGGTTCCTTTCACATTTACAGATGTTTTCATCAGCTGTTTGACAACACCTAAAGGAAACATTTTTTCTTAAGAGTGGTGGACTTGGGGGGGGGGGGGGGGGGTTAAATAATTTTGTCAGTGAAGTATTCACAGAAAGGCCATTAGTTGGCATATTCCCCAAACTTATTTTGTTATTTCAGCTGTATTTGTCTAGTTGACATGTCATTATTTGATGTGGTTATAAACAAAATGAGAAATGAATGTCAAACTTATCCACGGGGGGTTGAATAATTTTGAACACTCTCTGAGAACACGTGTCAGGCGGTACAGTACCGTAGCATTCTGTGCGAAGCATCAGTAAATTTCAACGCGCGCTAATTGGTCCCGTGAAAAGGAATGAAAAACAGACATTTTCATGAATTCATAAAACACAACCAGGCGCCTGGTCAGGATGTAAAAAGGGACATGTCCAGGCAAAACAGTACGTTTGGGTCAAGCCTGGGCGATATGACGAAAATTGTTATCGTAATAAAAAAATTTCTTATCAGTCAAAATCGATAATTATCACGATATTTTTTTCTTTCAAATATGAAGTCTGATTTCAGAGCTTCTCCTACATATATGAGACTGCGGCGCAGCACCACACTAAAATAAAAGCCGCTACTCCCTGCAAATAAGATATTTTATTTTAAAAAATTTTTTAAGACCGTTTCAAACTAGCAGCAGCCTAGTGTGAAGGGTTCAGGGGCAACCTATTCATTGTATATTTTAATGTCCGTAACAATGCGCGGCCCCCTAAAGACTGGGAAGTTGTGACTTAAAGGGCAAGTGAGTTGGGAGAATGGGCGAGATAGCGATCTAATGTCGCAGTAGCCCGCTGTTATTTTGTTATGTTTTTTTTTTCATCATTGTTGCCACAGTAAAGTTGGTAAGCCAATACCAACTTCTCTCTTTCTTCTTCCCAGCCAGGGCATTACAGTATTTTGGATCGGACTTTTTGACAAGAGTGAGCAGTGGACGGCCGTCTTGGACGGCACAGCAAGTGTGAATGAGTTCGCGGCGAGAAAAATGGAGCCTTGTTCCACCGCACTAACATCAACAACGCATCCAATAGCAGAGGGGCAGGCGTACTTATATTTGTGCTATCAGGCTTTTTCAGCAGACGGATACGTAGAATTTCCCCCTACTCCTTGAAATGGGTCCGTTAACAGAAGGACTATTATTGTTGTGGTAATTTAGTACTATTAAATTAAATTTCAATTTATTCACACACACATTCATATTCACAAAGTGTTAATCATCTCATAAAGCTGAGCTAGGATCATGTGTGAGTCCGGTCTCCTTAAGAAGCTACTCAAAGCTTATAGCCAGGAGCCTGCATACATTAAGACAATCATAAGAAAAACTATAAGAGCAGTAAAAGTAAATTATCGCATATTGCAGTATTCTCATACAATAACATACAAACACTTATATTAAACACGAAGTACACACAAAGAAATACTTCCCTAGAAGAGAATTTATAACCTCGATATGGTGGAATTTTTATATTTACTGATCAGAATGCTTTTCAGCATTGTTTTAAAGGTGGAGATAGATTTCAACTCTTTTAGCTTGTCGTCGAGCTCATTCCAAATTAGGTGTATCAATGCACGATGACCAACAGCCAATCGCTGCATTGTTGTTATTGGAATGACAGCCCAGAATGCATCTTGTACGCGCGCGTACATACTCTCGCGCTCTCAGCCAATCTAACCTCACGGCCGAGTAGCTGGATAGACGGTCCATAAAATATATCATTGGTCTTCTTGTGTCTTGCAGGTTTCAGCAAATATCTTGGTCCTAACGCTCAACAGCTAAAGAGAGAAGTACAACTTCCAATCAAAAAGGAGGAGGTAGAGCTGCCATACTATAAAGAGGAGGGCAATATCACAATTTCGACTGGTGAGCCCTTGAATAGCGAGGATGGTCCGAGTGAGGCCAGCAGAGGGACGGAGCCTCCAAGCAGCAGCTCAACAGAAGGATCACAAGCACACATTTTCATCGCACCATCAGATAGAAATGGCGCCACGTCACACTCACCTTACAAAGATGATGGTCATAAGAAAACTCACCATGGGAAAACCTTTGCTAATAACTATAGTTGTCGTATGCATATGAGGAGCCACACTGGTGAAAATCCTCTTGTCTGCTCAGTTTGTGGTAAAAAATTCACTCAGAAGAGCAACTTAGACGGACACAAAAGAACCCACACTAGTGAAAAACCTTTTTCCTGTTCAGTTTGTGGTCGAGGTTTCGCTAAAAAGCGGAACTTACAATTACACATAAGAATGCACACCGGAGAAAAACCTTTTTCCTGCTCAGTTTGTGGTCGAGGATTTACTCAAATTCCCCAATTACAAATACACATAAGAATGCACACCGGAGAAAAACCTTTTTCCTGCTCAGTTTGTGGTCGAGGATTTACTCAAATTTCCCACTTACAAACACACACAAGAACCCACACTGGTGAAAAACCTTTTTCCTGCTCAGTTTGTGGTCAAAGATTCACTCAAATTCAGCACTTAAAACAACACAGAAGAACCCACACTGGTGAAAAACCTTTTTCCTGCTCAGTTTGCGGTCAAGGATTCAGTCAGAAGTGTACATTAAAAGTACACACAAGAACCCACACTGGTGATAAACCTTTTTCCTGCTCAGTTTGTGGTCAAGGATTCAGTCATAAGAGTTCCTTAAAAGTACACACAACAACCCACACTGGCGAAAAATCTTTTTCCTGCTCAGATTGTGGGAAAGTATTCAGTTATAAGAGTACCTTAAACAGACACACAAGAACCCACACTGGAGAAAAACCTTTTTCCTGTTCAGTTTGTGGTCAAAAATTCGCTCACAAGTATCTGATTAAGAGACACGTAAAAGTACACACAAGAGCCCACAGTAATGATAAACCTTTTTCCTGCTCAGTTTGTGGTCAAGGATTCAGTCATAAGAGTTCCTTAAAAGTACACACAACAACCCACACTGGCGAAAAATCTTTTTCCTGCTCAGATTGTGGGAAAGTATTCAGTTATAAGAGTACCTTAAACAGACACACAAGAACCCACACTGGAGAAAAACCTTTTTCCTGTTCAGTTTGTGGTCAAAAATTCGCTCAAAAGTATCTGATTAAGAGACACGTGTGTATTGGTGTAAGAAGCAGTAGACAATGACTGTTTTGCCTGTCATCCACGCTGCCTTCATCAGATCTGCACGCAGGTCAATTGTAGTCTGTAGAGTTTCCTCAAATCCTGTTGAGGGTTGGCAGTATCGGTGCCTTACATGCGCTGTGTCCAATCCTTGTATGATGTGGATCCACAGTATTGCCAAAGGTATTGCCTCATCTGATTTAACTCTCGAGTGGCATTATTTATACAATACTCTCCCTCTTTCAAACTACACTTTCCACAGCTAATATTTGAAACCGTAGACCGCGAATTCTAAATCATTTATCAATAATATAATTGCATAAATCTGGAAAATTATGATTGGCTCAGAAGTATTGTTTTTTTTTTTTTGGAGATGGGTATTTATACATAGTTTTAAAAGTTACTACTTTTGATTGACATTGACATATTACGACAGAGTATTGGGGCCAAATAAAGGGAGGGGGGGAAATGACTGCGAGATTAAAGTTGTACTCTTACTACAAGAAAAAAAGTCGTATTATTACATAGGGGTAATGTAGCTGAATAAGGGGCTACGCACTTAATGTACATGTTCCTTAGCTGGGAGCTCCGACAAAGCATCAGTAAAATCCTTCCATTGATTATACTTTGATGTAGATGAGCTAAAAGATAACAGATTTCCTTATTTTGGAAGCTGATTCTTAAACACAGCCTCACGAGATGCTTTCATTATCGTTGACTTTAGTGGAGGCGGCAAAGTGCAACAGAAAGTACGTGGTAAGTACGCTTATTCAGCTACATTACCCCAACGTAACAGGATGACTTTTTTTTCCCTTCTAGTAACAGTACGACTATAATCTCGTAGTCCTCTTCTCTTTATTTTGGACTAATATTTTGTCGTACAAATTGGACAATGATGATTAAAATTGTTTGAGCTTTTAATCGTTCCGGCCTCCGTTGATGAAAATCTCTTGACTCTGCTTCGAATTTCAAAGTGCTTGTACTTCATTGTGCTTGTTAATTTTATTCATTCCTATCCTCCTCTTCCCTTTCTTCAGAACAAGCCTAATTATAATTATAATAACTTAAAACTAGGGTTGTAACTAAAACTGATACTTCATTATCAAATTGATTCTAAGATTCAGAAAATGTGACGGGACTGCCTTTTCTGCAATACCCGAAGTATCGCCGTTACCGACGCGGCAGAGCTGGCCGCTTTTTTTGTGTGGCATACGCGGATGCAGAAGTTAATGATGGCCAAATAAAGCCTCATGAAGCAATGAAGCTTTGCAGCCAATTGGTTTGCACATGCAGCAAAGCTTCATGGTGCTTCATTTACTCTATGGTGCCATCAAGTGGTCTAGAAGCCCAAGAGGGCAACAGTGTTAAGAATTCAATGGCTATTTGTTTAACACAAAGATATGAATGTGCTTGTGTTAGTAATTTAGTATGTGAACAAAATACAACAAGTGCTAAGGATAATTTGTTATTCATTTTTATTTAGAAATAATAGTTTTGCAACAGTGGCTGGCTTTAAACGGTTTCTTTTTTTGGACAATATTTCACCAGCTTTAGAAAATGTTCTTTCACAAGGCACAGATGAAGCTGGGGTGCAGAGTAATGCGAGTGCCAGATTATATAAATTTGGGTAGGTATTTTTATGTGTCTCCCAGTACACTAATGGATTGTCCATTCTGTCGATGTTTGGTTCAGATAGGTACTTTTGGACCTCCAGGGTTGCATCAGCTATGGTGTTTGGGACCCTGGTCATCTGAACTGTGTCATCCAAGCATTGCCACAGTTTGATCCCTATGATAGACAAACAGGCTGCCAGCGACATACAAGGCATACAGCAATACAAGTAATGTGTACTATTACCTTGAAACACCGGCAGAGCTGCTTCTGATATCTGCGCATGTGAAAAAGTGGAGGTTGAGTTGCATTTTCTCATGACAGCATCACATTCTGCGGCAAGTCTTTTTTTTTTTTTTGCATCAGATGCTTTGTTGGGGTTGAAAAAGCCTATCTTTTTAAATCGTGGCTCAAGTAGTGTTGTGAGTGACGTGATGCTCATAAATTGAAATGTGTTGAGCTTCTCTCTTAAAGGTCTTCTCAGATTTTCAGCCAATCCTGTTGTATCTGGAGTTTGAAGAGATCCCAGTTGCTGCAGTTCCAATGCATGGTGTAACGTTGCTAAAAGTGGAATGACCTTTGATCCAGATACTTTTCTCCTCTAACAGCTCCACTGTGGCATCATTAAAAGGGGCGAGTACCTTCAGACTTTCAGCAACAACTGAGTACTCTTGTGAGGAAATTGGAGTCATGTCAGTGCGCAGGCCTGCAAACGCTGCTCCAATTGGTTCCCTCAGGTCATAAATTCATTGAGGCATTAAAAAGGTGCTGTTCCATCTCGTCTCAACTTCTTGTATTAGCTCTAGTGCTGGCTGGCCCATTTGCTCTTGCACTTGTGTCAGCCGCTCCTGCAGTAAAGTGGCAAATTCAAGTGTCATTGCAGCAGCAACTTTCAATTACGTTGAATTTAGAACATATCAATGAAACTCACCTTTGCAGTACTGCTGCTCTTGAAGTAGCCTACTGTTTTTTGGGACTTCTCCCTAATTTCACTCAGCACACAGTTTTGGGCAAGGGCCTTTTTTTATCAGGAGATTCATAGTGTGCGCCACACAAACTGTGTGTCAGATATGAAGCTCCCTCACACAGGCACCCATATTTGCTGCACCATCTGTTACAAGGCAGGTAACTTTGTCAGTGATGCTCCAGTCAGACATGAGTGCAGTTTGTGCTCGAGCAAGATTTTCAGCAGTATGTGCCTCGGGGAAATGGTCTACCCCCAAAACAATACTGTGCAATGATGTTTGTTCATCAATAAAATGGCAGGTCGCAGCTAGATATGAGTCTATGTTCATGGATGTCCACATATCTGCTGTAAGGCTAACTGCAGAAGCCTTTGACACCATTTATTCGGCCAGCTTATACCTGTCGTCCACCATAGCTTTCAAAGCCTAAAAGGGAACAATATAAAACTATTGGAATTGCAAATATGGGGAAATGAGAAGAAATACTTTATGTGTTCACATACATGTCTTCCTTGTGGGAAGAACATAGGTAGGGTGCAAAGCTGTAACAAACTTTCTGAAAATATTGCACTAGTTGCATTGTTGCGCACAGGTGTAACAAGTACAGGAGCACGAAATTCACAAAATGTGAGATAACAGGCGATCGCCACTGCGTTTTCGCAACCAATTTATACCGTAGTCTGTACTGTTTGCAATGCACGCCGAACATCGGACCACTCCCGAAGCATACAAGAGAATCAGCCGGCGGGCGAGGCTTCACATGCCATTATATCCTGGTTTTGCCGAAATGACGCGCGCCTCAATACAAGCTTTGTGGAAACGCCCCTTCCATTACTCGACACAAGCTTCGGAGCCTCGGCCCATTTCGTCCCATCACTAGTGTTATGTTAACCCTTTGTTTTTCTTAGCAGTGACCACCTGGAATGAGTGGTTTTGTCAACTGCTGTTTAATTCAGATCCCTTTTTCCCTGTGTAGTCAGGTCACCCTGTTTAATGAAGTTTCTATTTTGGTCAAGTTTCCCTTTTAATTCACTCAAGTTGTTTTAAAGAATTTAACTGAACCGAACTTGGTTATTTTCCTTTTTTGCTTTTTTCTTGGTTGGGGGTATTTTCACATTTGAGTTGTTTGCAGTGATTTAGTTTTTTTTTTTTCCCAAATATATACTCAACACTTTTAAGAAGTTTTGAATAAAGCGTGTTTTAGTAATGATTGTTAAATTTACTCAATTAAATAAATTGTTCATTGTTGCCACCACCTCTACTGCTTCATTATTTTTGCCAGGCCTGTATTTTATTGTTACCAAGGGGCTTGCCTTGCCCGGTTACACATGTTTTTCTGCCATTGAAAATGAAGGGGAAATTTTGGCTATTATAGACGAATAGAACGACGTACATGCCAATGATTTGTGTGAATTGGATAAGAATTGTAAAGACTAGATACATTTAGGAAAAAAATGTTTTGGGGGTTCTTCGAAACATTCCCTGCGTCACACGAGAATTCCGGTTATATCGGTATTTGAACGGTGTCGATGGGCCAACACGCTTGGGCTTTGCGGTGCGCCGAATAAACACCATCAAAAAAAAGGAATAACATAGGTTGCGTTTGCATTACATGCAAAGCAACCATCACTGGTCATTGTGAAATGAGGCCCGTCCATTTCACATTGGACGATGAAAAGTAAACTTAAAAGAGTATGTAGCGGCAAAGGGGGTGTGAGACATCAATAGAACCGTTATGTGCCAAGATAACAAATATTGGTAAAGTTAACAAAAAAATCAATCACATTAATGAGCAATTATCAAAAATAGATCGAAAATGACGAACATTTCCGAAAGTGTTCCGGAAACAGCCGAATGGGGCGGAGACGTCACGACAAGTGATTGACAGTCGAGGCGGAGCCAGGTGCCATTGTTTTTTAACGACGAGAGAGTAGCGTTGCGGTTTGTTTGACCAAAACATCACAAAAATGGTTCAAAACTGCTGTGCTATGTGGTGTACAAATAGTTATTTATCGGAATACAGTATCCATGAGTTCCTGAACGCGAAAAAAAAAGCTGGACTACACAGACAATGGGTAAAGTTCGTCCGTGCAAAGAAGGCTAATTTTCTAGACACAGCCTCCGGCACTCTTTTCTGTGGTGCACATTTTCTACCTGAAAGCTTCTCGAACTATGGACAAGAGAAATCGGGTTTTGCTAAAAGATTGCTGCTCAAAGGAGATGCGGTGCCGACCATGCAGGTGCAGCCACCTAAATGCCCCGAGATATCAAGAAAGAGGACGATGACTGGTAAAGGAGGCTAAAGCTAAGCAAAGGAGGGGAGCAGCCAAGCTCGAAATGGCCAGAGTGAGTACTCTTTTATAATAAAAAAATGTCACGCATTGGATACAGGACTGGACACATGTATAAATTATCGTTCGTAAAATATATAGAACAAATCCTCTGATCCCATTCATATTTGTGTCTGTTGGCAGAGCGAAAAGCTATGATAGCGCAATAAATGATAATTATTCTATGCATTCCTTTATTTTGCAGTCACGGTGTATCAGCTTCACAAAAAGAAATGCAAAACAAATCATTGGTGTTTCCCCACACGATCTGCTGCCGATGTTTCATCAGTGTCATTGCTCCCCTCAATGACCGTTTCATTACGCTGCATTGGCGTTCGTTTGGGCTCAAATTGGTAACCTAAAACCCCGATTAAAGCTTCGTAACTCTCCTCGTCGCCATTAGATGAACATTCGTTACGTCCTTCTACGTCGGATTCGTCGCTGAAACTAGAAACGAAATTGTCTGCCATCATCGCCGCCATTCAGTATTAAAGCACTGAGCCTTTTTCTTGTTGAAGAAACACCCCTCACTGTCAATTCTGAATTCTCTTTTATTGACAACGAGGGGTGTTTCTTCATGAGGGAACCTGGAATATGTGCAGGACGAACACAATGCATCAGCATAAACAGCTCAAAACATCCCTAATTCTCCCCTCACTAAAAGGAATTATATTGATGCAGACAGGCGTTGCCCCCCTAGTGGCCGGTGGCACACTCTTCACTTGTCGTGACGTCACGCACACAATCTGCCAGGTCTCGGGCGCCGGTCGTTTTAGCTTGACAATCGAGCCAAATTTCTCTCATTTTCTTGTGTGTAATTACACGAAGTGGCATGATATGAATACTAAAGGCATGCGTTTATGGATAAATGATGGAATATTAAAATTTTCCCAGGGCACTACATACCCTTTAAAGACCTAAAGACCAAATGCCGATGTATTGTTCTCAATCTAAAGAAAAGTTGTATGAGTGGCTGAAGCATAGCAGGGCACGTAAAAGGACATCTTTTGTTCATACTAAGCGAATGAATTTCACGCCATCATTGAGTCGTGTTCTCTGCTACAAAGACTTCAAAGATGCCTGCTTCCTCAACTGGTCTGCTTATGATCAAGGATTTGCAAAAAAGTGTGATTTTTGGATTGATGACTGATGACTTTGTCAAAGCAGAGCTGCCAACTGTTGTGGAACAGTGCTTAATTTTTAAATCAAAGTGCCGGAACTCAAAGTACATATGACAGCGCAGGGATGACGGCACGTGGACAGGTCACGGAACATATTGTAATAGCCCGAATAGGGAAGTAGAAAGGAGAGGAGTGAATGATGGCTTCCTTCACTTTATTGTGGCAACAGTTAAATAACAAATAACAAAAATAACAGCTGACTGCTGCAACATGCGACCACCAACTTCACTCTCACGCCGCACTCTTCTCACTTCCCGCTACGTCACCACTCTGCTGTCCGATGGCCCCTTCACGGGCCCGCACACAGTTAAGGAGATTACATTATGCAGAAAATGGTGCTGAAAACTAAATGCAAATGCCCACTTGCCATGCTGTGGGACTTTCCTTTTTTTTTTCTTTCTTTTCTATGTGCTTTTCTGACTCGTTTCGAATCATCTTTCGTCTTTTTGAAAAAAGACGATATATGCAACCGTCTTTTGGCATGTTGACATACCGTTTGATCCTGGCTGCTTGCTCCCAAGATGCTGCAAATTTCAAGTTTTTTTTTTTTTTTTTTTAAATGTCAGGAGTGTGATTTGTTGGTCCAGCTTCTCAGTGCACCAACAAATCTCTGACTCTTTCATATGACGTTAATTTTCATAAACTACATGCAATTCTTGGGTTTTGTTGTGTAAATGAATTTATGCATAATATTATTTTATTTTATACTGTAATGTCCTAACTGCGTGTAATATTCTGATGTTTTTCGAGGCCCCCTGAAGTGCACGCAACATTACTCTTGTTTTGGTCGCGTGACGCGGGAGTTTGATAGAGAGGCACAGGCTTTATCTATCGCTCCGCATAGCCTGCCGAGAGCCCCAAGCTGTGTTTGTACTGTTAGCTCCATGTGTTAATACAGAAACAAAGTTGTCAGCACGTCGTGTGTTTGATACCTTTGTCAACAAAAAGCTCATAACAAGACACTATGCACGATCCGTTTAAGAGATGCTGGGACTGGAGAGCTGTGAGTTGTAGGAGGCGAGGGGGAGATGAGCGAGAAGCAAAACTTCGCAGTCGAATGTGGCGGCAGTCCGCTATTATTTTGTTTTTTTATTGTTCCCACAATAAAGTGGAGAAAGCCATCAACGACTCATCTCCTTCTTTCCCCCCAACGTTTTTATATTATTTTATATGCACGAGAGCTGCCGAATCTGCCAAAATGAACATGAAGTCTGATTATTATTTTTTTTCAAACAATGTCATCAGATAGACAAAAACATAAAATTATGTGCAAATGCCTGCGTCTTCAAATCATGAAAATAATAACAGCCTATATCTTACCAATGTTGTAATCTCGATGGGTCTTGTCTCCATTCCATGTCAGGTAGTCTAGATGTCAGGTAGTCTAGGCACATTGTTTGCATCCTGATTAGCGTCTGGCTAATACATGTTAGGTCCAACATAAAATTCCAAGCTCCTCTTCTTCCTCCAACTCTTCAAAAACTTGGATCTCCTCCCTTGCGCTGGATCTATCGCTTATATCGCTGTATGAATCATTGTTTGTAGGGCTTTGTATGGCGGCCGTATGGAGCGCTGTCATCGCTGTTCTCGGTGTGACGTATCACTTCCCCTTTCAGGCTCGAACTTTGGAAACGCGATTATTTTGTCAAATATACAACATATAAATTATTTTTTTCATGCTTTATTTGTTGGACAATGTTTAATTACTTCAATTGTGACCCTATTTGGCATGTTATGAAATTACTTCACATTTGGTCTTTAAAGTAAAAAAAAAAAAAAAAAAAAAAAAGGCAGTGTCGTATGCGTGCGTGTTATGTGTCAATCATGACGTAGAGGATGTGAGCAGCTGGGGGAGGAGTTGCGGTCCGATTGCTTTGGAAAAGTTTTACTTGGAAGACAATCCACTTTTTAATCTTCACTTGGCCCCATGACGTAAGGTGATCTATAGACCCTACCCACCGACGTCACAAAATCACGTGATCGCTGTATTGTTCCGCCCCCTTGTCCGTCATTTTGTGTCTGTATTATCAATGGTCTCAATTGATCGAGCAATTTATAATGCATTTCATGGAAGACCCGGTGCTTTCGGATGCCGTAAACTCACTTGATGCGTTGCATAAAAGGCGTTATGTGGAAAAGCTTCAGTTTATCCATTCGCCAGATCCATATTTGATGCCTAAATCGATGTTTTTCGACCCGCTGTTTCCGCAGTATTTGCCTGACATCTGCTAGCCACCCTGATATGTACAACTATCTTGTCCACACAAAATCAGCCTATTCTCACGAAAGTTTGAAAAACTTTAAGAGCTTGGAGTCTTATAAATACTTCGTTGCTGGTTGGGTGAAACAGGTCCTCGTCCACGAAAATTCGGCAGGAATCTATCTTGTGCTTACGAAATTTTCAATTCAAAATCTTTTGTTCTTGCTAACATCCACTGTCAAGTCTAATGTATTTCATGTTATTTGTCAATGGAGTTAGGGCTTTTAATTTTTATATGGTTTAGCGATAGCACTCTCACTACATACATACGTGTATGTTGTCGGCGATTAGCCTAGCAATGATCTTAATTGTGGTTGTCAGCCCAAAACCCTCTAAATATATATTAAATGCATCTTACCAGATATAAAATGACTACTACATAATCTGTGGTAATCGTTTGGAGCCCAGTTTTCTCGTCGAATTGCAGCAGCCCATCTCGCTCTCTCCTCTCCGGGTCTCTCGGAATCCGGTAGAACTTCAAGTCTCTCCGTCTATCTTCTCTGTTATTGCAACCGACCACCACACACACTTTCACCATTTTGATTATTAATGTTAACGAGCAGAAAAACACGTCGTAAATAGGAGGAATGTACGTAGCCGTAACAGGTAAACACGATGTGTTTACGGACAATTGGGCGGCACCAGTCAGGAGGGCGGAGTTGTAATGTCACGTGGGTAGGGTCTATTGAGAGGTGGCAGAAATTTTCGGACACACCAAGAATCCATTCAATCTCGCTTCTGCTTCAAGTCGTTTGGGTGCACGTTGAAACTTTGAGGCCTGCTTTGTTAGCCTCACCTAGTTTAGCCGCTAACAAAGGGAGCAAACAATGCGACTGGGATCTGCACGTCGTCGAGCAAGCAAACATCAAGTCCCAAAATGTCAGGTGAGTAAGTTGACTTTTGACTCAATTGTCTCAAAAATACATTACAATTCGAATGTTTAAAGACACAAATTTTATGAGTGCTGTCATGCAGCTCCCCATTTGTAGTTTTTAAAGCCAAAAGGAAAAGGAGAAGATTCGATCTTCTGTTTGTGTTTTTGATCCTCTTAGTAATTTTAAACTAGTGTAAAGGACTTTAATTAAATTCTTCTCATGTAGCAATTCTACATATTTACCGATCTAAAAACGGAGAAACGAACTTTCGCTTCATACATAGTTGCTGGAAACAAATCTGCAAAAATATATTCACAACGTCTACAAATGGCAAATTATCCAGTTGAAAATACTGCATAGCTGGCATACAACCCAGTTTCATTTATACGAAATGGGGTTTTCCCAATCCAATACATGTCCAACTCCAGATACATATTTGCATGCTATCTGGCAGTGTAAATGAGTGATGGGGCCAGCAATACCAATGTGCTGGCGCGCGCATCGATCTCAAGGAGCAATCCCTGTGTCGGCTTTGAGAAAATTACTTGACCTATGCATGAACAGTGTTGTTAATAACGGCGTTACAATATAACGGCGTTACAATATAACGGCGTTACTAACGGCGTTATTTTTTTCAGTAGTGGGTAATCTAATTAATTACTTTTCTCATCTTGGCAACGCCGTTACCGTTACTGAGGACGGAAAGGCATGCGTTACTATGCGTTACTATGTTGGTTGAAAAGTCTGAGGGAGACGGATTCACCGAGGCAAGAAAGTTGTGACGCCGAGCAAACGCGATGCTAGGTAGCTCCAATAATACATGTTGTAGCTGATAGCCTACAAACTATGCCCGCATGTTATGGTAGACATGGTAGATATCACATGTACTGTACATAGATATAACTAGATGCAAAATGACAGACATGGCACTAAATGCGTTAGTAGACAGCCGCCATCTTAAAGCAGTAGACTTTTTAGGACAGCTCTGTTGTAGAGAACCTTCCTAGCGAACCTAAGTAACTTTTTATCTAAAATACTTCTAAATCGGCAAAATCTTGACTTGAATCTATCTTTAAATGATGAAACAGTTTTAAAACTTTCATATGTCGAAAGTAGAGAGAAGTGAACTAATGCAATAATGGGAGCAATTTTAACAACTTTTAACAGTTGATTCAGGGTAAAGGGTAAATTAGGGTAAAGAATTGGGCTCAGGCCAATTGTACCAAAAACCTTCACAAAAAACTTCACATAGTGTGGCCAATGTTTTTTTTTTTTTTTTGAGGAAAAAAAAAAAAGTAATCACCAATTACTTTGCCAAGTAACTAATTACTCTTACATTCAGGTAATTGAGTTACTAACGCAATTACTTTTTGGGAGAAGTAATTTGTAACTATAATTAATTACTTTTTTTCAGTAAGATTAACAACACTGTGCATGAACTCATTGAACTGCGTTGACACAGCCAATACACGGCAAACTGTAACATGTTTAGAACTTTTGTTTAAAAAAAAAAAAAAAAAAAAAAAAACGTTTTTTCCGGTATCGGCTCGGGACTCAGCAAATTGTCAAAATCAGGTGACTCGACTCGGGTGCGAACATATGCGATTGGGACATCACTACTTATATTTGTGTCTTAGTTATTAAAATGTAATGTCAAGCAATTTAAATTACATTGGGTCGTAGTGGCTGACAACAAGATACAAATAAATACAAAATCGGTGCGGAGGATTATTTCTGAAGCAGTAAATACTTTGGGGACAGAATATGGCAAATGAAGAAATAAAACTTGGCTCATGTGTGATTAATTATTGGTCTTGGTCTAGCAAATGTCAGTCAAGTGCATCGTCCTTAACGCCAGGAGTCTTCTTGCATGAAAGAAGAGGAGGCGGAAGAGTCGTACATCAAGAAAGTGGAGGAATAATTCGTCCACATTCAAGGTATTTCATTAGAGTTGAGAACCCCCTTATTGAGGAGCAGCAGCAACCTCAACGCCTCAAAAAGGAGGAGGAGGACCTGCCATATGTTAAAACGGAGGTGGTGCGCATCCTCAAGTGGACTGATGAGACCTTGAAGGGTGAGGCCAGCAGAGGGGCGGAGCCTCTGAGTGGCAGCAGTTCAAAAGAGGGATTCCAAGCAGACAACCTCATCGCTCGACTATCAGAGAGTGACGACTTCACATCATGGTCGTTGTTCTGTGAGTATCATGTTACTCAACTTGAGGGGAGTGGGGTGCTCTTTCTGAAGAACTGTCATTTTGTGGCATTTTTTCAGTCTGTTTAGTCTTCATGCGATAGTGTGTCCAGTCCTTGTTGTTTAACTGAATTACTTACTCATTTTGACATCGGCACATCAGCGCGAGTTTAAGGTGCAATACATGTGTGTCTAAACTTAGGAAACGGAAGCGTCCCGCAGAACATGTATATGCATGAACACATGGCGGAAAAGACTCAGGTGGCTTGAAGTTCTGTTTTGAGACCACAATTTTTTCCAAATTAAAAAAATGTCAACATGCACTAGTTTTTCATCATTTGAAAGTCTAAGATAACCAAGTTTTGGACACCCAGACTGGTACATATTAAATAAGACTTCAAGGTACATTTTGCAACAGAAAATGTATTGGTATGATGCCAACGTCTTCAGGCCCAAGTACACCACATGCGTGATCGTTGCGTTTCCGGTCCGACTCCGGTAAAAAATAGCACCGGAGCCAATCCGTTCCCATTATATCCTATTGTTCAACGTATACCGGCCGCGTCAGTGCTCCGGCTTGACTGCGAACCACCTCCGGCGTGCCGCATGCCCGCCGGATGGTATAGGCTATTTTCTATTTTTGCCGGACACGCATCCGACAAAATGGGCGGAGCTGAGCCTGGACGTAACAGCCCAGGTGCCTAATCACGGTTTAAACACGAGCGAAGATGGATGATGAGCGCTTCATCATGGAGGTGGAAACCCACAAAATCATTTATGATGCAGCAGATCCTTTCTATAAGGACAATATAAAAAAGGAAGATGCAAGGTGTCCTATTATGTGTGTTTTTCTGTCCTGATCTCATCATGATGCAGTCATGTCTGTCTCTTAATTCCAGATAAACTAAAATATCAATATGCAAAGAAAATATGTGCTCTCTCTCTGCTTCTCTGATGAGTATAGACTCCTTGTGTTTTTCGTTGTTTTAAATGGCACATTATCGCGCGCGATCACGCGAGAGCTCACGGGGGGTTGGCGGACCGCAGCCGTGCAGCAGCCGGTATGATTTGCCTATTTTTGACGGACTGCGTGGCACGCAGGCAACACTGAACCGGACCGGAACCGCAACGATCACGCATGCAGTGTACTTGGGCCTTTAATCTTTGCCATATGCATTGACATTTCTTGAAGTAACGCACGGAGGACCCTCTGGTGGCGCTGTTTCCCCACACGTGGACAAAAATGGAAATTTCCTAAAAAATACAATGATAACTAGAGCTGGGAATCTCTGGGCACCTAACAATTCGATTAGGATTACGATTCAGAGGCTCCGATTCGATTATAAAACGATTATTGATGCACACCCCTCCTTTTTTTTCTCTTTTTTTATGTTTTGTACATTAGTTCCAAAATTGTTCAAAAACACTCTCAGGCTAAACCACACTACTATTTCAGTATCAAGTTAACATATAGCAGTAAACAAATATACAAAAATAACATTAAATGAAAAACTCCAGTCCCCATTCTGTATCAGCAGCTTTAAACTACATTCAATTAATTTAATGTTGTGAATCAACCGTTAAATTTGTTAAAATTGCTCCCGTTATTCCATAATTTCCCTTTTGTCTACCCTTTTGTCTACATGTGAAAGTTTTAAAACTATTTTAAAGATAGATTTAAGTCAATATTTTACCGATTTAGGACTATTTTAGATAAAAAGTTAATTAGGTTTGCTTGGAAGGTTCGCTACAACAGCCTTGCAGGGAAGTGTACGGCTTTAAGATGGCGGCCGTTTATAACGCCTGCATCTAGCTTTTTGTAGATGTGCTGCTAACACTACCAAATCTATATTGCATCTAGTCCTATATAAATGATATCCACCGTAACAGTATATGGATGTACTTGTAGCAGCTTTTCGGCAGCAGTCAGGTATGTTGTTGTGTTTTTTTATCTCGTTGCATGATTTGAGCTAGAGCCGTGAGTTAAGCATTGGCATTACCCGAGGGGCCGGGTAATGGGAAGCATGATTTTTAGCTACTCTCGCTCCGTTCCGTCCCGAAGACCGCGCGGCGCGCTGAGTGTTGTGTACTTCCGCTTTACTTGGCATATTTCAATAATCGGAATTTGGATGTTTGTGAATCGCTCTCGAATCTTCCACGGCCGAATCGCGAATAATCTAAGAATCGGAAATTTTGCACACCTCTAATGATAACCAGCTGTAAATCGAGACAGGACATTATGTTAGCTTTTGAGATTCCACATTTAGATTATCCGGACATATTGAATTACTGTACCTGATAAACATGAGGAGTACTTACACCCACCAAACTTTAAAAGCCTTCAAATGCTTCGTAGCAGGATTAATCAAGGAGCTTTTATTGGCGAAAAACACCTGAGATGTTACATCGCCGTCAGTAAGGTGAGTTCATTTTTTTATGCACACTGCCCACACGTAGATTAATTTCAAGCAGACCTGTCACCAGATGGGGAACAAGAAATGCGTGCAGACTTGTCGGCAGACAGGGAATAGGAAATGCATAGGACGGCACAATAAAAACTCCCATCTGTCTCGTCTATACAGTATTTTAAATCAGTCCATTTTACATCACTGGATTGGAAACTATCATGAAAAGTCAGTGTTTACCATTCATTTACTTTTCAGGCATGAAAATCTCTCACCTTTCGGAGAAATTCGCCGTTTTGAAGTCAAAAAGGGCGACCTACGTGAATTGCGTAGATCCGAGGAGAAATTCTTTTTGGGAGGAGGGGGGGTCGGGAGGTTTTATTTAATTATTATTATTATCATCATGTGATTAACTTAGTACGTAAACTGAGCACTTAAGAACACAGTCAGCAAATCCTTCTAGAAGCTTCGCTGACGAGAACCAATCATCGGCCCAAGCTGCGTTCCATTATTCCAAACGCGCGCACTCCTTACGCGTGTACATGGAGTGCTCGGAGAGCCTTCGGTTGCATTGCAAAGCAGCGAAAGCAAAAAGCAGACCTTATCCGCATCGGGGCAGACCAGAGCGCAGCATACACAATTGCCTGTATTTGCCAGCAGATTGAATTTGGTGAGTAATGGTTTCAATCGTTTTCACGTTTTGCGATATAAAAAAGTTACTGCCATTCGTTGCAGCTTGCGTTGAACACTGCCAGAGCTAGCCAAATCTCCCATGAAAAAAAATAGCTCCCGTTAAATTGGCGTCAAACTTTTGTATTTAGCGGTAATATAAACGAAGAAACACACTGTTGAGTCAAATTAAGCGGCATTCTCTCGGATGGAGGGGGCGCCTCACATCGCTCCCGTCGTCCGCCGGAGACGCGTTATTTTCGGCTTGGATTTGAGCTGACGGCCTGGGCACAACAGCGGCCCGACGAGTGGTGGGAATTAGTGTTGTATCGGTCGCGAACGATTCGTTCTTTTTGAACGAATTGTTTTGGTGAACGAGACCGAACTAATCATCATCTGCACTGATTCGTTCTATGAAGGTGGTGCTTGTTCGCTGCGTGGGAGGGCGTTGAGCAAGCGGCAGCGTCTTCTGACATCGCACACGACCAATCAGACGCCAGCCTCATCGCGGGCAGGGGAGGGACCGGAAACAGAATCAGGGCGTTTGTCACTCACGTCCACGTGTGGCCAATAAGCAGCCAGCGTGCAGGCAGAGGGGCAAGACTGAGTTTTGTCACTTCCCGTTCAGTGACTCGGTCCTCCGGTTCCTGACCTAGCTTGCTGCTAACTTGATTTTCCAGTAATGACTATGCGGTGAATGAATCAGAAAATGAAAGGAAATGACTTTGTCACATATTTGTTAACGTGGAGCCTATCAAATGCTGCTCAAACAGACAAAAACACCACACAAATCTAGCGAGCATTGTTTAGAGTAGTACTTTTCTCAACAAACTCGTGACTGCCTATGACGACATACTATCAAATTTACAGTAATTTAAAACACGGGTAGCTACGAGGCAAGCAAAAGCTGAGCTGCGGTCGCGTGACGGCAGTGAAGCGGGCAGAGAACTGTCACTATATGGAGGCTTCATGGCAGCGATATTTACCTCATATGTGCACAGAAAAAAATATTTAGTATGATCACCATAATACTGATTTGCAATGAAACTGTATATACATGTCAATTTTTCCCCGAGTGTTTTATTTTTTTTTTTCGTGTCAGCGTGTCGGGTGTTGGTTGGTTTGACAAATTATGTCAATCCGTCCATCATGTGCTACTCAAGCGCCCAAAACAACGCACGCAGACACGGGAGATGTCGCAATATGTCTACATTTTTCTTAACAGACTAATGAGAGTAGAAAGGCGACATCGTAAAGAGCTAACAATTATTTCTCGTCAGCATTTGACGATCTGAGATGCGGGGACGACAGGGGAGCTGACCGGATTATTTTATTTATTAATACCAGTGCAAAAAAACAATATGATCACCATAATACTGATTTGCAATGAAACTGTATATACATGTAATTTTTTTTCGAGTGTTTTTTTTTTTTTTCTTCGTGTCAGGTGTTGGTTGGTTTGACAAATTATGTCAATCCGTCCATCATGTGCTACTCAAGCGCCCAAAAACAAAGCACGCGGACACGGGAGATGTCGCAATATGTCTACATTTTTCTTAACAGACTAATGAGAGTAGAAAGGCGACATCGTAAAGAGCAAACAATTATTTCTCGTCAGCATTTGACGATCTGAGATGCGGGGACGACAGGGGAGCTGACCGGATTATTTTATTTATTAATACCAGTGCAAAAATTCAACACGATCATCTTAATACTAAAAAACAAAAATACAACAGAGCGAGATGTAAATATGTGTTGGTCGTTCCATATTCAGAAATTAAACTTTCGATGTATTTTTATTTTCGTGACAGCAAACATGCTGTATATGTATGTGTGATCAAGAACCTGCTAAAGAAAGTCCGTGCGCCCCCGCCCCCTACTCCCCTCACAAAAGGAAAATGTTTAACCGTGTCCTAAATCGAAATGCAAGCACGAGCCATGACTTTGAGCCCATAGAACTAGGACAGACGACGCGGAAGTTCTCCCTCGCTTTTGCAGCAGCAGGAGGGAGACGAGGCTGTCTGTGAAAGCAGAATGATACCGCCTGTCACTCATTTCTGAAACTACGACGAGTGGTCAATGTGGAAGAGAGGGAGGGACCAAGCAATGTCACTTCCCGTTCAGTTATACTGCGAAGCGGTCTTTGGTGATTCGTTCGGCAATGTCACTTCCCGTTCAGTAACCGAACGATTCGTTTGGGCGGGGAGGGAGATGAGGGGGGCGAACGATTCGTTGAACGATTTGTTTGAACGAATCTTTTTACTGAACGAACCGGAATGGATTCGTTTGCTCAAGTGAACGACAAATCTCGTCACTAGTGGGAATGAGTCCTGCTTCTTAAAGCTTTTCAGAAATACAGGGATCCCTCGTTTTTCGCGGTTAATGGGGACCAGAACCCGCCGCAATAAGTGAAAACCGCGAAGTAGCGCCCCCCCCCCCCCCCCCATTTTTTTGTGCGTGTTCAATGCATTTATTCAGATTTTACATTGAAAAAAGATACATATATATATAAGACATGTTTTTTCACTTTTTTCACCAAAGTATCATTTATAAATGGTTTTCAAGCACTTCAAAATGTAAGAATTATGATAAGTTTTAAACATGTTACTGCCCCACCGAATTATTTTTAAACAAGAATAAAGTAGTTAGAAAATGCTTGGCTTTATTAAAAGCTTCATAGTGAGTCTACTCAAACCCTCTCAGGCTTTGGTAAACGGTGATTGGCACATGTGCAAAGTTTTTCTTTTTATATATATTTTTTTGTTTGAAGCAACTTATTTGATTGAATAATAAAGACACAAATGTCCTAGCCAAAATATGGCCCAAACGCAAAACATTACTTAAATGGAAAAACTTGTTTCAATCAAGAAAAATAGTTTTCAAATGCTTTTTTTGTCTCAAATTTATTATTGCAATCAAAAACATTTTTTTTTTTTAAGCTACTTTTTGGGATTAAAAGTATATACTGTATTTTGATTGAAGCAACTTTGTTTTTGATAGAAGTAATTTTGTTTTTTGATTGAATAATAAAAACACAAATCTAACTCCATCGTTATTGAGTGAGAAAGAAATTAAGAAAGCTTTAAAACTAAAAGCCACCGGGGAGTCTGTTTGTTTTTTTAAATATTTATATTTCATTACATAGACATGCGTCGTAGGGAAGGGAGATTGAGGGATAAAAAAAGGAGTTAGATGAGGCTGCTAAAGGCAGTGGATAAGTCATCAGCTGGGTGAATAGCAGACCTGGTAAGAACAAGTTTGCAAGGATAGTCGGGTATTAAATACAATTATAAACACAATTACAATGTTATTTTTCTATAAGATTTTTATGTCATTGCTTTATTAATCATTAGGTGCTAGAGTTGTTAAGTATGGATAATAATTAAATAATAGTTTTAAGAAAACTGTGCTGTTGGTGGCTCAGTGACCATCTGATGTGGTTTGTTCTCAGATGAACAAGTTGAGGAAGGAAGTTTTGATGCAGACGTTGAAGGAAGAAAAGAGGCAGAGTGACTGAGTCACAGCCAGAAAGTGTTGATGACAGTTTTGATTTCTATTCACTGTTGCCCCCTCCCAATTAAAGTATGTCACAGTCGCAGCCAATTATTATCTAAAGCTGGTTAAAATTGAAGTTATGTTGTTTTAAGGTGTATTAAATACTTGTTCATGTGCCCCTTTTGATCTACGAGCACCCACCCCTCCACCGGTCTCTGCATGGCCCTGCTGAAACACAGTGTGGGTCGACAGAGCTCAATATTTTGTTGGGGTGTACAATACAGTGTACTGGAACATATTTCCTCCACACCCTTCTCACCTTTTTAACCCCTGACCCATTTTCATGCCTGACTTTTTAAGTCTTAGGAGATAATTAGATACTAGTACTAGAGTACTAGATAATTTACTAACATGGAAGGCCCATCTGGACCAGCTGTGCAATAAGCTTGCCAGGAGCATTTCTATTTTCTTCAGAGCCCAAAATATGCTAGATGAGAAGGCTCTCCAAACTCTCTACAGTGCACTTATCTTGCCGCATCTTAGTTATTGTTTGGAAATTTGGGGACATACACATAAGGTTCACCTCTGTCCTCTTTTGATCTTGCAAAAAAAAGCAATTCGGATCATTCACAACGCACCAATCAGAGCACACACAAGCTCTACATCAAATCCAAACTATTAAAACTTTATGACCTGATAAACTTCAAAACTATTCAAATGATGTACAGGGCCCACTCAAACTGTCTCCTGCCTAACCCACAAGTTCGCTTCCAACTGAGGGAATCCAATTACGACCTGAGAGGAACCAGATTGTTCTCTTATCGGAAAGTCAGAACAACCTGAAAATCATTTTCAGTTACAAACATTGGCGCTCGTCTTTGGAATACCAGTGACCCAGCACTTACGAGTATAAAATCATTTGGTTACTTCAAAGAGACTTATAAGAAAAGCATTTTGAGTCGCTAATTGCACACCAACTGTGATAACACATAACACTTTTGCCACACACACAGCCACAACAAAATGTTCCCACAACAAATAGATGCTGGAATGTCAGGGACAATGACAAAGCCATAACTTTGTACGCCCTGAAAATATGCCCTGTAGCAAACTCAGACCACTAATCTGCTTGCGCTTGTGTAACTCCCGGGCCTCGCCTGCGCTCGCACGGCGGCCTCAAACTGCTTCACCCAAGTAGCAAAAGGCTTGGCGCCGTCCCCACGAAAAGGCGCAGGGAGTTCGACTCTCATGCCACTCGAGGCATCCGCCCATGGAGCACAATAATCCTCATCAATGTCGCAATCCATGCTGCCGCGTTTCAATGCGCTGAACATTCCGCCCAATACAGGAGCACAGCTAGCCAGCCAGCAGCCGACCAGAAAAGTCCAGCAAATGTCCGAAGAGGCAAAAAGTACCCACTATCAGGAAACAAAAAAAAAAAAAAAACGCTGCCACCAATGTAGCGGAACATGTGGGTTGCTTTAGGCAGACTCTTCGTGGAGAACAAAAACACAGTAGACTTGTGCTTTTTTGGGCGAAGCCGTCCCGACTCTTTATTGAACCGCCAACAACTTAACAACAACCACTTTCTCCCTCTCGTCTCCCGCGCTTGCGCACGTCATCAACATGAGACACATTTGACCGTTACACATATTTATGGTTCGCGTTTTTAAATTGGAAACAATGGTTAATGTTCTGTCCAGTATCTCAAGAAGTGCATTTTTCCTTCGTGCTATTATTTTAACAGCCGTTTGACAGGAAGGAAGTATTGCGGCGGCCATTTTTGTAGTATTTTCGTCTGTCCGTCGTTTGGTGAGTGCTGGTTGTGTTGTTTGCACTTTCGAAGGCATCGTCTTTTCACTCTCATTCATTTTTGGATGCGACAGTGCAGCACAATAAAGCACCTGGAGCTCGGACGCTACCTCCCGACTCCCGTATTCATTTTGAATGGAGCTGTGTTCACTCACACACACAGATTCAGATTCAGAGATTTTGTCGTTGACACCACCTCTCACAAGATGACAACAGATGCAGCGAAATTCCGTTCGATGAGTGAGCATCGGAGATGTGACGTATTTATGTCACACTGTTGTTGCCATAATGTGCACTTCCTGTGGGTGTGGTATTACAGTATTAAAGGAATCTGTGATGTTTGGGTGATATATACTGTATGCTGAGAAGCACACTGAATAAAGAAGTGTTGTTCCATTCAAGTCTCGGCCTTACATGTACTTAGATTAAGGAAGTGCATACTGTAACTAAAGAGGAACAGTACAGTCAACTTCCAGATCACCATCCCGAATGAAGTAAATCATTCCACTTCTGGTTGAGATTCGGTTTACGAATGGTTCGTAGGTTATGTGCGTGAGCAACCACCGTTTTTTGCACAACCCCACACACAGACACGTACTCCGACTCTTCCTCATTGGGACTAGTAGTCGGTAGTATGTCAATACTGTAAGTAATATGTCAATCATAAATATTTTTTTATCCTTCACTATTCGCCCCAGACACCTCACGCAATCAGTTATTGAAGGGTTATTTATAATAAGGATTGTGAGAGAACTGGGGGATATTGGAATACTTTATCACATCATGCAAAATTGAGAAGAAACCTTTTGAGCGTACGCTGAGTGATAACTGTTACGTTTCTATGTCCTTAGTTAAGTGACACCTACGCAGCTTGTAATAAATTAAGGAATAAACCAAGAAGTAATCTCCGAGTTGGTCTTTGGGAAAGCGTTGAACAACGCTCCTAAATACAATTTAAAAAATATATAAATTCTAAAACTTTTTTGCTGAACATGACAATCCTATGACAATCCAAACCAGACTACTGTACTGGTTTACCTTATTCCATGGTGCAGTTGTGTCTACAACACAGACATATTATCATGACAAATCTAACAAGCTACTTTTTACTGTGATCTCTAGGTGACGTAGAGATGCTGAAGGTACACCCAGAAGAAGCTCCACTTTGTTTTCAACTCCATGAAGGCAAGGGCGCCAGCAAACGAGGAATGCTGATGGGAGGCTCTATCAACATTTGTCCCTTTAACAATTGCACTCTACCCTTCTTATGTGTACATATCTCAATCAAATTTACTCTATTAGGGACTTTGAGATACAGCTTGGAGTTTCCAAAGCAAACAAAAAAATGGGTTACCTGGAGGAGTTACGAGCCAACAACGCAGACATTCTGACAGAATTTGGTGGCGCATGTCCTGGAAGGACTGCAGGATTCATCAGTGAAGTTTGCCGATCCAGACTTTTATTTCAAGCCTCCAACTACAAGTCCCCAAACCATTGCAGGCATCGAAAGGCCTGATAAAGAAAAAGCCATTTTACATGTTAGTAGAATTAAAAAATAAGTAGACTGACATTTTTTTTATTTTTTTTTTTAATAGATATTTTTGAATGTACTATAATAATAAAAAAAAACAAAACAAAAACACATATTGTCTTATTTGTGACATGTGATGGTTTAAAAGATCAAAAGTTTATGGGTATGTAGGAGTTGTACTTAGAACAATTGCAGAGCATCTTCAGTTTCCCTAAAACCATTGTAGTTCCCACTGACAGACGTGCACTTGTCACGGATGCAGGAGAGGACACACAATGGAAGAGCACGTCGCTGGCCTCTTCCCAGATGTTTGCCTTTCAATGCCCACTCAAGAACAACCCTATATGCCACCAATCGGAGTTGCCTAAAACAAGAAAAGCATAATACAGGGTGATTAAAAAAGAAAGTGCCAAAATCATCATGTGCTTGATCAAAAGTATATATATTATTTAAAAAAGTTACAGAACTCTAGCTTGGACACATGTTCAATACTCCCAACAAATAAGCAGCACTCTACTATATGCAGCAGGATTCAAAATGAGGGGGGGGGTGTAGCGGCTTATAGTCCACAAATAACGTAACTTCAAGTTTTTAAATCAAGTGCTCTAAGGTGACCATCACCGGCAATTGAAATACATGAAATAATACTTGAAGTTATGTTCAACACATTTGCCTATGTCAGAGTTTTATAATGTTTTTCATTTTTGACATATTGTGGGATGATTTAGGCACATTCTTGTAAATAATTGCCATACTGCTGCTGCTTTTTATATTGACATGCTTTTACGCTCACAATGCATTCATGTTGAGATGATATAGCTGCTTTCCTGAAGTAGAACTAAGCTTAGAGTATACAAATATTCGCCCAGCGGCAAAATAAGGCATGCAGGAATCCCCTTACCTCATTGATAGCTGCCCGTTTTTTTTTCCAGTTGGTCTTGTCTACAAAGAAAAAAGTTTCAAGAACACCTTTGTTGAGAAGTGGTGAAAATTCTTGGTGTTCACTTGCAACGATTTATTGAGTTCCTGAAAACTGTTCAGCTCCAATTCTTCCCTGCATTTTGGGGGCGGGAAGTCGTTTCCTTGCCATCAAAAAAAAAAAAAAAAAAAGCGGTGAAAAGACCAATGTGATATCCCTCCGCCCACTGCGCCCAGCTTGCCCAGCCAGCTTGTTCTCTTCTCTGCAAAGCAACTGAGTTACTAATATTGTTCTCACTGCAGTTATTGACATGCAATGGTAAGTTTTAATAACTTTATCCTGAAAACATAGCCAACACTACTGATTGCATGCGTCATCGATGATTCTCCTGCGTGCATGTTTTTTTTTTATTAGTATGCTAATTGGCCATATTGACTTGCATTAGCATAGCCACTCCGGAGCCCTGAAAAATAATAGAAGACTAACAAACAATACGGAATATTTTGAAATCAACTCCACTGGCTAATTAACCCCCCCCCCCCCCAACTCGAAGATTAAGCCTGATGTCAAAAATTCTGAACTCCTCCTTTAATGCCTTATTTGGGCCCATTTTGCTAGGTGACGCTGATTAGCTTCCACGTAGCCGCCGCCTAACTTTTAGTTCGGAGCAAAAAAACCCAAACAAAGTGGGCGAAAACGTGACATCGAACTCCTGAAATTCCTTCCAGTGTTTTAAAAGTCGCAAGGAATTTTTGATTCCAACTGCAAAGGTCTGCTTTCACAAACTGTCAAATGACTGTCAAGCGATTGTCAAACGACGATAAATTGGAAAACTAAGAGGTGTGACCTAACCTAAAAAGAGAGCATTACTATCCGGCACTGGTTTGGGTCAAAAGCTCAAATGACCTCAGAGCCATTGAAGTTTGAAGCTAATAATTAATTAAAAAAAAAAAACATTTAAAAAAATATGAATGGATAAACTGGAAATCAGGCGACAGTGGATCCTGGCTCTTCTTTCCTTGTAAAATAAAACAGTTCTGTCAAGTTATGTCAGTAGCGTATGCAAAATTTTGCTCACCCAGAGCCATGCCAGCATGTGTAACTACGAAATAATGGTAAAAGAAAATAGGTGAGTTCATGCAAAGAACCCTATACTGCTCGTTTCAGAAAACAACTGCTAAACACAAAATAACCATTTTCAAAATGTTTGAGCGCTGACACAAGCAATTTGCCAGGAACTACAGCGGTCTTGGCAGTACACGCAGTGTTTTTGCCGTTTGTCGTGGCGGCGGGAGCATGTTGACTAAGAACGTAACGCATACCTGTCAAGTTGTACGGTTTCGGTGTAATTTGTACAAGTGAGCACTGGTTTTTAAATGTGTACGCCGTACATTGAAAATCTGTACGTTTTTCGTGCATTAAGTTTTTTATTTTCTCCGTTCGGATTTTGTCACCGTTTCGGCAACGAGACAATGTGCATTACTGTGCGTTACTACGTCGGTTGAATGACGCAAGAAAAGTCAGAGATGGAAAGAGAAGAGCAGGAGTGGGTAAGAGGGAGTTGTGACGCCGTTGCAAATGTGATGCTAGGTGGCTCCAATAACACCTGAACCGAGCCGACAGCCTACAAACTACGCCCACGTGATGCTACACTAAATATCACATGTATATGAACTAGATGCGAAATGATACACTTGGCTCTGTTGTAGCGAACCTTCCGAGTGAACCAAGGTAACTTTTTATTTAAAATACTCCTAAATCGGTAAAATCTTGACTTTAATCTATCTTTAAATGATGAAACAGTTTTAAAAGGTTCACATGTCAAAAGTAGACAGAAGGGAACTAATGCAAAAACGGGAGCAATTTCAACAACTTTAATGGTTGATTCACAACATTAAACATAGCAAAGGTTACTATGTTTTTACTATGTTGAACGGTAACACCAGTTACTTTGCCAAGTAACTAATTACTCTTACATTCAGATAACCGTTACCAGCTCAGTTACTTTTTGGGAAAAGTAATTTGTAACTATTTTTTTTTTCTGAGTAAGATTAACAACACTGGTCATAAAGATGCAGTCTGCAGAATGAAAAGCTATGCTGTGACGAAAGCGAAGATTTTATTGCGCCAATTTGTTGCCGAGCACAATTTCAAGTCAAGCTGAATTGCGAGCTGAATTGCAGCCATCAAAAGACATGAGAGAAATTGCCAGAAGTGATACATGCAATTATAACAAAAGTCACTGTTAAATTTTAGTATTCATGATGTAGCTGAAGATATTGACTGCTCTTTGATTGCACCAGGTTATATGTGACAATACTACCAAAAAATTCATATTATTTAAAAAATTTAGTTTCATTTTTGTTTCCATTTGCGCGCTATATAAAACGTAAGATTTGTCACCAATTTGTAAGCGCATACGTCACTATTTGTAAGATTGCCAACGGCCTCAGGTTGACAGGTATGGTAACGTCACGTGCAAAAGTCAATCGGCAGGAGGGCGAGGGGGACATTCCGTGACGTCAATACGGTCAGTGACAGCGGCTGGGGTGGGTTTCCCCGAAAGATCCGTCCAAGTCGGGGTGCTCCTCTGATTCCGGTGAGTGGGGGGGATACTGCGAGTAAGGGGAGATGAGCGAATGGGCCGTGGCCGCTAAAACTTTTCCAAACGCACATCCCGGGCTGGACAGAGCGGGGCAGACAAACAACTTGCCTTTAACAGTTTATGGAGAATGTTGTAAGCGATCGTGTGGCACTCGGTCCGTTCGGCATCGCAGTGTTAAGGTGTGATCTAGGCTCGTCTTGCTCGGTGTGATGTCATGTCAATTCTGCCAATGCAGCGTCCATCCTCTAAGCGGCATGTCCTCATCATGAAACTCAATTATATCGTAGGAGTGGCTGAAGCCCCACTGAAACACCCCTAGTAACGCCACTGATGGCAGCCAAGAAAAAACAAAAACAAATATTGATCATTTTTGTTTTGTGCCGATGTGTCGCTCATCATGTTTAATTAGGGTGTCGCAACCCGATGTGAGTACCGACAGGATGTGAGTGGTTCGTGCGCAGTAGCAGAGCTACTCATGGAGCTAACCATGTCGACATCAATATGCACATGCGCGCTGCCATCTGGTTGCCACACGCTCAGCTGCCCATGGTATAGCGTCGCGAAGGTAACACGTCACCGTTGCTTATTAATATTCATGACGTTTGCAACTATTGCTAGGGGGGTCAAATTTGCGTTCGTCCCTCATGCTAGATGCATGTAAATAGTGTACGAACGAGATGTTTACTGAGCTAAAGCTACCTATTCTGTCAGAAAATGATGTCCCTTGTGCCAAATTCACTGGTAAAGATGTGGAAGAACACACAAATGTTCATTTACAGATGGCTTGAGTGTCGAGGGCCTAAAAAGATGGGAAAAGAGCCGACCTGATCCAGATGTAGCCTTACGCCACTGACAATGACATTCTCCTGTTTAAACAAGTTTTGCTTTACCAACATATGCCCTGTCTTTCTTATATATTATATCCTCTGGCTGTCTTACGTCTCTGACCATTCTTGGGGGTAATTTAGAATGCTAGTTTTGGATAGCGATCGCAAATGCTACTGTGATAGCCAACGAACACTTTTAATTTTTTCATCAACAACAAATCTTCATTCAATTTATTTACACTTTCCCCTTACTAAAGTTTCTTCTTTACAAAATAAAGGGTAACAACAGTGGCACCACCATTTTATTTTTTTATCGTTGTAATAATTTGTGTCCATTCGAACGTAAATACTAGTTTACTTTTTGCATGTCTTTTATTTTCAGTTTCAGCATCACTCATTATTATTCAAATTTTATTTCCATCCTCCTAAAAATGGATTTGGTAAAATCGGGTAAGTGTGGGCAGTCAGTTTGTTAAAGCCTACTGATTTTACCAAAATGAAAAGAAACACGGGTCCAGTACATCAAAATTAAAATACACATTTCTGAAATAAAGGTTAAATCGCCTGTATAAAATGCAATGTGCACTTTTGTCTGTTACATTCCAGGTTGTTTAACAATGTACCATACCACTTATGTAGTAATGTTTGTGTGATTGTATACTAAAATAAAATACCCCCCCCCCCAAAAAAAAAAAAAAACATCACAGTGTGTACATTAGTTATCAACTGTCAACTTTACTCCAATTGCAAAGAATTATTAGAAATAGCTGTCATCCTTATATGTTTAGCATTTTAAAAACGGACACATGAAAATAGCTTGCACCAGGAAAAGCAACTATATTTCAAATAGAAATGACAAAATATTTGAAATGTAGTAAACTTTATTCATTCATTTATTTTTATTATTGAGAAAATACCAGATATTGTCTTTCATCAACAATCTCCACAGAAAAGGTAAATCAGTCTTCCAGATGGTTGAAAAAGAACTTAAATGGCTCCAAGACATTGTCCTTTTCATCTTTGCCTTAACTGAGATTAATTATTCTGATGGTACATCGCTGTACAGTTTACTGGAGCTCATCCTCTTCTATCTGCAGGATGCTTGGGAACTCCTACTACATTGGTTAAGGCAGTTTTTTTTTCCCAACCCTATCTGAGGCCTTTGTGCTGTCTTGCACAATCCTTTCAGGTTGAACAAGTTCAAGGTACCAAAATTGAATGGCTAAAGTTTATTTTGTAAATTCAAAGTTTCTCTACCTCATGATCGTTCCATCCATAAGCCTTTCTATGTGCTTTATTTGACCAAAGAAACTTCTTCTTAGAACACATGTTGAACAATGTAATGTAATGCACGATGTTCTTAAAATGCTTTTTTTGCTTCCATTTATTTACAAACTCTTGCAGTTCTTGATATTGAAGAACTCATGCAAAGGATGGAGGTATTATGGACAATTATTTTTCAGCCATTGTATTTAAAAATGAATGAATGCCGTTGGCTGTAAAAGCTTTTTTTTCTTCTACAAACGTGCTGGTGTGGACATAATGATCAGAGGAACCCTCCAAAATGAAACAGGATATGAAACAACTAAATCACAGCCGCTGACGTTGCTTTGTAAGAGAACCTCACAATCAGAGCTAATAAAATAAAATACATGAGCTAACCAGCAATACTGATCACATGTCAGTCTGTCAAACAACTGATCAGACAACTGAGTCCAGGTTGCTTTGTTGCACGCACGTGCACATTGACGCGACTCATCAGATAGGCTGAGACGGAGCCACTGGGCAGACTTCTGTAGAATGAATAAATATCGGTGGATAATAACGGATGACACTACACAATCACTTTAATATTAGGATTGTTGTTAACACCCATGTATGTATGATGTTAGTAAATTGTTGGTTTTTTTTCTTGGAGATGCGTGTGTGGCAGCCTGGCAGTATCTTTTTTTAACATGGGGTTTTGAAGGTTGCCATCATATTTTCGGGATCAAAGAATCTTTAACAGGAACGGCGTAGCAGACTGTTCTGGCCCACTTGACTCTAACCTTTATTGTGGTCAACCACTGCGTCTTGATGCATAACACACTATGAGGAATAGATATAAGAATATACAAACAGCTGTTTTCTTTAGCCGTTTTCTTTCTCTCTCACGATAAACCACTATGTTTTGTAAGCCAAGTGCTTAGGGTCCGAATTTCCTGCGTCAACGTGTTCTGCTTTGTCTAACATGTCCATTATTAAATCCCAAGAAAGCTCATTCAGAACCTTAGCAATCGCTGCCATGTTAGGAAGGAAGGAGCACTAGCTTGACTCCAGAGCCATGTAGCTTGACTCGCTCAACTCAAACCCCACCAATATCACGCCCGCCCACCGAGTTTGATGAGCCAATAACTGATACAATTATTTCATGCTGTACAAGGGCAACAAGATAAATAAATAATGATAATGAAATAAATACAAATTCAAATTAAAAAATGTTGAAATAAATATTTGAATAAAAATGTAGATGAATAAAAATGAAAATAAATGTTGAAATAAATATAAAGTGAAATAATTTTTAAAAAATATCAATCAAATAAATACAAATTAAAATATATTTAAAAAAAAGTAAAAATTGAAATAATATTGAAATAAAAAATATAAATTGAAATGAATAAATAAATATTGAAATAGCATTTAAAAGAAACATTTAATCATTTATTTGTGTTGTTTTTTTTTTTTTTTCATTCGATTTTTGCACACCTTGTCTTCCAAAGTGACGAGCCGCTCGATGCCGGCCGGTTTGTCTGCCGAGAATGAGCCGTTTTCATTCCCCTGCTGTGTCCTAGTGACGGGATCTGTCGTTCACTTGAGTAAACGAATCCATTCCGGTTCGTTCAGTAAAACGATTCGTTCAAACGAATCGTTCAACGAATCGTTCGCCCCCCTCATCTCCCTCCCCACCCAAATGAATCGTTCGGTTAGTGAACGGGAAGTGACGTTGCCGAACGAATCCCCAAAGACCGCTTCGCAGTATAACTGAACGGGAAGTGACATTGCTTGGTCCCTCCCTCTCTTGCACATTGACCACTCGTCGTAGTTTCAGAAATGAGTGACAGGCGATATCATTCTGCTCTCAGAGACAGCCTCGTCTCCCTCCCGCTGCTGCAAAAGCGAGGGAGAACTTCCGCGTCGTCTGTCCTAGTTCTATGGGCTCAAAGTCATGGCTCGTGCTTGCATTTCGAATTAGGACACGGTTAAACATTTTCCTTTTGAGGGGGAAGTCGGGGTTTGGGGTCGGGGGCGCACGGACTTTCTTTAGCATGATCTTGCTCACATATACAATGCTGCTGCTAACAGCCAACGCGGCATGCCTGCTGTCACGAAAATAAAAATAAATCGAAAGTTTAATTTCTAATTATGGAACGGCCAACACATCATATTAACCTCTCGCTCTGTTGTATTTTTGTTTTTTATTATTAAGATGATCGTTTTGAATTTTTGCACTGGTATTAATAAATAAAATAATCCGGTCAGCTCCCCTGTCGTCCCCGCATCTCAGATCGTCAAATGCTGACGAGAAATAATTGTTTGCTTTATGATTTCGCCTTTCTACTCTCATTAGTCTGTTAAGAAAAATGTAGACATATTGCGACATCTCCCGTGTCCGCGCGCTTTGTTTTGGGGGCGCTTGAGTAGCACATGATGGACGGATTGACATAATTTGTCAAACCAACCGACACCCTCTGACACGAAAAAAAAAAAAACACTCGGAAAAAATTGACATGTATATACAGTTTCATTGCAAATCAATATTATGGTGATCATACTATTTTTTTTTTTTTTCTGTGCACATATGAGGTACATATCGCTGCCATGAAGCCTCCATATAGTGACAGTTCTCTGCCCGCTTCACTGCCGTCACGTGACTGCAGCTCAGGTTTTGCTTGCCTCGTAGCTACGCGTGTTTTAAATTACTGTAAATTTGATAGTATATCGTCATAGGCACAGTCCCGAGTCTGTTGAGAAAAGTAGAACACTAAACCATGCTCGCTAGATTTGTGTGGTGTTTTTGTCTTTTTGAGCAGCATTTGATAGGCTCCACGTTAACAAATATGTGACAAAGTCGTTTCCTTTCATTTTATGACTCGTTCACCGCATAGTCATTACTGGAAAGTCAAGTTAGCAGCAAGCTAGGTCAGGAACCGGAGGACCGAATCACTGAACGGGAAGTGACAAAACTCAGTCTTTCCCCCCTGCCTGCACGCTGGCTGCTTATTGGCCACACGTGGAAATGAGTGACATACGCCATGATTCTGTTTCCGCTCCCTCCCCTGCCCGCGATGAGGCTGGCGTCTGATTGGTCGTGTGCGATGTCAGAAGACGCTGCCGCTTGCTCAACGCCCTCCCACGCAGCGAACAAGCGCCACCAACTTCATAGAACGAATCAGTGCAGATGGTGATTAGTTCGGTCTCGTTCACCCAAACAATTCGTTCAAAAAGAACGAATCGTTCGCGACCGATACAACACTACTGTGTCCTCGGCGACAAGCACTCCCGCGGAACTGCTTGCCGGGGCTGCAGCAGGGGATTGATGAGCTGTTATAGTCCACTGAAAGTTGCTCGCCGCCGGAGGCTGGGGATCAGTGAAGGCAATCACTCCGCGGTGTGTGATATGAGTCGGGGTGATTTTGTGTGGTTTTTTGTGTTTGAAAGGCAAGGAAGGGACTTAGGAGAGCCGCTCGGGTTAGCATGTTACCTAGCTCTCATGCTTCCTGTTTTGTTGACGCTCTTTCCTCCGGCTCAGAGTCCGACAGGGAAATGACAAAAGAGCCGGACAAACTCCGGTGGCATAAAATACCGTTCGGGAGGTTTAAGAAGTTGGCGGTTTTGACCATTATGCAGTAAATTTATGGAGGACCAAAGCTGCCAAAATGAAAAATAAAAGTAATTAAAAATAAATCAATAAAACGCAAAATATAAACGACTATAAATACAAAATAAAAAATAGGATACAAAAACTAAAAATACATACAAAAAAATATATGGAAATAAATAAATAAAAGTAAAAATAAATATGAATATATATATACAAAAATAAGAAATTACATTAAAAATGTAAGAATAAATACAAAAAATAAATGTGGGAATAAATACAAAAATAAATATATTGACTGAAATAAATGTCAATCAATAAATAAAAGCGCTTTGCCTTATATTTACTTATTTCACTGTCAGCACGACCGTGCAAGTGGAAATACTATTCAAATGAGGAGGCGTTCCTACGGGTGCAATGGGTTGAACTATTCGCTTATTGGTTGATCGACATTCTGAAATCTACTAGCCATGCCTGCCACCAAAGACGTGACTTTACAGTTAGCGATTTAGCCGACCTACATGGTGTGAAGTGAGAGAATATCCACCGTTGAATGTCAGAGCATGGTATAAGGTGAGTTTGTATGTTAGTGGCATTTTTAAAAAATGAAAACTTGGTTATTCCTATGGCATGCTGCACTCTCTATATATCTGACTACCACGGGTATCAAAGCTATTTATAACTGCTCCAGTGTAGCTTAGCAGAAGTTACAACTAAGTTCTCATGATAGCAAACGATATTCCTGCTCACCATGTAACGTTGTTTTTAGAGTTTCTGACCTGAATAATTCCACTGACATCGCAACGTTGGATGCTGGATGATTAGAGATCCCAGGATCTCCTCAAAATTCTGGGTTCAAAATGATGTAAGGACAAAGGTTCAAAGTAAGTGAATGTCATTAACTAATTTGACTTGGACTATAGTTTTCACTCATTCAAATGAAGTGTCAAGAGGAAATATTTGTTTATAAAAATAACAAACAAGCCGAATCATGATTTTACCATGAGGGTTAAACCATTTTGTTAATTCAAGTCCTGTTTAAACTCTAGAAATTACTTTTTCAGCTTTTATGCAATGCAACTTTTTAAATTTCACGGAAGACTTCGTGTGCAAGAATCCATGCGACGTCTGGATCCACCGGGAATTGTCCGCACACTACAACTACAAACTGTTTGGCGTAGAAGATATTCTGTGCAGGCCCCCAACAGTCAAAGGCATATCTATGGCAACCATAAACTCATGAATTAAGGCTCTATGTTGGGGAACTAGGAAGGAGGTACAAAAATAAATTAAGACCGTATTTTTTTCACCTATTTTGGAAAGGTAAACCCATATATAATATAAACAATTTTAAATTAAGTTTAAATATTTCATGTTTTTATTTTTTATTACGCGCTAGGAATCAATTTTGATTGGGAGTGCTTTCGCTGCCAGCCTCTCCCAGTCAAAATGGATTGGGTGTCAAGCGCTGTCAATGGCAGCCAATGAGTTAAATGTTGATGTTTATGGCTTGCAAAACAAAAAAAACCTCAAGTTTAATGTCTCAAAATAAAAAGAAAATAAAATTTTTTTGGGGGCCTTGCAACACATCTTCTGTTATTGCAGAAATGTTGGTATAGTTTTAGTTGACTTCTGGGAGATGATTGGATGAAATTTCACCCCTCGAAATCAAATCATGAGGTATGGCATGCCCTCTTTGGTTGTTGGCTCTTTGAAAATAATAAGTGCAACTTCAAAAAGGATCATGTAAAGTGCATGTTTCTCACACATAACATTAAAAATAACCAATAAAAGCATGAAATATCCCCCGACCAAAAAATTACTTTGTTCTGGTACTTGAGTAAAAATGAGCTTCGATTTTTTTTTTTTTTTTTTTTTTTTTTTTTTTTTTTTTGCCCAACAGAAAAAAATGCACGACTGAACGGGTTAAGTCTAATGTCAAAAATTCAGAACTTCCACCTTAAGGTTATGTGTAAAACGACCTAAAAGTAACCACTGAGTGTCACCCTTTCCATTTTGCAGTCTTGTCCGTTGTCCTAAACCATTTTTCCCCCTTATGAAAACGCAAAGGGGGTGTGAGACATCAATAGAACCGTTATGTGCCAAGATAACCAAATATTGATAAAGTTAACAAAAAAATCAATCACATTAATGAGCAATTATCAAAAATAGATCGAAAATGACGAACATTTCCGAAAGTGTTCCGGAAACATCCGAATGGGGCGGAGACGTCATAACAAGGAAACCAAAGGTCGAAGCACGTGCCATCGTTGTTTATCGACGAGAGAGTTGTGTTCGTGTTTTATCAAAAAATCGCTAAAATGGTTCAAACCTGTCATGCAATGTGGTTTACATATAGCCATTTGTCGCAATGTAGTACCCATGAGTTCCCGAACGCGAGAAAAAGAGCTGGACTACGCAGACAATGAGTAAAGTTCGTCAGTGCTAAGAGGGCTAATTTTGCAATTTCACAGGGAAACGGGAACCTGACGAGCCAGAAGATGTGCCTACAACCTCAAAGAAAACAAAATTTATGCTACTTCCCAATCACTCAAGACCCACGAACTGCGAAGGAGTGAATTTGTGACCCGTATGTGAATAAATCAAGTGATTCGAGCATGTCTGTGGAACAGGAATATCAGCTTGTAGAGATTGCAAATCACGGCGACTTAAACGTACATTTGAGACAACAACTCTACCGAAGTTCTGGATTAAAGTCATTTCGGAATATCCCGACATCGCTAGGAGCGAGCTGAAAACTGTGCTACGATTTCCAACACCGTGTATTTGTGATGCTAGCTTCTCTCACTCTCCCATCTCGGGACCATCTTGTCTCAACGAAACAAACTCAGCCCTCCCACTGATTCAGCGGGTGAGTTGTATTTTTTCCCTGCACTTAACACGACGGGGCTAAAAACAAATGCTATTTTATATTTGCTGTATTTTTCTGCTGCACATTGCCGGTGTTCTGACAAAGTTGTCATGCGCGTAACGTTAAAAAGGACCGCGAATGCAGCGATTCCTAAGTACACTCTACAAAGTTTCTTTAAAGAAAGGAATTTAACTTATGTTTGCCATGTATGGCACACACAACAACTGCACATAGCCCTCTCACTTAACGACTTTGCCGTGTCGTTAAGCGTTATTTCACGCCATTTCTTCCGTGTTGCACATGTATGTTTGTGATGTAAATAGTTTTTTAGCACCATTGGATAACATTGAGAGTCCAACTGAATGTAAAAGTGGGACACCGGTCCTTGACAAAAAGACCCAAATCACACCGGTCCGCGGTGCAAAAAAGGTTGGGGACCCCTGCTCTAATCCCATTCATATTTGTGTCGGTTGGCAGAGCGAAAACGATGATAGCATATTAAATGATAATTATTCTATACATTACTTTATTTTGCGGTCACGGTGTATCAGCTTCACAAAAAGAAATGCAAAACATACCATTTGGTGTTTCCCACACGAACTGTTGTCGGAGTTTCATCAGTGTGATTGCTCCCCTCAATGATCCTTTCATTAGGCTGCATTGGCTTTCGTTTGGGCTCAAATTGATAACCCAAAACACCAAAGAAAGGTTCATAACTCTCCTCGTCACCATTAGAAGAATGTTCATTTCGTCGGATTCGTCGCTGCAAATGGAAACAAAATTAACCGCCATCATCGCCGCCATTCAGTACTAAGCACTGAGCCGGCTGTTTCCCGAAAGTGACGTCACGCACACAATGTGCTAGATTTCCGGCATCTTGGGGGCGGGTCCTTTTAGCTTGACAATCGACATAATTTCTATCATTTTCTTGGTGTTGCGATGTGTGTAATTACACAAAGTGGCATGATATGAATTCAAAAGGCATGCGTTGATGGATGGAATATTAGCATTTCCCCAGGTGTTGTCATACCCTTTAATAAAATTATATAAATAATTTCACAGTCTAGGCACATACAGGTTAAGCTAATCAATAAATTTGCCATAAAGGATGTGTGCATGTTTAGGTATATTTCAGGACTAGTTGGTTCAACTTTACATTACATATTTGGAGTTTTATGTGATGGTCCACATGGTCATCACCCCCATGTAGGTGTTAGTCCCTGAAGTGCAGCTGCAACAAGTCAGAACATGTCAGAATTTTCTAAGTTATTGAATGTCTACAGCGAGACTATACATCCTGCATCAGATATTTGGACTTGTTTGAAATGACAGCATAGCATGTTGGTTGTGGGTGATGTGACAGTACCTCACCAATGTGCAGAAATAATAAAGGCAATGATTGTTTTTCTGCTAAGTAACATTTTATTGATGACCAGTGTAATACAATACAAATAATAAACAGGCAATTGATCTACAAAAAAGGATTTCCAGCACAACTAACTCGTTCATCAATGCAAAAAAAACCCAAAAAACCTATCCGCTGGACACCAACATGAGCCACTTAAGGTCAGTAACTTTCTCCCCTAAAACTGGCCAGCTGCTCACCATCAGCATCCCGTGAAATGTAAAATTGTCTTCGGGGAGCTTTAGGGTAAAAACGCACGTAGATGAGTGAGGACGAGAGATGTCTGTTATTGTTGAGGAACGACACCCCAACCTTCCTCGGAAGTATCTAGAAGAAAATCGATGACAACACAAGGCAAAATGGTATTTTAAAAAAAAAATAGCTACGGAAGCATTAGACGAGACACCAGCCGGTGCAGTCTACCTGAGCCCTTAAGAGCGTAAACACGAACTTGAATGTGTAAATTTCGCTTCACTAATTTGCACTAACGCTAAACTATTCCTTGTGAGTCTAATATTGTTAGCAAATTTATCCGTGTCCCGCCTTGCCTCCCCTTCCTGAGACCCAGTGCGAGGTATTAGCTAATTAAAAATGATATAGATTCGACATACCTCAACTGGACTTAAGTAAAAAGTTAAAAAAAAAAAAAAAAAAAAAAAAAAAAAAAAAAAAACACCATATTACCAATTTAATACGGACCCTGTCCTCATCCTTGGTCGATCGACCAATGGGTGAATAGTTCCAACACATGTAGGACTGCCCCCTCATTTGAATAGTATTTCCACTTGCACGTTCGTGCTGACGATGAAATAAGTAAATATAAGGCAAAGCGCTTTTATTTATTGATTGACATTTATTTCAATCAATATATTTATTTTTGTATTTTTTTTCACATTTATTTTTGTATTTATTCTTACATTTTTAATGTAATTTCTTATTTTTGTATATATATTCATGTTTATTTCTACTTTTATTTAATTAGCTATTTATTTCCATATTTATTTTTGTATTTGTATTTAAATTTTGTACCCTATTTCTTATTTTTGTATTTATATTCGTTTTTATTTTTCCTTTTATTGATTGATTTATTTTTATTTTTAATTTTGGCTTTTAATTTTGGCAGCTTTGGTCCTCCATAGTGAACGACGCCTTAATAATCAGACTTCTTCCTTTTTCATCTGATTTATTAATAAAATGGCCTCAAACCATTGTCCTCTTTAGACCGTCGTAAAACTACAAAAAAAAAGTACACAAGCATTGCATTAGCAACAACGTTAGCTTAGCACGCTATACAGGTTCACTAAACATAAACAAAAAGCGTCTCATACAAAAAATATAACATTTCGCTTACTAACATAATATTTACATTCTTTACAACAACCATACTTACGGACATATCTTGTCCAAGGATCATATAAGCACAACATTACAACGTAGGCGTCAGCCTGAGACGTCGTGCAGCCATATTGAACTGGCAAAAAAACAATAAATCATGTCGCAAAGCGACCACAAGAGTTCGCTGTTAGACAGCACAAAAAGCCTTGCTGTAAAACTTACCACAAGGCAGAATACTGTCTGAGCGGGACATGTGCGTTAATTGCGTCAAATATTTTAACGTGATTGATTTAAAAAATTAATTACCGCCCGTTAACGCGAACATTTTGACAGCCCTAATATATATATATATTGGAATGCTTCATCGTAGCTCCCAGCTAAGGTACATATATGGAAAGTGCGTAGCAGCTTATTGCTACATTACCCCTACGTGATAATATTTTTCTTGTAGCAATAGTTCGACTTTAATCTCGTAGTTCTATTTTTTGGTCTTTATTTGACCCTAACACTCAGTCGTAATATTCTGAAACAAAGTTTAGAAATAATTATTCTTTTCCATTTTGAGGAAGTGACGTCGCAAGAAGGACGCTTACTCTGATTGGATGGGATTTTGGAAACTGCTGCCACCCTAAGGTCTGGCGTTGTTATGAATGTACTGAAAAACGAATTTATGCGGTTAGCTGTGCATGCTTTTTTTAAAAAATCTTTTTTTTTTTTTTTTTTTTATTCAAACGTGGGTGTGTGTTATTTTTTCTGGACGTATGAGGGCTGGACGTTTGAGTTTCAAAATTTGTCTATCTTTATTTTGTTCTCAATGCAGAAACAGGTGGGGGAGGAAAAGAGGTTAGGGAGGAACCGGAGTGTGGAGGCTGTAATAATTCGACTAAGAGTAGGCCATACGGGACTAAATGATACGATACATAAGAAGAAAACACAAAGACGGGAAGTGTGAACACTGCGGGGTAAGAGTGACATTTGAACATGTGTTAATGGTGTCTGTTAAATATAGGGAGGACAGAAAACAATTGAAAACCGTTCTGGAACAGGCGACAGAGGTATTTAGACTGGAAAACATTCTAAAGTTAAAAACACCCAAAATTCAAAGACAATTCATTGAGGTTCTCAATGAAGCTGGGCTAATGAAAAATATATAGAGATTATTATTATTATTATTTTGTTCCCTCTGGGTGTGCGTGTTTATTTGTCAGAATAGCTGAAATGGAGTCTGTAACTGCCTGATCTCTTGCCAAACAGTCAACCCAGTAGATGGCGATAATGCCCCATGATACAAGAGGCAAACTACCAACACAAAACAAGACGAAGAAGAAAATCATCTTGTTGCCACACGCTCAGTTGCCCGTGCGACAAAAAACGTGCTCAACACGCTGCTTTTTGTTTGCCCTCTAAGTTTGCAACGCAGAAGGTCTAGAACTACTTGACTCGTTCATCTTCATGTGGCCTTTGTGCGCGTTGGAGCTTCGTAGCCTAGTTATCTTAGCTTAGCTTAGCTTGCGAGCACAGAACAACGTGGTTCGACGCTTCAACTTCAAGTTGGAGCCTTCGAAAGTGAGCAAAATGCGCGCAAGAAGGACGCCAGCCGCAGTGTTCGAGGCGGAACTTTGTAGCGCAAAAGATCAGCGAAGTCATCAGCTCTCGACTGCTTGCAAAACACAAGTAAAAGCTCTTCCTCGCAGACTAGCAGGTTTGTTCACCGATTCGGAAAATACTATTTGTTTTAGCCCCCGTTGTGTTAAATTTGAATTGAAAAATGAGCAGACGTCCCCGTTGAAATTAATTGAAAATTAAGATAATCCTTTATTGAATATCCGGTAGGGAGAAATTCGGATGTAGCGGAAAACTCTCGGTGGCTTGAATTTCCACTTTTTGAGACCCCAATTTGGGAGAGGAGGGGGGTTAACCGTATTCTTGTTTCCAAAAAAGAAGACACTGCCCGGCCTCGAGAATTTTAAATTTTACTCATAGTTCACTCAAAGATGCCTTATCGCCAGGGGCGCTTACAGGGATTTGGGGCCCCTTGAAAAGATATAACTTTGGGCCCCACCAAATGTGCCGGGGGACACACACGTATTTAGAGTATCAACTACGTAATTTCCTGCATTCTTGTGAATCTTTACACAATAATTTGTGCATTTTCTGCATTAATTTAAGATGAAAATATATTTATGTAAACATACAGCGTATAGAGCCATAATGAATAGGGAATGGGAGTACTACGTCATTGTTTGGACGCGCCTCCATGCTGGTAATATGATTCACTTCCGGTTCGGCAGACTCAATGCGGATTGTAACGTGTGGTCGTGCTAAGCTAACTCTTTCGGTGTTTTAGAAAGAAAATATGGGTGCTTATTGTTGCGTTACCGGGTGCAACAGCGTCTCCTACGACAAAAAAAGGGGTTAGGAAAAATTGACTCACTTTTCACCGTTTTCCTGCATGGAGGACCAAATATCAGATCACGAAGGTACGACAGATGGCTGGATTGCAGCGGTTCGTCGGAAAAGCATTTCTTATCATATTTCTGCTGGAATGAGAGTGTGTTCCTGTCATCTCTACTCTTGTAAGTTGAACGATTTATCCACTTTTGGTTTCAATACGTTTTGTTTTTTTTACACCGTTGTGTAAATTTGCCTCGGTAGCAATGCTCGCCTACTACGACTCACCTACTTGTTGTGTTCCTAGGTAAACCTGCTGACAACACATCCTGATTGGTCACCATCTCTCTTCTTGGATCATTTGACAAAGAAAATTTGTTCAGTGGAGTGGTTCCATTTGTCCTGTGTCGGACTCAAACAAGCCCCTGCAGCAGACGCCATCTGGGTCTGCCCTTCTTGTCGATGAACTGCGGGCTTTTAACTTGTGAAAATGCAAGAACTTTAATGCACATATTTATTCTGACTGGCTATTTAACTATGGCCAGTGACGTGTTTTTTTGTTTTTTTTTTAACCACTTTGACAAAGACACGTTTCATTGTAATGTTGAATTTATATATTCTATTATTATTTTTGATTTATAATATTCTTATTTGCTCTAATGTAGACTTTAGACTGTCAATTCAAATAGTGTTGGAAAAGTTGCAATACCTAAAAAAGAAATGCAAGAACTGTAAAGTACATATTTATACACCTTTATTTACCTAAGGCCACTGGATGTTTTTTAACTGCTTTGAAAAATACAGGTTTTGTTGTGATCTTGTATTTATATAGTATATAGCTTTTTATAATGTATTATATTATGTATTATAATATTTGCTGCCCCCTGCCAGAGTGTGGGCCATTTTGTACTAACATTGTTTTAAACTGTCAGTTCAAATACTGTGTTGGAGACTAGTACTTGCAATACTTAAAATGGAAATGCAAGAACTTTAAAGCACATATTTATCCTGTCTGGCAATTTACCCAAGGCCAGTAAATAGTGTTTTAAACTGCTTTGACAAAGACACGTTTATTGTGATCTTGTATTTGTGTATTACTTATCATTTATTATATAATATTTGCTGCCACCGTCAGAGGGTGGGCCTTGTTTGCACTAATTTAAAGATATTAAACTGTCAATTCAAATATCGTATTGGAGAAATTGCATTACTTGAAATAAATCTATTGCAATTTATCAGTCCCAGTTCTTGTCTACAACACTGTCCAAAAATTGTCAATGCATATTCCAAATAGAATAACAAAATTAAGTCACCTGACTTTGTAATTATTACACCTGTTTATTATGAAGACCTGAAGTAAACAAGCAGTTACAGTTTGTCAAGAAGTTGTTCGTCATGTTTTGGTATTCATATTTTATTGACTTTTCACAACAACACTTGGGCTCGTGTTTGTAAGAGCAGAGCAAACTGAAGTTTCAGCGTGCACTCTTCGCCTTTCCAACCTCTCATCACGCTCCGATGTGGTGCGCTTGACCTCAGAATAACCCAAGAAGAGATATGGTGACCAATCGGGATGTGTTGTCAGCATTTCATATGCAGGTTTTCCTAGGAACATAACAGGTAGGTGAGGAGGAGGAGTAGGTTAGCATTGCTACCGAGGCAGATTAACACAATGGTAAAAAAAAAAACGTATTGAAACCAAAACGGATAAATCGTTCAACTTACAAGAGTAGAGATGACGGGAACACACTCTCATTCCAGCAGAAATATGATCAAGAGAAATGCTTTTCCGACGAACCGCTGCGCCCCAGCCATCCGTCGTGCCTTCGTGATCTGATATTTGGTCCTCCATGCAGGAAAACGGTGAAAAGTGAGTGCAGTTTTCCTCGCCCTTTTTTTAGTCGTAGGAAAAAGTGTTGCACCCGGTAACACAACAATACACACCCATAATTTCTTTCTAATACACCGAAGGAATTATCTTAGCACTACCACACATTACAATCCCCGTTGAGTCTGCCGGACCGGAAGTGAATCATATTACCAGCATGGAGGCGCGTCCAAACAATGACGTAGTACGTCCCATTCCCTATAGACTGATATCATCTATAAGAAATGTACTGAAGGCCATCTTTTACAATCTAAATATATTTTTATTAGAAATATTCTCAAAGCAAATACCATAATGAATGACTTAGAATAAATGTTTTGTTTGAACCTAACTATACTACAGTCAATGGCATAGGTTTGCATAGGGACAGTTGGGACAAAACACTCCCAACTTTTCAGGATACTTAAATTGTCCCCACCAACTTTTAAGCAACCTTTTTTGCGTTATGTAATGACTTCAGTTATATAGGTTATTTATATTGTCTTCCCATATGTTTTAATTGTTGTAATTGACCCCACCATTATTAAGTGAATTGTTTTTATTATGTTTAGATTTACATGTACATCTTTTGACTTGCTGAATGTGCCAGTCCATTTTTTCCCTCCTAAACGCACATTTGATTGGCTAATGATTTAACCCTCACACACACCCACATTAGATATTAGAGATATGAGAAGTTTTTTTAGCCAGCAGCAGCCACTGTTAGAAATTTAAAAAAGACATCATTGTTTTGGAAGTGGGGAACACACCATAAATTTTGCTACTGTAGGTCCAACCTGCATCAGTGTTAGCATAACATCAAACTGTGTGAACTTGCTAACCTGCAAAACTCAAGTAGAAAGCTGCTTCGAGAGAAGCGTCCTTCTCTTTGTGTTTTCTACTGTTAACATTAAATAAACTGTGAGAAATGTAGTAACCTCTGCTGGCAACTAGGCATGTGCCGGTATGAGATTTTGACGGTACGATAACCGTGAGCAAAAATACCGCGGTTTCACGGTATCACGGTATTGCAATTATAGCTCCAAAATTTTGAGATGTAAGGGGTTTAAAAAAAAAAAAAAAACTTTTTTCCATTGAACAGGTTTTTTTTTCCAGAACATATTTGCAAATTGGAACATGAATATAATGTGAAAATAAATTAATTAACAAAAAATAACAAATATTTTATATAAAATTAAAATAAATAGAACCTAGACTATACCCACAGCCAGAGCTCAAGTTGCTCAATAATAGAGCAAGAACAAAATAATTGCTATAAAAAAGTAAAAACACTTCTAAATAAAATTAAAAATATATTCTGTATAACTTTTTTTTGAGGGGGAGAAGCTGAAGTTTCGCCATTTTCAGCCACTGTGTCAACTCTCTTCTACATGATGTTATGCCTTTGTGTTACAAAGAACAAAGAATTCCTAAGTTAATAACTTAGTTAAAAATGTACAAGTTTTATAAGTTAGTTAAAATGTAAATATTGTTGAGGTTTCAAGGTTTCATCTAAAACAAAAAGTGAGGAGTGAGACCTCCTTTGGCAATTAGCGATCTTTGACGCGATCCCCCCCCCCCCCCCCCCCCCTTCATTCAAGCTTGTTTCTCACTCAGCGGCTGTGAGACATAAAACGTCGACGAAGCTGCTCTCCCAGCTTAGCCTAGGCTAACATTCGTCTTTGTAAGTTTTAGTTAGTTTGTATATTGAATTTGAAAGGAAAATGTATGTTTTGTTTTTGGCGACCTTTTTCATGGTGCTACTGCTATCCTGTTGAACCTACTCACATGTGGAAAAATACAATTGTATAACGTTTTAAATGTATTCATTTGTATATTTCACCCCGACTTGAGAGCTCAATAAATTGAAGAAAAGTACGCCTTGTTTTTCGAGGGTTTGTTTTTGGGTTTGCTGGCTGTTTAGCAGAATAGCGTCACTGACACTCACGGCAACAAACGGGAAGGGTGAGCGCTGCCGCACCAAGCCACTTGGGCTGCATTTTGGCACATGAAAAATAGCGAATACCGTACTAAGGTATGACGGAAAATTTTAGTGGTTTTGAAACCGCGACGTTTTCACACCACGGTAAACCGTGAAACCGGTAACCGGCACATGTCTACTGGCAACTATGGAACGAGAAAGGCGTCAGCAAGAAGCTGCTTAGAGAGAGAGAGGTGCTGCATAACCTCGTACGTAGCGCACACAACACAACATCCACACAACAATCATGATTATGTACATTTAAAAAAAAGTATGTGGGGGGGTGCCGCGATCTACACTACTAGCTTTGTGATTGACTGGTCGATCGTGATCAACGTCATGAGCACCCCTGATTTAGTACCGTAATTTCCGGACTACAAGCCGCACTTTTTTTCCCCCTCATTTTGGATCCTGTGGCGTGTGCATTGATGCGGCCAGTTTGTGCATTTTTCTGATGGCCGCCCGGGGCGCTTGAGCATGGAATGCGGGAGTGAGACACGTGGAGTATAAGTGTCGAGGAAGCTAGTTTGCACTATTACCGGTGGTTTAACTTGGTACGTTGTGCATGAATAGTTGTTGGCGGACCCTCGTCATTGTCCATGAGTAGAATTGGCAGATCTGCATCATTGAAAACGCTAGAAAAAATCAAATTAGCCATCTGAGTTGTATGGGAAGTTTTGATGACTCGCGGTGAGAGATCGTTTGCCAAGACTCACCTCATGCGAAGAGAAGCTATTGCACAGGTATGCCCGGGGAGCCTGGCAGCATGAAGCGATGTGAAAGAAGTCCGCCATCACCAATGGGTTTCGAGGGGCCAGTCTGCTGCGTGACGAGGAGGACGGCACTGGCTTAGGAGTGAATTTGCCTCATTATGGGAGACATTGAAGCCGACAGCGAAGGAGAGACTGAGTAGGTGCGTGGCGAAGTGTATCTGAGCGTCTTCATATCCGACACTGAGGTTGAAGACTTCCATGGTTTGAGTGCACAGGAGGATGATGAAGATCGCTAACAAAGACTTTTATGTTTTTAATAACCAGCCTAATTACGGTAGTGGTGTACAGCCATGCTGATGCTATGTAACATCTGTGCCGCTGCTATATAACTGCCGTGCTTGCTGGCGCTGTTTGGAATGAAAAGTTAAGGTGTGATTTTAAAATTTTGAATACTGTATTTCTTTGTCAATAGCTCATGTTACTAAGTGGTCGCACGCGGCTTATAGGCAGGAGAGGCTTATGTATGTACAAAATGGTTTTTCCTTTAAAAATGTACTGGGTGAGGCTTGTAATCAGGGGAGCCCAATAGTCCAGAAATTACGGTATATCAATTAAGGAGGTTCATATTGTTGAGAAATGTAGCCCTGACCCCCGTTCACCCAATCTGTTTGGTATTATTAATGTCCCATCCTGAGCAAAAAGTGTACATGCAGGTTATGCTGTAACATCATCCCTACCAATGTTGAGACCAAATCTACGCTCTTGACTACAGTATACATTAGAGTATATAACTGTGTTCGTATGAAGAAATAGCTAAGGATTTGCCTACTCTACTGATTAAATGTAAGCTAAAAGTGGAGCAAAAACTAGCTAGCAAAACAATTACAGTGTTTCATTATGGAGTAGACTTGGCTTCCATCTGGAAACTCGCAATCTCCACCATAGGCTACAGCTCTGAGGCAAAGTCCCTTGTCAACAAACTAAATTCAATTGATGACAAACCAATCTTGACAAACTGGAGTCAAGCTGATTTTAAAAGAGAAAATTTCCCCGCCAATTTTCAACATCTGTAGGATACCAAAAATTGCCGTCATTATTTGGAATTCATGTTTTTGAAGAGGTGGATGTCGCTCATTGACGCCGGTCACATCCTGTTGGCCTTTTCTACCCATCTCCTGTTTTGCTTTCTTTTCTTTCCTCTTTTGAAAACCCGATTTTTGTTTTGAAAACATTTCTGCACTACCGCGCTCTGCGCGCTTCGAGTTCTGATTGATGGAAGGGCGGACCAAACCATTTCATGAAAATGCAGGGGTTTTGGGGGGGTGGCCTTTGTTTTATTACTATTAAAATTATAATGATAAATATTTAAATTTGCAAACGATTAACTAATGTTCTAATTTTCTTTGTGGGCCCCCATCAGGGCATGGGCCCTTAGAATCAGTCTCACTTTTCCCCCTATACGGCGCCCCTGCTTATCGCTTTAATATACTGTATTTACCCCTTTAACACCTGAGCATTATTTTGTCTGAATTTGCATGCCATTGATGTTGTCTTTATATTTCAAAGTAAAAAATGTTCTCAATGGCCTGGTTGCCCCACCCCACAGGACAGCATTACCTTCATTACCTCCAATCTGTTGATTTATTCACTGACCAATTATAACCAACATTTTGGACGCAAAAAGAAAAAAAAAATCTCTTGTCAAAATTTGTAATGTTGATGTCCCATTGACAACCAAACAGGCTCGACGCACCGTTGTAAAGCTTAATAATATTTTTTCAACTTGTTAGGATAAACATTCAAAAGAAAAAAATAAGACTGAATAGTTTTATATTTGTCAATTCAACGCAAACAGCAGGTATGGTCATTGGCGTTTTTGGCCTTTGCACATACTATGATCTAAACAGGTTATATACATTAGACTAGCAGTGCAAAATAGTGTAAATATACAGTGCCTTGCAAAAGTATTCGGCCCCCTTGAACCTTGCAACCTTTCGCCACATTTCAGTCTTCAAACATAAAGATATAAAATTTTAATTTTTTGTCAAGAATCAACAACAAGTGGGACACAGTCATGAAGTGGAACAAAATTTATTGGATAATTTAAACTTTTTTAACAAATAAAAAACTGAAAAGTGGGGCGTGCAATATTATTCGGCCCCCTTGCATTAATACTTTGTAGCGCCACCTTTTGCTCCAATTACAGCTGCAAGTCGCTTGGGGTATGTTTCTATCAGTTTTGCACATCGAGAGACTGACATTCTTGCCCATTCTTCCTTGCAAAACAGCTCGAGCTCAGTGAGGTTGGATGGAGAGTGTTTGTGAACAGCAGTCTTCAGCTCTTTCCACAGATTCTCGATTGGATTCAGGTCTGGACTTTGACTTGGCCATTCTAACACCTGGATACGTTTATTTTTGAACCATTCCATTGTAGATTTGGCTTTATGTTTTGGATCATTGTCCTGTTGGAAGATAAATCTCTTTTTCTTCCAGAATGTTCCTGTATTTGGCTGCATCCATCTTCCCGTCAATTTTAACCATCTTCCCTGTCCTTGCTGAAGAAAAGCAGGCCCAAACCATGATGCTGCCACCACCAGGTTTGACAGTGGGGATGGTGTGTTCAGGGTGATGAGCTGTGTTGCTTTTACGCCAAACATATCGTTTTGCATTGTGGCCAAAAAGTTCAATTTTGGTTTCATCTGACCAGAGCACCTTCTTCCACATGTTTGGTGTGTCTCCCAGGTGGCTTGTGGCAAACTTTAAACGAGACTTTTTATGGATATCTTTGAGAAATGGCTTTCTTCTTGCCACTCTTCCATAAAGGCCAGATTTGTGCAGTGTACGACTGATTGTCCTATGGACAGACTCTCCCACCTCAGCTGTAGATCTCTGCAGTTCATCCAGAGTGATCATGGGCCTCTTGGCTGCATCTCTGATCAGTTTTCTCCTTGTTTGAGAAGAAAGTTTGGAAGGACGGCCGGGTCTTGGTAGATTTGCAGTGGTCTGATGCTCCTTCCATTACAATATGATGGCTTGCACAGTGCTCCTTGAGATGTTTAAAGCTTGGGAAATCTTTTTGTATCCAAATCCAGCTTTAAACTTCTCCACAACAGTATCTCGGACCTGCCTGGTGTGTTCCTTGGTTTTCATAATGCTCTCTGCACTTTAAACAGAACCCTGAGACTATCACAGAGCAGGTGCATTTATACGGAGACTTGATTACACACAGGTGGATTCTTTTTATCATCATCGGTCATTTAGGACAACATTGGATCATTCAGAGATCCTCACTGAACTTCTGGAGTGAGTTTGCTGCACTGAAAGTAAAGGGGCCGAATAATATTGCACGCCCCACTTTTCAGTTTTTTATTTGTTAAAAAAGTTTAAATTATCCAATAAATGTTGTTCCACTTCACGATTGTGTCCCACTTGTTGTTGATTCTTGACAAAAAAATTAAATTTCATATCTTTATGTTTGAAGCCTGAAATGTGGCGAAAGGTTGCAAGATTCAAGGGGGCCGAATACTTTTGCAAGGCACTGTATACAGTATATGGCAGAAAACACTCAGGTGACTTAAAGTTCCACTCTGAGGCCCCCATTTTGGCCTAATTTTAAAATTGTCCATCAGAAGTTGTTGCGACATGTCTTGGTCCAAAATAATATTTTTTAAGGTCTTAAGAAACATTCAATTTGACTTTTAAAATGGTGCAAGAACCCTGCAACAGCTTTATTCCTTGATTGGTTAGTCGAGAACCCTGTTCGGATTTATTTTTCGCTCTCTGTGGATAACATTCAAAACGGAAATGGTGTGAAGTCTGACATTTTGCAATGTTTTAGGTTTTCATTTTGGAATATAAAAGCCTTTATTTTATTAAAGCTTTTATTCCTTTTTAATGTATTTTATGAGACTGCTTTTGTTTGTCTTCTTGATTTTAATGTGATGTCAAGCACTTGAATTACTTTTGTGTTAGATTTGCAGACAACAAAACATGAATACAAAAAATGGGCAAGGAGAAATCTTCTCCAACAGAAAACAACTTTGGGGACACAAGTTTGCAGTTGAAGAAATAAGATTTGCCTGTGGTCTTTGTCTTTCAGATGTTAGCCAAGCGCATCTTCTTGACCACCATGAGTCTACATGTATCAAGGTAGAGGAGAAAGAGTCACCATGCATCAAGGAGGAGGAGAGAGAGTTCATATACCTTAAAGGTCATCCCAAGTGTTTTTTTTTCTATCTTATATGAGGCGGAAATTAAATATGGTACCTTCACATAAGTACGGAAATATCTTTGTCTAATAGTGTTTTTAATCCCGTTTAATATAGTGGCTTTGCTCACTTGTAGCCGTGAAAGGGATCGTTAGCCGACGCAAAGTTTGCGCCACAGAATCGACTTGACTATTGTTTGCAAAAGATTTCTTTCTATGTAAATGATTTGCTTTGTTTCAAGTGATGTATATTAGGCCTGAACAATATTATAAAAAACTATCATTGAGATTTTTGGGGAGGTTGCAATATACTGCGATATTAAAACTAGCAGAATGTTTACCAGATAACTTGAATAGCTCTGTTCGGGACAGGCCTGAACGATATCAGAAAAAAATTCCACATTTCGATAAATATTGCCAATGCTCCATCCACACTTACTTTTTGCATTGGTAGTACTGGTTCAGTGTTTTGGTCATCGATGACGTTAACAAAAACATTTTGTCGACGGAACATTTTTTTCGTGACAATGACGTGCTAAAAACGTGTTGTGGGAGACTAAAACATAACGAGATGAATTCGTTTTCGTTTGATGAGTCAAGAACGAGAGGAAAATTCGCCATTGTCTCCGTCATAAGTTCACAATGTGTGACATTTTCTTATCGTATGTGTAGGTAGCACGCATCGTAGCAGTGTTTGGTTGTGTCACTCATCTGAGGTGCTGCGACCCCCACCGATTCTCCCCACACACACGCGCTAAAGCCTGAGTTATACTCCCGCGTTGCGGTGACGGCGCAGCTACTACGGTGTCATTCGACATTCGATAGTTCTGCGGTGAGGGGATGCGTTGCTCTGTAATTCACCGCCAAGCCACTAGAGGGATGTGGCGTTATGTTTGTACGGTTTTGGGGCATGCTCGTTGACTTCCGCTAGTCGGAGAAAAAATAAACAATGCAAGATGGAACTCTTTAAAGTAAATATTCTGCTCATCAACACTGGATAAATATTGAACATACAAATGTTGAGGGGCAGGCGATGCAGAAGACTGTTTCGAGGCGGTCTGGCCGACTTTTGATGCCGCACAGAGAGGTTTAGACTCGGGTGGAGAGAGCTAGCTGTGGCGGCTAGCTTCAAACTGGCGTCGAGCACTGCGTTCAAGGTCTGCAAAGCCCTCCAGCCCGATTTGTTTGCCGTGTCCTACAACCAGCCGGTGGGAAGCCATAGCAGATTTCTGGCATCTATGGAACTTCCCAAACTGCGTTGGGAGCCTTGATTTTAACGTTATCATAAAAAGCACCGAGGCACTCTCAATCAGTGATTATGTATCGTGTGTGAACTGTCTGTTATTAAAAATTAAAGATCAAAACAACTCTTTTGACACCACATCTGTGCTTTATTCTTCATATACTTCAAGTGTGACACGTAAATAAGTCACAGACTCACAGCAAACATATGTACACAATAAATGATGAAGTGCACCAACTAAAAATACGACATAAAGTGATAAAAAGTTGGCAGTTTTTGGCCGACTGGGTCACCGCTTCTTGTGGCCACTCGTTTCCGAACACACACGTCTCGGTGGTTTTTCCATTTTTTTTTTTTTTTTTTCAATCGCCGACCTTGCCATTTGGCAATCACAATAATGTCTTGACGAGACTTGCTCTTCGATGATACTCCCGTCGGCTTGGTCCATTTTTGCGTGTAGAAAATAATATTTGATTCTATTCTACAATGGCGGTGATTTCGCGCTAAACCGGAGACAATAGTCTGAGCGGACCAATCACAGTCTGTTTTCGCCACGTCAAACACGTCTACGTGACGCGAAGGTTAGAAAATTCGAGAGGCGCGCGTCAGGCTACGGCTTAGGGTCGTAACTCGGTTTTTTCCTTGACGGCGTAGGTCTGACGCGGAAGTATAACTCGGCCTTTACTCACCAGTGACAGGAGTCCTCTTCCGGCTCCAGACTTGTCTTTTGTGGTAAATGGAGTTATACTTGTAAAGCGCTTTTCCACCTTTCAAGGCTCTCAAAGCGCTTTATACTACATCGCCATCCACCTACTGGTGACGCAGCAATGTGGGGTTCAGTAAAGCTGCCTATTCAGCTAGATTAGCCCTACGTAATAATGCGATTTTTATTCTCATCGTAATAGTATGAGGAAAAAAGTCAAACTTGGAGAATAAATGTCGAATTAATAGTACGAGAATAAAAGTCGAAAGCATTTTGTGTTTTAGAATCGGTGTTACAAATAAGGAAATCCTTAATATTTTGCCTCATCTACATGAAATTATTATTAAGACGGATTTCTATTAATATTTCATCGTAGCTCACAGCTAAGGCACATGGATGCAAAGTACGTAGCAGCTTTCAGCTACATTACCCTTTCATAATACCACTTTTTTTCTGGTAGCAATAGTACAACTTTAACCTCGTAGTACTTTTTTTTTTTTTCAATTTATTTGGCCCTAATACTCTGTCGAAATATATCACTACAACAATAATTCTCCTTCTGTTAACGGACCCTCGTACGGTGACAATTTTTATCTTTCCAAAATACCCATCTGAAATTACAACCAGTGACGTCGGCAACGAACTATGGGAAGAGATTTGTCTCAAAAATGTTCTCACAAATATATTTGCGATCTTTTGTAGATGCACAAATATATCCAAGATTTTCACATGTATTTTTGAGATCCATAAATATATCTGTGAGTTTCACATGTTTTTTTAATCCCAGAACATGTCCTTGAAATTCAGATGTGTTTTTTTTATGTTGTGTGTGCACTCATCATGAATTATTGTTTGCAAAAATTCGAATTGTATTTGTTAGATTAGCAGCCGCGTGCATTTATTTTTGAGACAAACCTAACAAGAAACGGTCAAATTTTCACACACGTGCATTCGCGATTCACACGTTTTTCAAATTCTCAAATACATCCCGATTCTCACAAATACATTAGTGATTTTCACATGTTTTTCAGGTCCACAAATACGTCCACATTTTCCGCGTTTTTCAAATCCACAAATACGTCCGCAAATTTCACGTGTTTTCTAATGATGTGCGTGCAATTATCATAACTTTTTTAAGTATTTGATTTTGCTTGTGAATTGTTGCTGTTTTTTAACAGTGAACACGCGCATTTATTTTTTAGAAAAATGTCACTCGATGTTTGACCAAGATTTTCCCACAAACAACAAACCGAGAATTTTCACGTGTCTCAAAAAAACTCCACCCAATAGGTGGCTGTATTGAGCGCATAGAAAGGTCAAAAGAGCCCATCAACGGAGCAATCACTTACTGACACTTAGCGGGTGACATTACACCGGGCAACAGGTACAGGTGTCTTGGGTCCATTGGCCGTTCGTTTTTCCTTCTAACTTTGGAAAACAAGCCCAGTTCCATTTTTTTTGTTTTTGTGTGTGTTAACAAAAAAAAAAAAGAGAAATGAATCATCTCCCGTTTCCCAATTCAAAACTGCTACAGTGTATCACAAAAGTGAGTACACTCGTCACATTTCTGCAGATATTTAAGTAATATCTTGTCATGGGACAGCACTGACAAAATGACACTTTGGCACAATGAAAAGTAGTCTGTGTGCAGCTTATATAATAGTTAATTTATTTTTCCAAAATATAGCCATTCATATCTAAACCCCTGGCAACAAAGGTGAGTACATCCCTTAGAAACTACGTACATCCCTAAATGTCCAAATTGAGTACTGCTTGTCATTTTCCCTCCAAAATATCATGTCCCGGTCCATTTTCGAATTCAGTTCAAAGTTCTCCTCCTCACATTCAAGGCCATCCATAACCCCGCCCGTCTCATCAGACCATAGGACATGGTTCCAGTAATCCATGTGCTTTGTTGACATGTCTTCAGCAAACTGTTTGCAGGCTTTCTTGTGTACCGTCTTCAGAAGAGGCTTCCTCCTGGGGTGACAGCCATGCACACCAATTTGATGCATGGTCTGATCACGAACAGGCTGGCCCCCCACCTCTTCAATCTCTGCAGCAATGGTGACAGCACTCCTGTAACGAGTCACATGATATTTTGGAGGGAAAATGACAAGCAGTACTCAATTTGGACATTTAGGAATGTGCGTAGTTTGCATGTGGTGTACTTCCTTTTGTTGCCAGGGGTTTAGATACTAATGGCTACATTTTGAGTTATTTTGAGGGGAAAATAAATGAACTCTATTATATAAGCTGCACACAGACTACTTTTCATTGTGTCAAAGTGTCATTTTGTCAGTGCTGTCCCATGAAAAAATATTCTTAAATATCTGCAGAAATGCGAGTATACTCACTTTTGTGATACACTGTAGATATAGAAATGGAAATAAATAAAAAATTGAAATACAGTGGTACCTCTACATACGAATTTAATTCGTTCCAGGACCTTGTTTGTAAGTCGAAATGGTCGTATGTCGAGCAGGATTTTCCCATAGGAATACATTATAATTCCATTAATTCGTTCCAAAGCCTAAAAACATACACTAAATTCTTAATAAATACTGCTGGCACTGTTACAAATGGCAATTAAACATAGAAAAACAAATAAGTGATAAATAATTCAGAATAATATAATAATAATAAGAATAATTAATAATTATTCCTGTAAATAATGTAACGAATCGGATTCTAATATGGCGGACACTTTTTACTGTCCCTGAACGCACCGCGAAGCTGACGTCTCAGTGAGATAGGTCGGTGCGGTAGAGATAATACTTTCGTTTTCTTGAGAGCAGTCAACTGCTTAAGACAATGGGCGTTTTGTGTTGGATAAGTTCTTAAATAGATGATAAAAACGTGACGAAGCTGGCGATTTCCTTGGCAATGTTACCACAATAATAACTGTCACCTTAACTTATAAATAGTGGCGAACGGTGGTCGGAAGAGGACCATGGAGCTGTATTGTTGAGCCAGTTCAGGGACGCGCACCCCAAGCTCATATTTTTCTATAACTTGCATCTTCATTTCAAAGGTAAGCATCACTTTTTTCCTTGTTTCTCCAACTGTATCAACTTTTTTTGAAAACTGTTGATTTCTCACACAAGAAAATCCACCGTGCGTTCGTTTGCAGTGCTGTCATGTCGTCGTATTTCGAGCAACTCGTCGGATGTAGAAACAAATGGCGGCTCAAATTTTACGTCGGATGTCGAAAAGATCGTGTGTCGAAGTGATCGTATGTAGAGGTACCACTGTAAATACATTAAAGTTGAAATTAATACATATTTAAATCAATGAATAAATATTGAAATCGAAGCATTTAAATCAGGGGTCCCCATCTGCCGGGCCGCGGACCGGTACCTGTCCGTGGCGCATTTGCGACCGGGCCGCAAAGAAAAAAATAATTTAATAACGACCGCATTCTGGCTGAATTAACCCTGTGCCCCTGCTTAACACACCAATATCTGTCTACTCTAGATATAATACTACGGGATAGATTACAGTGTTGTCATAGAAGTCCATTGATTGGACTGCTAGCAGTACATCTTGTTTGTGTATATAATATATCTATGTGCGCTTGTCCTATGTGCGCTTGTATTACTAGGCCGCAGCGCAGCACATTTGTTCCCGGAAATAATTAGCCCCTACACGAGCGAAGATAACAGGAAAACAGACGTCTTTGGAAATATTTTTACGGCGAAAAGGATATTTTTACGGCGAAAAGGGCACCTGACGAGCCTACAACCTCGAAGACCCACGAACTGCGAAGGAGTGGATACGTGACCCGTTTGTGAATAAACAGAGAGATCGCAAATGACGGCGACCTTATTAAACGTACATTTGAGACAACAACTCTACCGAGGTTCTGGATTAAAGTCATCCTGGAATATCCTGACATCGCGACAAGAGCGTTGAAAACCTTGCTGCAATTTCCAACATCGTATCTTTGTGAAGCGGGCTTCTTAATTAATGTTTAACGACAAGGCGAAGTCGCTAATGGTGAGCGCGGTGTACAGCTGTTGTGTGAAGCTTACATGGCAGGATGAATCCGAGGAGAACTTTTCTACAAGTCCTTCCATGGTCAAACGTAAGTTAATGTTTCTTTCTTTCAAGAAAGTTTGTAGTGTTTACTTTGGAATCGCTGCATTTGCACATTTTGCGGCTATGTTTAACGTTACGCGCATGCGCAGAACTGCATCGTTGCAATTTTTGATGGGTTGCAAAATTTGTCAGAACACCGGTCCGTGAAAAAAAAGACCCAAATAACACCGGTCCGTGGTGCAAAAAAGGTTGGGGACCCCTGATTTAAATAACACATTTATTTATTTATTTTTTTTTGCACTTTGGGTCCTCCATACAAAGCCATCGAGTCGCACATGCGAGGAGAAAAACGCCACCAACTCTGTTAAGAGTGAAATAAAATGACTTCTTCACAAATTGTTGCAACATGATTTGGTCTTAAATTATATTTTGAAGGTATTAAAAAGCATTCAGTTTGACTTTTAAAATGGTGCAAGAACCCTGCAACAGATTTATTCATCACCAACACCAGTGAGTCGCTGATGAAGGCAGAAGTATTCGCAGAAACATGTCAGGCTAAAACTACTAAAACTTTAAAACTACTTTTTTCCCTGATTAAGAGTCCTGCGGCTTAGTCCATTGCGGCTTATTTGTTGACTTATTTGGGTTAATAGGTAACACTTTGACAGCGGCGTCATACTGCCATAAGACCATCATAATTAAGACATGACATTATCATGGGCATTAATGAATGCTTATGACAGATGTTATTAAGTGGCAAGTTATGTCACTAACTCCATTTATTTCCAGTTCGGATCTTTTGCATCCATTCAAAAGTGAGATAATTTGCCTGATGACACAAAATGTCTGTCATAACTATTAATTTTCATGGCAGTGTCATGGTATACTTATGATGGTATTGTGACATTCTTATGGCTCCACTGTCAAATAAAGTGTTACCAAATTCTATAACATAACAATTAGGCAGCACGGTGGCTGAGTGGTTAGCACGTCCACCTCACAGTTCTGAGATCAAGGGTTCAATTTCGGGCTCCGGCCGAAAATTCTGTGTGCAGTTTGCATGTTCTCCCGTGCCTGCGTGGGTTTTCTCCGGGAACTCCGGTTTCCTCCCTCGTCCGAAAAACATGCATGGTAGGCTGATTGAACACTCTAAATTGTCCGTAAGTATGAGTGTGTGCGTGATTGGTTGTGTGTAATGTCTCATTGTGCCCTGCGATTGGCTGGCAACCAGTTTGGGGTGCACCCTGCCTACTGCCCATAGTTAGCTGGGATAGGCTCCAGTACCTCCGTGACCCTAGTGAGGAAAAGCGGCATGGAAAATGAATGAATGAAACATAACAATTAATGAAACAACTAGAACAGTAACTGAAGAAACAATTAGCACAGAACATGAATTTTTATTCTTATTTGCATCTCTAGTGCTGCAATGCATGCTTGGAGGCATGTTGGACGACAACAGTGTGGACAGCAGAGGTTGACTGTCTCCCCCAAGGGAGCAGTGATGGCCAAATAAAGCTTCTTGAATCAATGAAGCTTTGCAGCCAATTGGTTCTAAGCTTCAGGGTGCTTTATTTGGTCTTATGATGCCGCTCTCAAATAAAGTGTGACCGGTTAACAGGGTTTCCCCCTACATATTAATTACTGTGGTGCACCGCCGCACCAAAATAAAAGCCGCCACGCCGTGCAAAAGAGATGTTAAAAAAGTACAAATAAATACATATAAATTTAAGGCCGTTTTGAACTAGCGGCAGCCTAGTGTGAAGGGTTCAGCGGTAACCTATTCATTGTGTATTGTAATGTCCGTAGCTCTGCGAGGCCCCCTTAAGAGACGATGGGAGGAGGAGCTGTGACGTAGAGGGAAGTGAGATAGCGGTCTCGTGTCACGGAAGCCCGCTGTTATTTTGTTTTTGTTTTTTTCTTTATTCTTGTTGCCACAATAAAGTTGGTAAGCCAATACAGACTCCTCTCCTTCTTCCCCCCCCCCCGTCCGGGGCATTACAGTATTTTGGATCGGACTTTTCGGCGAAAGTAAGCAGTGGGCGGCCGTCTTGGACGGAACGGCAAGTTTGAATGAAATTGCGCCGAGAGGCGGGGAGAATGCTGCCACGCTAATATCAACAACGCGTTCAATAGCAGAGGGGCAGGCGTACTTATTATATCTGGTACCAGGCTGTTTCGGCGGACGGATATACGCAATCATGGCTGACGAAACCTTGATAAATGCGCTCTTTTTATCCAAGTTTCGCGAGCTCTGGGACACTCGAAAAATGACTCCCATACTTCTCCTTGCTGAGCTAATTGGTACCTCAATGTGCGTTTGTGTGGAAAGTTAGTTCATGAACAACAACAACAAAAAATTCACCTTCTCGCCAAATCTAGTAAATCTCTACACAGCAATCAGCAAGCTTCTTGAAATGGATCCATTACAAAGGCGTAGGTTTGGTCTCAATATTGGGAGGGACGATATAAAAGCATCACCTCCATGTACACTTTTTGCTGGGGACGGACATTACCGTAATAAGACCCAACAGACTGGGTGAACGGGGGTCAGAGCTACATTTCTCACCACACCAATTTGAACCTAATTAATTGATAGGCAAAATGATCAATACAAAAATAAACTTGTATTGACGTACCAACTTTCACACTGCAAATTTAGAATGTTTTAATACGATGATTTTTCTGAAATCCGAATAATTTTCTCCATCTTGTTTTGAGTGTTAAAGACTGGTTAACAGATTAATGGGTCAGATTATTCAATTTACTTTAGGTAAGTATTACCATTTGTTCTTATTAAGCCCATACATCTAAAGGTTGGTCATTTTTTCACCAAAATCTAGGGGAAAAATGCTTTCAAATAATGTTTTGAACAATATCACTTGATGAATTAATAACATTCTTGACGAAAAAAAAAAATTTTTTTGCTTAAAATAATTGTGTAAAGAAAAAAAAAACTATCTGAAAATAGTCTGAGTAAAAATCTGAGTAAAATTCACTTAAAGCACTGGCAGATAATTTCACTTATTTCTAGTAGATTGAAAACAAGGGAATTTAGTCAACTACCAATCAAACGTGCGTTTGAGGGGGAAAAAAGTCCGAACATAAGGAAAGTAATTCACTTAATAATGGTAGGGTCAATTCTTTCCTTACAAAATATGTGAAGACAATCTAAATAGGGCTGTCCCAAACGACTAATTTTCTCCCGATTAATCAGCTGACTATTTTTACGATTAGTCGACTAATCTTTTAATTAAAATTTTTTTTTTTTTTTTTTTACTAATTTAGCAATGAAATTTTTGTTGACGCTTATCAGTTCACAAAAACATTTTGGAACACTTAAATTCTTTATTAAAGTACAAATAAACAGATAAATAACAATAACAAATCACAAACAATGAGTTCAAATGCTGATGGAATATACTTGTGCAAAAGAATGGAATATAAACAGATTCAGAACACTGACTTCACCTTTCCAACATGATTCAAAACAATTCTGAAAAAAAATACCTAGCTTGTGCAAAAGAATGGAATGTAAACAGATTTAGAACACTGACTTCACCTTTCCAACATGATTCAAAACAATTCTTAAATACCTAGCATTAATATTATAGTATACTGTAGTACTATATATGATAGTATTATAATAATTATTCATTGCCAATCAGACTTTTCATAAAGGGTGTCATTTTAAAGGTATTCTTAGTGTAGAATCTGAAGTTTGTGGGATTAACTCCAGAAATCGTTATTTATATGACGAACATGACATGCTTTTATTTTGAAATGTTCACCGGAAGTACGCTCGCTAAACCGCAAACTTATGCTTTACATTCCACAAAAAATGCGCTTTTTGTCATTGCATGTTGTGTCAGTAATAGATTTTTTGTCCTTTTGCAAATGCTGTTAACCAGTGATTTTTCATGTTTGAAGTGTCACCTTTTAACTGCAAGTTTTGGACAAGGCTGTCTTTTTTTATAGCCGGCTAAAGTAGGTCGTCTTTTTTCCCATTCACCTCAATGTAACTATGCTAACGTATATAGTGTTTAATATAGATGTGTCTGAACTTTAATTCTACAGCGTGTTGATGACAGAAAAGAATTGGAGTCTCATATGCCATCAGCACGCACGCACAAACGTACACACGCGCGCGCAGCGATAAAACGCGGCCATGAAAATGACCACCCTCATTTTTATTTACCATACGATAAATGGAATCATTGCATATCGCGACAGGCTTAGCAACTTCAATAAAACATGTCATTAGTTAGTTAGATGGACTTAAAATCTCCTGTCGTTATCGTTCACGGCCGACGTGCAGCCAAACTTGGCATTGAAAAGACAGGACACAACAGTGTACCCTCCTTTGTTTCTTTAAAAATAAGTAAATGTTTTGGACTCTCTGGTGCGCTTTTTTGGCTTTGTGCCGATTTCCCGCTTGCATATCAAGCGTCCGACATTCTGAACTTTCCACGCATATATTTTTTAACCCTTCATTAACCGTCGACGGGATGTTGTGCTCGTCGACGGATTTACGTCATCGATGACGTCGACAATGTTGACTAGTCGGGGCAGCTCTAAATCTAAATGACCTCTATAACTGAACTCATTATAAAATGCAAAAAGGTTGCTTAAAATTTGGTAGGGACAATTTGAGCATCCTGAAAAGTTCCTAGTGTTATGTCCCTAACGTTCCTATACAAACCTACACCATTTGTCTATTAACAGAACTACTATTATTGTTGCGTTAATGTAGTACATATTTGGGCCAAATAGAAAGAAAAAGGACTACGAAATGTAAGTAATACTATTGCTACGAGAAAAAAGTCGTATTATTACGTAGGGTAATGTAACTTTAATCAGCTACGCATTTTACATACATGAACCGTAGCTGAGAGCTACGACATTAGCCTGGCTCATGAAATATTTCAACTAGATCTTTGTTATGGTTCTTTGTGGGAAACAAAATGTGAAGAAAAAAAAAAAAAGTCATGATATGACGCAATTTTGCCGTGGCACGACATGGTGAGGCAGTTCGACTCCGATGCAGCCCACTACCGCAGCTTCAAAAAATCCTAGGGGAAACACTGGGTTAATATCTTTTGGTGTAAATATCCCATAATACTGTGAGGGCAGCTGCGGCTTATCTATGAACAAATGCTGTTTGGGTCATGCCGTCAGTGGGTTAGATTTGAGAACCCTGTTTGGATTTATTTTCACTTTCTGTGGATTACAGAGTACATTCAAAATGGAATCTGTGTCAAGTCTGACATTTTGCAATGTTTTAGGCATTCATTTCAGAACGTAAAAGCCATTCATTAGCTGCCCTACGCAATATATGGCTTGGCCTCTTTTATGCTTTTATTCCTTTTTCATGTATTTTATGAGATTGTTTTTGTTGAAGCTTCCGGATTTTAATGTGATGTCAAGCACTTTGAATCCATTTGTATTGGATTGCATGAAAACAAAACATGAATGAATGGGAAAAATGGGCAAGTAGGAATTTTCTCCACCATAAAACAAGTTTGGGGACACAAGTTTGCAAATGAAGGAATAAGTGTGTTTGTTTTCTTGCAGATCTCTATGTCAGCCAAGCCCATTGTCTTGAGCACCAGAAGTCTGCATGCATCAAGGATGATGAGGAAGAGTCACCATACATCAAGGAGGAGGAAGAGTTGGTTCACATTCAAGGTGATCCCAAGCATTTCTTCTTTCTTTAGATGAGGCAAAAATCACATATGCTACCTTCTCATTAGTATGGAAATGTCTTTCAGTCTAATATAGTGGCTTTTGCTTACTTAGTAGTAGGGCTGGGCGATATGGCCTTAAGCACGTATCGCGGTAAATTGAGCAGATTTACCTCGATAACGATAAATGACGATAAATTCGCCCAAGCGGACTGTTATATAATTTGAAAATCTGAATCAATGCATGAAATACAGATTAACCGTTTCTTGTTGATTTATTTACCAGCTTTCAATTTAATATGTTTAACAATCGTACATGCAGTCTAAACATTAAGTACATAGAAATTTATTGTAAACAATAAGAATTCAAATATGAACATTTATAACAGCTTGTATGGCTTGAACACTGTACATTGTCAAAATCAATATGCCTGTGCAAACGTCATTGTAATACAAATGACTTACAGCTTGAACAGTGCACTTCAAAAAGACAACTTATTGTTAATGGCTGCTGTGACATATTTACTTAACACAAGTGTTTGCTTCAAGGTCTCAGTTTTTTTTCCCCAGTGCATTTTTTAATACATGCAAGCACACATGAACCCCCACACAGACACACACACATTAAAGCTGCATTGATCTAATGACACAGAATTAAGCACATGCAGAAAAATAGCTGGGGCCATTAAACAGTCATATTAAAATTTTCAGTGTTGGATTGTACTTTATGCTGAATGCTTTACTATCACAACAGCCATCAGAAATCACACATAGACAGAGATACACAATAACGTGACATACTAATTGCTAGATGCAATCCGTGCCCAATCCACTCATTAAATTAAGCTGTTTCGCCAAGGTTAGAGCCGCTATCCGACTCCATCCCGTTTATTTGTAGCATTAGCCGCTAGCGTTAGCCACTAGCATTAGCCACTAGCATTAGCCTGTGGCTTGGCTACTAGTAGAAAGCATTGAAAGCATCCTCTTTGGAAATTGTGAGAACAAGGGAGGACAGCGGGTGAAAGCCCGTCTGGATGCCGCCAAGAGTCTACTAAATGTCGGGTGAAAGTTTGGCGAACCTCCCTTAAGCCACACTCCATCACGTTTGCTTGTAGCGTTAGCCGCTAGCGTTAGCCACAGGGCTCTTGTTTGTTTGGTTTCCTGATAACCACGTGACTCCATACGTATGCACACTTTCTGCTTTCTTAAAGGGGAATGAACATTGCCGAACAACACAGTCAAAGCGGGATGAAAAGACTATATTTACTTGTTTTATTAAATTACCGAATTTACCGTCATGGTCAAAATTACGTTGGTCATCGTGAAGAATTTCGGTGCCGGTAAATTTTTGGTTTACCGCCCTGCTCTACTTAGTAGCTGCGCAATGGACTTGTGAACCGATGTAAAGTTTGCTCCATGGCATCGATATTGTTTGCAGATTGAAAGATTTATTTCTATGTAAACAAATCTGCTTTGTTTGAAGTAATTACATGATGTAGATATATTACGCGCAATAACAAGTATAGAGCATACACACTGAGGAGCGCAAACGAGCGTAACGCTGTGTCAAACACACTGATGGCAAACATCTGGTCACTCCGACCACACTGAATCCAGTGGAACATTTCGAAAAAGACGATGCATAGTGATACTTTTTAGGCCAAAAGAATATTGATTTGCTCTCACCAAGAATTGATATATTGTTTGAAAAAAGGTGTCACTGTTTAAAGAAAAAAAAAAGGAGCCAGGTTGCTCCCACAATCTTCCATTAAAATGGTGTTTAGTTAGCTCAAATGCGGTCATTGGCGGCGCTGGACAGCCAATTCATTTTGACTGGGTTGGACGTCTAGCACTGTCAGTGGCACTGAAACCGGAGAATTTGTCGTTTTGGGGCATTTATAGGTCACTTCCTGTTCATTAAAGGACATTTACATGTTACTTCTTGTTGATTTTGTGTCACTTTCTTTTCATTTCGTTACATTCTCAAGTCACTTCCTATTCAGTTACCCAAAATCAACTGATAGAGACCCGTAAATGCCCCAAAATCAACAGGAAGTGACCTGTAAATCTACGAGAAATGACCCAATGACCCATGAGCTCATATTTACCTTGAGCCTTGTATCGCATATCGTATCGTGAGCTACACAAAGGTTCCCACCCCTATTAACCCATGTGTGATACACCTTAAGCCTGAGTTATACTCCTGCGTTGCGGTGACGGCGTAGCGACTACGGCGTCATTCGACATTCGATAGTTCTGCGGTGAGGGAACGCGTTGCTCTGTAATTCACCGCCAAGCCACTAGAGGGATGTGGCGTTATGTTTGTACGGTTTTGGGGCATGATTGTTGACTACTTCCGCTAGTCGGAGAAAAAATAAACAATGCAAGATGGAACTCTTGAAAGTAAATATTCTGCTCATCAACACTGAATAAATATTGAACATACAAATGTTGACGGGCAGGCGACGCAGAAGACGGTTTCGAGGCGGTCTGGCCGACTTTTGATGCCGCACAGAGAGTTTTAGACTCGGGTGGAGAGAGCTAGCTGTGGCGGCTAGCTTCAAACTGGCGTCGAGCACTGCGTTCAAGGTCTGCAAAGCCCTCCAGCCTGATTTGTTTACAACCAGCCAGTGGGAAGCCATAGCAGATTTCTGGCGTCTAGGGAACTTCCCAAACTGCGTTGGGAGGCTTGATTTTAAGGTTATCATAAAAAGCACCGAGGCACTCTCAATCAGTGATGATGTATTGTGTGTGTGAACTGTCTGTTATTGAAAATTAAAGATCAAAACAACTCTTTTGACACCAAATCTGTGCTTTATTCTTCATATACTTGAAACATATGTACACAGTAAATGATGAAGTGCACCAACCAAAAATACGACATAAAGTGATAAAAAGTTGGCAGTTTTTGGCCGACTGTGTCACCGCTTCGTGTGGCCACTCGATTCCGACCACCCACGTCTCGGTGGTTCTTCCATTTATTTATTTTTTCGATCGCCGACCTTGCCATTTGGCAGTCACAATAATAATTTCTTGAGAGACTTGCTCTTCGATGATGCTCCCGTTGGCTTGGTGCATTTTTGCGTGTAGAAAATAATGTTTGATTCTATTCTACAATGGCGGTGTTTTCGCCCGGAAACAACAGTCTGAGCGGACCAATCACAGTCCGTTTTCGCTACGTCAACGCGTCTACGTGACGCGAAGGTTAGAAAAATTGAGAGGTGCGCGTCAGGCTACGGCGTAGGGTCGTAACTCGATTCTTCCTTGACGGCGTAGGTCTGACGCGGAAGTATAACTCGGCCTTTAGTCTACTTATACTAAATCTATTGCTCTGTTTGATTGGGGTAAGCCGGCAAGCGGTGAGTGCAGCGCAGTGCTAGCTAGCCCCACTCATTTTTTTTTTTTTTTTTTGTTGGTCAAAACAGCTGCCACCTCCTATGAGCAGTCTAGCTGACTGTAATCGGCTCATCTGCTCGAATTGTTCTTGTACTGTATCTTCAACATGTAGCTTGCAGTCTTGATGATCGTTCGTGCTCGAGCCTTCTTTTGTCCATTCATGAAAAAAAGGGACATTGGGGGTTAAAAAATGAAAGAAAAAAAAAACACGAGAAGGTACTACTTCCAGGCCACAATGGATGCCAAACAGGAGTGGGAACCTCTGGGTACCTCACTATACGATTTGCGGTACAAGACTCATGATAACGAAGATCTCACAATATGGTGATACAACAGATGTAGATACATCCGTTCGGAAATCATTCTATGATATAACTACTAAACAGAAAAACGATGTATTTTCATTTCGTTCCTCTGTGATTTGGAATGAAATGATCACTATTAAATGTCCAATCCATTTAAAATGGGGGGGGTCATTTGCTGTCAATTTTCAGTCGTTTTCTAAGAAGTGGAATGTTCATTCGCTGCCACCCTCCCAAATTCAAACAAATTGGACGTCTACTAATGATAAACTTACACTTAAACATTAAATTCACAGCAGAAGGAGGAAACAAGCCTGTTTTTCTGTTGATAACTTGTATGGTAATTTATACATATACTGTATGTAATATCCTATGTGATGTTTGAAAATATTCATAACAAGAACTCGCCTCACATATACTCACTGTTGTAAAGCTCCATCTTAACTCTGGAAGGCACATAATTCTGTCATTAGCCCACACATTGTGCTGTTCTTCCCCTGTAGTGTCAGGTTAAGGCCATTGAGATGAGATGTTACCGCTGTTAAATATGCCAGTTTCCATTTTCCCAGCATTTTGCAAAAAATGCAAGGGACTCTTTAGCTTTTTTGCTCTGTGACAGAAAGTCTTGCGGCTCCTTTCCTTCAGCCATCTGATGTTGTTGTGCTGGGAGTAAATCGTTATAAGCTTCATCTACCTCTGCCAGGAATATGTCCGGCATATGATGCTGCAGTGTAGGATGTGATGCTCTCAAGAAGTTGATGAATTTAAGAATAAAGTAATCCCTTGTGTTTTGCAGTTGATGGGGACGAGAACTCCCCGCAAAAAGTAGATAAAAAGTAAAAACACAAAAGTTGGATTTATTTACAGTACTTGCGTAATTGGTGGGGAGAACTTGGCACTATGCTTGAACGATTTTGGGGAAAAAATGACATTATGACAATTAGGGGGTTTGCGATATATTGTCATATTCAAACCAAAAGAATTTAAACCAAAAAATATAATTTTGAGCAGTTGCTCTACTAGGGGTGTGCCATCTAAGGCACCCAACAATTCGATTCAATTACGATTCAAGGTGCTACGATTCGATTTTTGAACGATGATCGCGGTATTGACGATGATCGCGATTATCGCGGCTATCACTATTATCGATGCATCGTACAGTACTGATTAATAAGGTAGCCAAACAAATTCATGTCCATTATTATATTCAACAGGAAAGATGGAAACATGCCCATACAACAAAAAGCTGCCCCTAAGCTACTTTTTTATTTTTTTTTCTACAAGAAAGTGCAAAAACATCAACCATTTTAAAGAGAGTACTTATTTCTCTCAACAATACAATAAAATTTACACTGGTGGAATGAATTCCACATTTTCTGGAAACAAAGTGTCTTTAGAAATAAGACTTCTTTTAACCAATATACTTTGTTTTCACAGTGTTACGGGTGGAAATCACAACTGCTCTTGACACTGCCACACACACTCATTACAGCGCGCGCACTTAATTCTCTCCCTCTCTCTTCAGCAACAACTGATTTCTGTAGTATTTTGCATGTTTGTAGTGTTACCGCTGTCCTTAATCATGGTTTTACACGTTCCGCAAATGAAATACACGTTCGCGAATTAGCTAATTAGCTTAGCACTCGGCGCTAACTATAAACATCTAAAAAACAACAATAAAGGCTTAACAGTACAAGACGGTTCGTGTACTCACCTATTATAGACGCACACAGGTCTTAGCAACACACTCAGGACATTTTTCAATTGAAATGCCTTAAAACTACTGATGGACAGTAGGAAAGACAAGGAGCAACGAATTATCTCTCTTCCCCTCTCGCTCTAAAAAATAACTTGCGCACCTGCCTGTCTCATACACAAATTTATTTTCCAGTCTTTTAAAAAGGCTTAAATCTCTCTCCCACTAACTGGGAGCATCCATCATAACGTTGTGCATGCGTCCGTTAACGGTGTCTGGGCGGCAGACGTGTCTTTAATTTCGTTTGGCAACGAGCGGCTGTCATAAAGTTATGAGTGAAAATCGTTTTTGAACCTTTATGAATCGTAATCGAATCGTCACGTGTCGAATTGCGATGCATGTAATAATCGATTTTTTTGGAACTTCTCTATGCTCTACACAGCCTTGGACACGTTTTGTCAGTTTTCCCATACCTTGATCGCACAGACTTTTGGAAAAAAAGGTTAAAACTCCTCTGGCAGTTTTGGAGGTTTCTAGCAGGCTTTGGCTGCTCTCAAAGTGGGTAAAAAAGGTGAAAAGCCGTGCTGAAAATGACCCGGGAGGTCCTCTTGTTGAAATTCCCCCGTGAAACTGGAGATAAGGTGGGCTGGAGGCTGAAGACTGAAGAAGCTAGGTGAGGCTGCAATGTGTGCAGCCAATGGGCTCACAAGATAAATCCACTCTCATTTGTTCAATTCTTTGTCAATCTACATATATATTTTAGCAGAGTAGATAAATAAATGTCACGTATCACTGAAGTACGTGAAAAAAATTTAATGATGCATGTTTATATGACGCTACAACGGAGTATTAGGGCAAAATTATTATTATTATTATTTTTTTTTTAAAGAACGAGATTAAAGTCGTAATATTGATACGTAGAAAAAAAAGTCATGATTACGTAGGGGTGATGTAGCTGTGAGCCACTAGTCACTTTACATACATGTACCTTCACTGGGAGGTACTACGAGGTATTGGTATAAATTATTCTAAGTATTATAATTTGATGTAAATGAAGCAAAATAATGATTTCCTTATTTGTAAAACTGATTGTAAAATAAGGAAATCCTTTCAATATTGTTGATTTTAACGGAGGCGGCAAAGCGCTACGTAAAGTACGTAGCTGCTTATTCAGCTACATTAGCCGCTAATACTCTGTCGTACGACCCACATAAAGGCAACTTTACTCATTATATGGACTTATGATCCGCCAGCTTGTTGTCTCCTGTCGTCTTCCAAAATTATACCTGGGTGACAGCACTTCAGGTGTTCATCCGTTCTGCCGTGGTATACAAGCTTGGTGTACAGTGTACCCTTCTTTGTTTTGTTGAAATAGGTCCAAGCTTTGGTTACTCTGGTGTACTTTTTGGGCTTTGTGTCGCTTTCCCTGCTTAAATCTAGGCCTGTCCCAAACAACCGACTATTCTAATATATATATATATATTTATATATTTTTTTTTTTTAACCTAGCAATTAACTTTTTGTTGCCGCTTATTAATTCACTAAAACATTTTGGAACACTTAAATCATTTATTAAAGTACAAATAAACACAGATAACAATAAAATCACAAATAAACAATGAGGTCAAATGCTGATAGCATTAACTAGTGCAAAGGAAACTAACCTAACCCAATGTAAACAGATTCAGAACACTGACTTCACGTTTCCAACATGATTCAAAACAATTCTTAAAAAAATACATATACATATTAAAATATGAAATAAAATATTTCACCCCCGGCAGGACAATGCACATAAAGGCAAATTCAATAAAAAATTAATTATGGAGCGAGTTTTGCAGAATTCACCCACGGAACTAATGCTATCAAGTTAGATAGTTACCAGGGGGAAATGGTTCAGTTAGGAAAAAGCCGGATGCATGAGGCTTCCTCCCACGAGTTACATACGAGTGTAAGTCGTTCGTTTGTGTGGTTTTCGATGTCATTAAAATGGCTCGGATTGGCTCCGTGGTTTAATGTTCCACCCCAGACTCCTGTCCTTGCACGCTACAGTTAGTTAGTTATATGGACTTGCGATATGCAGGCTTGTTGTTTCCTGTCGTCTTCCAAAATTACAACAGGGTGATGGTGCTTCAGGTGTTCATTCACGGCCGATATGCTGCCGTGGTATGCAAGCTTGACACTGCGGAGACCCTCCTTTGTTTCGTTGAAATAAGCCCATGCTTTGGCCACTCTCACTCTGGTGGGCTTTTTTGGGTTTTTTGCGGTTTGCGTACTGAGTGTCCGCCACTCGTAACTTTCCACGCATATATTTTTTTAACCCTTTATTAACCATCGACGGGAACGTGTGCTCGTCGACGCGTTTACGTCATCGATGACGTTGACTAGTCGGGAGAGCTCTACAGGCATGCAAACTTGCCACCTTTCGGCAAAATTTCACCGTTTTGAAATCAAAATGGGTCATTCTTTCTGAATCACGTACAGTGGGGAGAACAAGTATTTGATACACTGCCAGTGGGAAAACCCATTGGAAGTGTATCAAATACTTGTTCTCCCCACTGTAGATCCGAGGAGAAAAAAATGGGGGGGGGACATGTCAACTAGCGAGTGACACAGTTAACTTCAAAACCGTAGTCCTCCCTCAAAACTACACTCTAGTCCTATGACCTAGACCTATCACCGCCACTCTTTTCTCTTTACAACAAATAACTGACATGCGTGAGAGAGCACAGTTGTCACCAATCAGCAATGAGGAGGCCGAACCCCTCTCCATCCCAGCTTCTCGCCCGGACCCGTTGGAAATTGCGGCAAGGTAAGGGATTAATGTCAAAAATGGTTAACTTCTTAAAGCTAAAAGTTTGAGTGATGGCCTATAATAGTCTTCATAAATCATTCAATCGTGTCGTTCGATCAATTCCTGCGCTTGTAATGGTGTCTATAACACAAGTATTCGCTTAATTTCTTGATAACTGACTTCAGATAGTCCTCGATATTTCACCGCCTCGTAGAACGCAGTTACTTGAGGTAGCGCTAACTGCGGAGGGGCTTATTAGCGCCTTTCACACAGGGCTTTGCTATTAGTTAGCGAAATTCAGTTGGGATCTGAATTGTCGCCCGTGGGCGTTGTGACGAGTTATTTAAGGCCCCTTTGTAAAGTGCTTGTTAACGATAAAAAAAATAAATAAATAAATCATGAGCAATGAGGTAACTAGAGTGATGAACCAGTGCCTTCCATACAAGTCATGTTCAGGGCTTTGTTAGTAAAGTTCACCAGTTATTTTGGACAACGAGTTTATTTAAGGCCCCTCTATACTCTCCGATAATTACAGAAAGGGAAGAGTTTTGCCTTGTTGTGGAGGTCCTTTCATTTGTTTAGCCATCGAGAGTTTATCAAACCGAAGAGCTCCGCGACAGGTCGCATTTGAAACTACCCCCATTCCCGCGCTGTTCGTACACACCCCCGTTCATAAAACGGCCTACAGGTGTACTTCTGTTTATCCAGTATGATGCCCTATCAATCGGAGGACCATAGGACTAATTGCTTTGGTTGAATGTAAATAAAGTTATGATCACTACAGTTAATGCTTTTGAAGACTTGTAATTTTTTTCCGTCCGTCCGTCCATCCATCCAATCACAATAGTTAAGTGAATGGAACCCCACATTAGTTAAGTGAATGGAATTTATACTGTACCTGTAAATTCATATTTTATGCTGTACAGCTGTTCTCTGCTTAATGCAAATGGGACATACTGTATATTTTATCATTTAGATTTTGTATAATTTGCTACTTAATGTGTCTTATATGTTCTGATTTCAGGATGAGAGATTTAGACTTGTATATGTTAAATTATTATGTACTGTGTTTAATTCGAGACGTCTCTGGTTGCACTATGATATGCACTTTTCCGCGCATGCCGTGTGTCCATGTTACTTTGTCACCTTTTTCACCCCTAACCAGTTTGCATGCCTGGCTCTAATATATTTCCATTTATTCACACAAATATATGTTCATTTCACATTGTCACTCATAATCATTTGTTATCCCAAATTGTCTATTTTCTGAAGTCCGGGACAAGGAGTAGGCTTCTCTAAAAGAATAGGGGAGCGAGATAGTGCTCCTTGATTTGCCTGTTTTTTTCACTGTTTGTGTAGGCGGTGTCTATAAACTGTTTGAAGTTGAAGGTCGAGAGACTTTTTTTTTTCTTCTTCTTCTTCTTTCTGGGAAGCACCTCGTTGTGCTTTGGGAGAGATGTCTTGCGGCCGGCCGGTTTTAAATGACTTTTCCCTTAATAAATGTGTATATGTTATGTGATTATTTCTTTTTCCTGAATTGTGTATCGTCATTTCCTCTTTGTTAAAAGAAATGAAGAACCTGTAAAAAGAAAGAATCGACTATATAAGGAAAGGCTGTGATTGTACACAGCCAATCAGCTCAGAGGATGAAGTCGCTCTTATGTACCTCTTCGGTAGATCAAAATTGGAAAGGCTGCAATTGTGCTCATCGGTGCTCTGATGTGTCAATCTCGCAGCTGGAACCAATCACATGCCTTTTATGAAGGTGCGTGGGTACTATATGTACAAAGTCCCTCAGTCATGTTTGCCTTACTGCAACTAAGGGTGTCGTGAAAGCTAAATTCTTGGCCAAATCTAAAAAGCAAATGTTGGAAATACTTGTCCGAAAGACTGAATAATGCAAATTTATACAATAATTAAAAAAAATATATATATATTTGATTTCATTATTTTCCAATGAATGTCCTTCGCCTTGGTGCTATGCTGAGTTTTCACCCTTTCAAAGCCTCCACCACTGAAAGATTCGGTATGCTGGGAGCGACATTTTTATTATTTCTGCGAGATGTTTCTTAAACCTGTTGTATTTTTCTGCATGTTTCTTGGACAGGTGGCTGGTTAAACCTGAGGTGGAAATTTTTTTGTGCGTTGTACCTTCTCGAGATACTTCAGCGGAACAGATTTTCTAGACTTTCTTTAATGCTTCAAAATACTTCCAAACCGCAGACATGTTGGCTTTGAGCAAGGACTTTTTGCAAGCACGTTGCTTCTCGCCATGTGTTAATGATGTCATCACAAGAGGGACGAAGTTCTTCACACGATTCGATGGTAAACTTTTGGTCTTCAAAACATTTCAACTGAATTTTTTTGCTATTGTTGGCTGATAGTTTTCGGCCCCGAATTTTCAGTCGCATCTCAATGCGCAGCAATGCCTCTTTTGCCTCAAAATCAAACAACAAATTTTTTTCACACTATTTTTATTAATGAATACTTTTTAAAAATGCGTGACGCACTAAATCCGTGAAACGTGATCCGCGAAGTTGCGAGGGATCACTGTACTCGTCTTCGCCAAGTTTTGCACAAAGGAAAGACTGGCCAATGACGCAGAGGGGGTCCATAAATATTTCAATGGTTTTCTTGTCTTGCAGGTTTCAGAAAATATCTTGGTGCTGAGCAGCAGGAGCCAGAATCTCATGGCGTTAAAGAGGATGTTGAGCTCCCCCAAATAAAAGAGGAGGAGGAGCCAGAGCCCTGTCAACAGAAGGGGAGAGAAGGTGAACTTCAAATCAAACAGGAGGAGGAGGAGGAGCTTTACGTTAAAGAGGAGGAAGGTGTCGCCAGGTCGACTGGTGAGTCCATGAAGAGTAAAGATGGTCTGAGAGCGGCGGGAACAGGGGCGCTGGAGCCTCCAAGCGGCAGCAACAGCACTACAACAGAAGGATTGCAAGCAGACATTTTCATCGCTCGGTCAGACAGAAATGGCGCCACGTCACACTCGCCTTACAATGATGATGGTCATAAGAAATCTCACGGTGACGAAGAACTCTGCAAATGCTCTCAGTGTGAGAAAACCTTTGCTAATGAGAAAACTTGTTGTATGGAAATGAGGAGCCACACTGGTGAAAAACCTTTTTCCTGCTCAGTTTGTGGTCAAAGATTCTGTCAGAAGCTCACCTTAAAACGACACACAAGAACCCACACTGGCGAAAAACCTTCTTCCTGCTCTGTTTGTGGTGAGAGATTCAGACACAAGGGCGAATTAAAAATACACACAAGAACCCACACTGGCGAAAAACTTTTTTCCTGCTCAGTTTGTGGTCAAGAATTCACTCACAAGCAAAACTTAAAAAAGCACGAAGGAACCCACACTGGTGAAAAACCTTTTTCCTGCTCAGTTTGTGATCAAAGGTTCGCTCAGAAGCAACACTTAAAAAGCCACGAAAGAACCCATACTGGTGAAAAACCTTTTCCTTGCACTGTTTGTGGTCAGAGATTCAGACACAAGAGCGACTTAAAAGTACACACAAGAACCCACACTGGCGAAAAACCTTTTTCCTGCTCAGATTGTGGTCAAGAATTCACTCAGAAGCAAAACTTAAAAAAGCACGAAGGAACCCACATTGGTGAAAAACCTTTTTCCTGCTCAGTTTGTGATCAAAGGTTTGCTCAGAAGCAACACTTAAAAAGTCACGAAAGAACCCATACTGGTGAAAAACCTTTTCCGTGCTCTGTTTGTGGTCAGAGATTCAGACACAAGAGCAACTTAAAAAAACACACAAGAACCCACACTGGCGAAAAACCTTTTTCCTGCTCAGTTTGTGGTAAAAAATTCAATCACAAGAGCAACTTAAAACGACACACAAGAACCCACACTGGCGAAAAACCTTTTTCCTGCTCAGTTTGTGATCAAAGGTTCGTTCAGAAGCAACACTTAAAAAATCACGAAAGTACCCATACAGGTGAAAAACCTTTTTCCTGCTCTGTTTGTCGTCAGAGATTCAGACACAAGAGGAACTTAAAAATACACACAAGAACCCCCACTAACGAAAAACCTTTTTCCTGCTCAGTTTGTGGTCAAGAATTCACTCAGAAGTGATACTTAAAGTACGAAAGAACCCACACTGGCGAAAAACCTTTTTCCTGCTCAGTTTGTGGTCAGAGATTCGCTCGAAAGGAGGGGATGAAGAGACACGTGTGTGTTGGTGTGAGAAGCAGTGGCCAGTGACTGTTTTGCCTGTCATCCATGCTGGCGTCATCAGATTTTGCACAAAGGAGGATTGTATTCTATAGAGCTTCCTTAAATCCTGTTAAGGATTGGCACTTTTGGTGCCTTGCTTTGTCCAATCGTTGTATGATGTGAATCCACCATATTGCCAAAACCTCAACTACGTATTTGAACTCTCAAGTCAAACATTTATATAATACTCTCCTTCTTTGAAATTACACTTTTCACAATTAATACTTGAGTCAGAACACCCCATATCCAAAAAGTCAAAATTACAGTAATGTCATTAAATAAACATGGAAAATTAGAATATACAGTGGTACCTCTAGATACGACGTTAATTGATTCCAGGACCTTTTTTGTAAGTTGAAATGGTCTTGTGTGTCGAGCAGGATTTTCCCATAAGAATACATTATAATTCCATTAATTCGCTCCACAGCCGGAAAACCTACACTAAATCCCTCATAATTACTGCTTGTACTATTCCAAACAGCAATTATGCAGATAAAAACAAATTATGAATACAAATTGGAATAAAAGATGTAATAATAATACCTGTAACAGTGTAACAAATTGGGTTTTAATGTGGTGAATGTCTTTGCGTGATTGACATGAACGCATTGCATAGCCGACTTGACAAAGAGCCTTTTTAATTTCAGTCGGTTTACTTGCTGCGGGGACACTAGGCATGTTGTGTTGTGTGGATTTATTGGAATTTAGAAACCTGACAAAGCTGGCGATTTCTTTGGCGATGTGACCACTATAATAATTGTCACCAGAATTTATAAAGACTGGCGTACATCGGAGGACCGCCGAGATCATAGTCTATGGCCGTATTGTTGAGCCATATCACGGATGCGCACCCCATGCTCATATTTTTCTATCACAGCCATCTTCATTTCAATGGTAAGCACCACCTTTTTCCTTTTTTCACCACCTGCACTGACATTATTGGAACCCATGTTCATTTCTCGCACAAGAAATTCTGCCGTGTGTCCTTCCTGCGGGAAAACAACCTGCGGTGCTGTCATACATCATCGTATTTAGGGCATTTCGTTGGATGTAGAAACAAAGAGCGAGTCAAATTTTACGTCGGGTGTCAAAAAGATTGTCGAGTTACCACTGTATTGTTCATTATTGCGAAAAAAAATAAAATAAAATACTCGCTCACAAATTAGTTTATTGTGGGGGGGGGAATAATGTATATGTAATTTTTAAAAATTTAGCTACGCATGATTTAGAGATTTCACAACTGAGTATGAAGGGGAAAATTGTGTTGGGGAGAAAAAAAATGTTGGTATATTATTTTTGTTAAAAATATCTAATGAAATAAAACATTCGCAAGTTGTAGATATCAGGGTAGCAGATGTCAGGCAGAGAGGGCAAAGACAGCGGGTCGAAAAATATCGATTTAGGCATCAAATATGGATCTGGCGAATGGATAGACTGAAGCTTTTCCACATAACGCCTTTTATGCAACGCATCCAATGAGTTTACCGCGTCAGAAAGCATCGGGGCTTCCATGAATTGCACTATAAATTGCACGACAAATTGAAACCATTGAGAATACGGATAAACACTGACGGACAATATGGCGGCCGGATACAGCGACACGTCATTCTGTGACGTTGGTGAGTAGGGTCTATACAGAAACGGGTGTCTGCTTCGCTGAATGTAAACAAATATGGAGCTTTGCTCTCATTCAAGAAATTTAAACTTTTCCAGCGCTATTTCGTTGTGTATTGCATTTATAATAATCATAAAAATATGTAGACTATTTAAAGCTGTAGTGTGAACTAATTTCTTCACATGCCAAATAGGGTCACAAGTAAAGTAATTAAACATTGTCCACCAAATAAAGCATGAAAAAATAATTTATATGTTGTATATTTGACAAAATAATCGCGTTTCCGAAGTTCGAGCCTGAAAGGGGACGAACCCGGAAGTGATACATCACACCGGGAACAGCGTTGGCAGCTCCATACATACGGCCGCCATACAAAGCCCTTCAAACAATGATTCAAACAGCGATATAAGCAATAGACCGAGCGCAAGGGAGGAGATCCAAGTTTTTGAAGAGTTGGAGGAAGAAGAGGACCTTGGAATTTTATGTTGGATCTAACATGTATTAGCCAGACGCTAATCAGAATGCAAACACTTGCCACGTTTACATGGAGCCAAATATTCCAATTACAATCGGAATATTTGTTCAAACCGAATAAATGTGTTCCATATAAACACCTCATTCGGAATGAACAGGCCCAAACCGAATGGAATTTCATTCCGATTCACAGGGGTGGAATATTCCTTTTCCCAAACCGATTAGAAGTAAAATTATATCATGTAAACAGGGAAGCGGAATGGTGTCTGGTTGCGTTCTTTCTGCGCATGCTCCGTACTGACGTGGTGACGTCACTTGGTGACGTAAGTAACGTCACTTGCAACATGGCTTCCAAGCACACGCACAGCGCACCCACAGAACTTTTTAAATGAACGGCGTATCATTCTGAAGTTTTGTTTCAACTCGAACAGTTAAAACAGCAGCTGATCTGATGATCGATCTCCATGTTTTGCAACGTGACGCTTTGTTTTGATTAATCTGCGCATGTCAGACGGCAGTTGTCAAACGTCCTTTCGGAATAAAGGCAGTCACAAAAAATAAATAATCAGACTTCATGTTCATTTTGGCAGATACGGCAGCTCTCGTGCATATAAAATAATAATATAAAAACGTTGGGGGGGGGGAAAGGAGATGAGTCTTCGATGGCTTTCTCCACTTTATTGTGGCAACAATAAGAAAACAAAATAGCGGACAGCCGCCACATTCGACCGCGAAGTTTTGCTTCTCGCCGATCTCCTCCTCGCCTCCCACTCCAGCGTCTCTTAAACGGATTGTGCATAGTGTCTTCTTATGAGCTTTTTGTTTACAAATGTATCGAACACACGACGCGCTGACAACTTTGTCTCTTTATTAACACATGGAGCAGTTCTTATGGAAAAGTTAGAACACAGCTCGGCACAGCTCTCGGCAGGAATTGGCGTCTAATGGCGTGAGGAAATGTAGTTTTTTCACGCAAGTGAACAGATTACAAAGCACCACTTCAGTGTTGTCCCGAGATTTCCCATGATTCACTGCGTGACCTGCGCGCTCGCTGATTCGCTGCGAGATTGACTCAATGGCTACGCTAAACCAACACGCTATTTTTCAGCTGTCACCTGTCAGCGGCTCTCATAAAACACAAACTAGAAGCCTATCATGCGATCACCGTGAACGCTGAACCGTCCATAAGCAATGCAATGCTTGAAGCATGAAGGTGGAAATACATTATACAAATACAAATAAATGTGCACAAACTAACCGGTGGTGTGTGTCTCTTACAGTAACGTGACCGTGAATTACCGCGACGCCGACCCGTTTATATGCACATCCACCCCGTTTCCCGATTGGCAGTGGATTAACCCTTTCGGACATGATCGTAGATGACGCACAATTTGAACACGCTTAATCTAGCGAATGCAACAACAACTATGATCGGGGATTTCCACGAGTTAACTTTTGGCTAATGTCGCTAGCTTACTGTATACTGTTCAATTCCACAACAGTAGGCAGCTATGCTTTGACAAAGTCATCAGTCATCTATCCAAAAATCACTCTTAATTTTTGGCAAATCCTTGATCATAAGCAGATCGGTTAAGGAAGCAGGCATCTTTGAAGTGTTTGCAGCAGAGAACACTACTCGATGATGGCGTGAAATTCATTCGCTTCGTGCGAACGAAAGATGTCCATTTACGTGCCCTGCTATCCTTTGGCCACTCATACAACTTTTCGTTTGAGCGAGAACAAAACATCGCCACACACCGCTGTGGCATCTTACCGAGAAGCAATGCAACAAACAATACTGTTCTATGGTGGACTTCCCTCGCATGTCTAGGTGTGACGCAAAAAAAGATTGCCGAAGAAAAGCATTTTCGTTGTCAAGGGCGTTGCTATGGGTTAAACAAAGAATCTGGAAGGGTTGCGTTAAAAAAAATAATGAAAATATGATTATAATTGTTTAGCCATTGATATTATTCAAAAACATGGTTGGCCAACCTTACTTCAAAGTTTTCCTTTAAACATTGAGAAAACTTGCGTTTTTTTCCGCCAACTCGAAGAGATTAAATGTCAAATCCACTGATAAACAGACACACAAATATAAAAGCTTCTCGCCCGGACCCGTTGGATATTGCGGCAAGGTAAAATTGTTAACTTCTTAAAGCTAAAAGTTTGAGTCTTCATAAATCATTCAATCGTATCGTTCGATCAATTCCTGCGCTTGTAATGGTGTCTATAACACAAATATTCGCTTAATTTCTTGATAACTGACTTCAGATAGTCCTCGATATTTCACCGCCTCGTAGAATGCAGTTACTTGAGGTAGCTCTAACTGCGGAAGGGCTAACTAGCGCCTTTCACACAGGGCTTTGCTAGTAAAGTTAGCGAACGGCAGTTGGGATCTGAATTGTCGGCAGTTGGCGTTGTGACGAGTTGTTTAAGGCCGCTTGTTAACGAAAAAAAATAAATAATCATGAGCAATGAGGTAACTAGAGTGATGAACTAGTGCCTTCCATTCAAGTCATGTTCGGGGCTTTGTAAAGTTCTGAATGGTCACCAGTTATTTTTTGACAACGAGTTATTTGAGGCCCCTCTATACTCTCCGATAATTACAGAAAGGGAAGAGTTTTTCCTTGTTGTGGAGGTAGTTTCATTTGTTTAGCCATTGAGAGTTCATCAAACCGGAGAGCTCCGCTACAGGTCGCAGTTAAAAGTACCCCCATTCCCGCGCTGTTCGCACACGTCCCCGTTCTTACAACAGCCGACAGAGGTACTTGATGCCCTATCAATCGAAGTTAAGGACCATGGGACTAATGGCTTTGGTTGAATGTAAGTAAAGTTATGATCACTACAGTTAATGCTTTTGAAGACTTGTAATTTTTTGTAATTTTTTTCTATCTATCTATCTATCCAACACATAATAGTTAAGTGAATGGAAATTATACTGTACCTGTAAATTCATATTTTATGCTGTACAACTGTTCTCTGCTTAAAGCATATGGGACATACTGTATATTTTATAATTTAGATTTTGTATAATTTGCTACTTAATGCGTCTTATATGTTCTGATTTCAGGATGAGAGATTTAGGGGCCGTTTACATGGTGACTCTCTGAGAATACGAACAATTTCAAATTTGCATTTGCATTTGCGTCTCCATTTGAACAATGTCGCAATTCAGCATGAAAACGATGTAGTATTCATGCCAAGCCCTAGGGGGCAGTGCAGATTTACCGGGCGACAGATAATGATGCACTTTGACCCCAACAAGCTCCTTCTAGTGACGGGATCTGTCGTTCACTTGAGTAAACGAATCCATTCCGGTTCGTTCAGTAAAAAGATTCGTTCAAACAAATCGTTCAACGAATCGTTCGCCCCCCCCATCTCCCTCCCCGCCCAAACGAATCGTTCGGTTACTGAACGGGAAGTGACGTTGCCGAACGAATCACCAAAGACCGCTTCGCAGTATAACTGAACGGGAAGTGACATTGCTTGGCCCCTCCCTGTCTTGCACACAGGCACCGCTCGTCGTAGTTTCAGAAATGAGTGACAGGCGGTATCATTCTGCTTTCACAGACAGCCTCGTCTCCCTCCTGCTGCTGCAAAAGCGAGGGAGAACTTCCGCGTCGTCTGTCCTAGTTCTATGGGCTCAAAGTCATGGCTCGTGCTTGCATTTCGATTTAGGACACGGTTAAACATTTTCCTTTTGTGAGGGGAGTAGGGGTCGGGGTCGCACGGACTTTCTTTAGCAGGTTCTTGATCACATATACAATGCTGCTGCTACCAGCCAACGCAGCATGCTTGCTGTCACGAAAATAAAAATACATCGAAAGTTTAATTTCTAAATATGGAACGACCAACACATCATATTTACATCTCGCTCTGTTGTATTTTTGTTTTTTAGTATTAAGATGATCGTATTGAATTTTTGCACTGGTATTAATGAATAAAATAATACGGTCAGCTCCCCTGTCGTCCCCGCATCTCAGATCGTCAAATGCTGACGAGAAATAATTGTTTGCTCTTTACGATGTCGCCTTTCTACTCTCATTAGTCTGTTAAGAAAAATGTAGACATATTGCGACATCTCCCGTCTCCGCGTGCGTTGTTTTTGAGCGCATGAGTAGCACATGATGGACGGATTGACATAATTTGTCAAACCAACCAACACCCGACACGCTCTGACACGAAAAAAATTAATAAATAAAACACTTGGAAAAAAATTGACATGTATATACAGTTTCATTGCAAATCAGTATTATGGTGATCATACTAAATATTTTTTTTCTGTGCACATATGAGGTAAATATCGCTGCCATGAAGCCTCCATATAGTGACAGTTCTCTGCCCGCTTCACTGCCGTCACGCGACCGCAGCTCAGCTTTTGCTTGCCTCGTAGCTACCCGTGTTTTAAATTACTGTAAATTTGATAGTATGTCGTCATAGGCAGTCACGAGTTGTTGAGAAAAGTACTACTCTAAACCACGCTAGATTTGTGTGGTGTTTTTGTCTGTTTGAGCAGCATTTGATAGGCTCCACGTTAACAAATATGTGACAAAGTCATTTCCTTTCATTTTCTGATTCGTTCACCGCAGTCATTACTGTAAAATCAAGTTAGCAGCAAGCTAGGTCAGGAACCGGAGGACCGAGTCACTGAACGGGAAGTGACAAAACTCAGTCTTGCCCCCCTGCCTGCACGCTGGCTGCTTATTGGCCACACATGGACGTGAGTGACAGACGACCTGATTCTGTTTCCGCTCCCTCCCCTGCCCGCGATGAGGCTGGCGTCTGATTGGTCGTGTGCGATGTCAGAAGACGCTGCCGCTTGCTCAACGCCCTCCCACGCAGCGAACAAGCACCACCTTCATAGAACGAATCAGTGCAGATGGTGATTAGTTCGGTCTCGTTCACCCAAACAATTCGTTCAAAAAGAACGAATCGTTCGCGACCGATACAACACTAACGTGTACGAGTGCTGTTAACAGCGCGGTCTCGCGCGTTTATATGCATGCCGAAAAAGCCCCCCTCAACACCCCGTAATTGGATTCTTTCACTTTTGAGGCAGGATTCAGAATTTTTCGTTTTCGCCTTCCGTCTTCGCCGGCACCATATGCACGCGAGGCGAGTCCGCAACTCAGTCATTGCATCTTTGTGTCGCAGAGTCGTCATGTAAACTGGCCTTTAGACTTGTATATGTTAAATTATTATGTACTGTGTTTAATTCGAGATGTCTCTGGTTGCACTATGAAATGCACTTTTCCGCGCATGCCATGTGTCCATGTTACTTTGTCACCTTTTTCACCCCTAACCAGTTTGCATGCCTGAAACATACAAACATCCTGCTTCATGTGGTGATGCACATACGATAAATTATTCCTAACTGTAAACGTACCAAATCTTATTGTCCTGAGAGCAGGCTTTATTTATTTTCATGGACATAAGTAAACAGGCATATTGACGTATTCACAAATCTCTTGATCTGTAATTCTGCCAACAGACCAGTCGCGCTCTACTCGCTGAAGCATTGTTGGATTTCACAGTGAGGGGGGATTTTAATTCCTCATAACTCCGCATGGTTATTGCGCATTCCTCCTCCGTGAAGTAAGGTGCTCGTGCCATTGTCACAAGTAGTGTTTGACTGTGGTTTCCGCCCCCTTTCATGTGAACGCGCAGTAACTCTGATTGGGTTGACACTAGGGGTGTGGAAAATAATCGATATGGATTGTGGTCGAGATAAAAAGGTGCGCGATGCGAGTGTATCGATTCATTCAGTGTACATCTGTGCAAAGACGGCGTAAAATCAAGATTCATTTGTTCGTTGTGTGATGTATCGGTAGTCTTCAACATTGTATCGATATTTTCCACGTCTTACTGCATTCTCTCCTTTTTTCCGAGGTGTCTTGAATGCACCATCAGCTAGTGCTACAAGTTAACATGGCGAAGGGGAGCAGCAGTGGCGCTGAAGCAGATCAGATTTTAAATGCACCCTCAAAGTTCAAATCCATCATTTGGCAGTACTATGGATTTTACATGAAAGATTGCAGACTTGACAAGACTCATGTGTAAAGAATGCCGCGCTTCTATACCTTACAACGCCAGCACAACAAACATGGGAACTCACTTGAATTGACAGCATGGTATCGACGTCGCGAAAATGACAGAGCGGGGGCTAAAAACAAGACTGGCGAGAAGGACGAGAAGATAACTGATTATTATGGCAAGAACAGTAAAGCTACTACTTTTACTTTTACTACGAGCTCTACCCGTGCTAAAGAGATAACTGAGGCCTGTGCATTTTTCATCTGCAAAGACATCCAGTCTTATAATGTTGTTGAAGGAGAAGGCTTCAATGTCTCATGAAGGTATAGAACCCAGATACAAAATACCAGATAGGTCGACTTTCACAGAAGCCATAGTCCCTGCTCTGTATAAAAAAGTAAAAACGGAAATAACTGCGTCGCTGCGCAATGCTGACAGAGTTGCAATTACAGCTCATGGCTGGACGTCATGCGCCACTCAATCATACATGACAGTGACAGCACACTATATAGACCCTACTTACCTACGTCACAAAATGGGCGTGTCGCTGTTTCCGGCCGCCATATTGTACCTATTTTTTAGACCTATTCTCATTGTTTTCAATTAGTCGAGCAAGTTATAGAGCAATTCATGGAAGCCCCGGTGTTATCTGACGCTGTAAACTCATTGGATGCGTTGCATAAACGGCGTTACGTGGAAAAGCTTCAGTTTATCCATTGGCCAGATCCGTATTTGATGCCTAAATCGATGTTTTTTGACCGGCTGCCTTCGCCGTCTCTGCCTGACCCTGATATTTACAACTATCTTGTCCACACAAAATCAGCCTATTCTCACGAAAGTTTGAAAAACTTTAAGAGCTTGGAGGCTTATAAATGCTACGTTGCTGGTTGGGTGAAACAGGTCCTCGTACACGAAAATTCGGGAGGAATCTTGTGCTCGGAAGGTGAGTTACGAAATTTTCAATTCAAAATCTTTTGTTCTTGCTAACATCCACTGTCAAGTCTAATGTATTTCATGTCATTTGTCAATGGAGCTAGGGCTTTTAATGTTTATATGGTTTAGCAATAGCACTCTCACTACATACATATATAATATGTAATAAATATGAAGTGCGATAGCACTACTCCAGATTGTCCCTAGTTGAATTTATTTTTTGGCTTTTGACCTCAATAGTGAAATTGTAAATTAATTGTATGACAACTGTCTGATTATCCCCTTATAATTATATATTTTCAGGTATTTCATTCACAACGTCTGAGTGTATGTTGTCGGCGATTAGCCTAGCAATGATCTTAATTGTGGTTGTCAGCCCAAAACCCTCTAAATATATATTAAATGCATCTTACCAGATATAAAATGACTACTACATAATCTGTGGTAGTCGTTTGGAGCCCAGTTTTCTCGTCGAATTGCAGCAGTCAATCTCGGTCTCCTCTTCGGGTCTCTCGGAATACAGGAAAACTTCCAAGTCTCTCCGTCTATCTTCTCTGTTTTTGCAACCGACCGCCAAACACGACTTCACCATTTTGATTATTAATGTTAACGAGCAGAAAAACACGCCATAATAGGAGGAATTTACGAAGCGCTAATGCATTAACATGACGAGTATACGGACAACGTGGCGCGGGGGCGTGGCTGTGACGTCACGTGAGTAGGGTCTAGGTATGTGCCGGTATGAGATTTTCACGGTACGATAACCGTGAGCAAAAATACCGCGGCATCACGGTATTGCAATTATAGCTCCAAAATTTTGAGACGTATGGGTTTAAAAAAAAAAAAAATTAAATCCATTGAATAGGATTTTTTCAAAACATATTTGCAAATTGGAACATGAATATAATGTGAAAATAAATAAATTAAAAAATAACAAATATTATATAAAATTAAAATAAATAGAACCTAGACTATACCCACAGCCACAGCTCAAGTTGCTCAATATTAGAGTAAGAACAAAATAATTGCTATAAAAAGTAAAAACACTTCTAAATAAAATTAAAAATATATACTGTATGACTTTTTTTTGAGGGGGGAAGCTCAAGTGAAGTTTCGCCATTTTCAGCCACTGTGTCAACTCTAGTCTACATGATGCCATGCCTTTGTGTTAAAAAGAACAAAGAATTCATAAGTTAATAAGTTATTTAAAAATGTATGAGTTAGTTTTATAAATTAGTTAAAATGTAAATATTGTTGAGGAAAGGTTTCATCTAAAAAAAAAAAAAAAAGTGAGGAGTGAGACCTCCTTTCTCAATTAGCGATCTTTGACGCGATTCTTTTTCTTTCCCCCCTTCATTCAAGCTTTTCTCTCACTCAGCGGCTGTGAGACATAAAAAAAGCTGCTCTCCCAGTTTAGCCTAGGCTAACATTCGTCTTTGTAAGTTTTAGTTAGTTTGTATATTGAATTTGAAAGGAAAATGTGTGTTTTGTTTTTGGCGAACTTTTTAATGGTGCTACTGCTATCCTGTTGAACCTAATCACACGTGGAAAAATACAATTGTACAACGTTTTAAATGTATTTATTTATATATTTCACCACGATTTGAGAGCTCAATAAATTGAAGAAAAGTACGCCTTGTGTTTGGAGGATTTGTTTTTGGGTTTGCTGGCTGTTTAGTGACACTCACGGCAACAAACGGGAAGGGGTGAGCGGTGCCGCACCAAGCCACTTCGGCTGCATTTTGGCACATGAAAAATAGCGAATACCGTACTAAGGTATGACGGAAAATTTTAGTGGTTTTGAAACCGCGACGTTTTCACACCACGGTAAACCGTGAAACCGGTAACCGGCACATGTCTAGTAGGGTCTATTGATAAGGAGTGTTGTTTTTGTATTATTATTTATTTTCATATTACTATTTGACTGACACTGACAGACATATATGGACATTGTAAACAAAACACTCAGAGGAGAGTTCTCAGTTTACAGCAGATGAAGCAAGATGAGCAGATTTACAGCAGATGTCACTCACTGCTAAGTTGTTTGTATTCTTCTTTTCACAAGCAGTTGTGAGTTGTTAAATTGTGAAATTTAAATTGTGAAAGGTCATTATTTATTGTTTTTCATATTACTATTTGAGATATGGATGGACATTGCACTTAAGACACTCATGCCACTTCCAAGTTGTTTGTGGTTTTCTTTGCACAAGCAGTTGTGTGTATTTCATATTAGGTTTTGTCTGGCAGACAGGGATGTAGACATTTCAAAGTGTTACTTTAAGTCACTCATTGAGAGTGATTAATGTTACTGTAACGTTTACACGTATACAGCATCTTTAAGCTATCTCTATTTGTTTTGTTTTACTCTTATATTAATAAACCAAAGCTTTTTGTAACATACTTAATTGCCTTCTTATTTTTGTTTGTTTGCTTGCTTAGTAGAATAATAATAAGAAGAAGAAGAAAATAAGAAAATACGGTATATCATTTTTGCTTCACACTGAATCGCATTTGATTGAACTAATTTATCAGAAAGCATCACAAACAGGTGTATCGCACTTTATCGAAGTGCATCACGTCGTATCGGGAACAGGTGGTATTGTATCATATCAAATTGGGCTGGAGGGTGAATCATATCGCATCGTATCGAAAACATGGATTAATCGTAAATTTCGTATCGGGCAGGGATTCAGTGTATCGCAAAGGCAAGGCAAATTTATTTATATAGCACAATTCAACACAAGGCAATTCAAAGTGCTTTACATCACATGAAGACTATAAAAATCACATTTAAATCAACACAACGTAAAAACCAAGACAAAAGATCGCATTTAATCACAGAATAAAAATAAATAAATAAAAATAAAACAAAAATAAAAATAAAGCAAAAACAACTACTACTAATAATCATTGAAATCAGCAATGGAGATAAGCACAAGAGGAATAGAAGGCAGGTAGATTGAAATATATAGACAGTTATGGATATGCAGTGCTAAACAAAAGCGTTTTTAGCCCTGATTTAAAGGAGCTAACAGTTTGAACATACTTCAGACGTTCGGGTAACTTGTTCCAGAGGTGAGGAGCATAATAACGAAATGCTGCCTCACCCTGCTTGGTTCTTGTTCTTGGAACATGCAGAAGACCCGTTCCAGACGACCTTAGGGGTCTAGATGTTTCATAGGAGTCTAACAAGTCAAGCATGTATTTTAGTCCAAGGCCATTAAGTGTTTTGTAGACGAGCAGTAGTATTTTATAGTCTATCCTTTGACTCACTGGAAGCCAGTGTAGCGATTTCAAAACCGGTGTAATGTGGTCCAGCTTCCTTGTATTTGTGAGGACTCTGGCTGCAGCATTCTGTACTAGCTGCAGCTTCCTGACTGATTTTTTATCAAGACCTGTATATATACCGTTGCAGTAGTCCAATCTGCTGAAAATGAATGCATGCATAAGTTTTTCCATGTCTTGTTGAGTCAGAAGCCCCTTAATTCTGGTTATATTTTTTAGGTGGTAATAGCCGGATTTAGTGACGGACTTTAGATGGCTATCAAATTTTAGGTCTGAGTCAATAATTACGCCAAGGTTTCTGACTTGATTTGTAGCTGTAAGTGACATTGTGCTAAGTTGGCTGCTTATCTTTGACCTTTCCTTTTTTGGCCCAAAAATGATCACCTCTGTCTTCTCCACATTTAACTGGAGAAAATTCTGGCACATCCATTAATTGATTTGATGAATGCATTTACTCAGGGAGACTAAGGGACTATAATCATGTGGGGACACAGAAATGTACAGTTGTGTGTCATCTGCATAGGCGTGATAGGAGATGTCATACTGTTCCATTATCTGAGCTAACGGAAGCATATAAATAAGAGTTAAATAAGAGTGGTCCAAGAATTGACCCTTGAGGGACTCCACACGTGAATTTGGTTCGTTCTGACTGATAGTTTCCAATTGACACAAAGAAATCCCTATCATGTAAATAGGATGTGAACCACTGAAGAATAGTGTCAGTAAGCCCTACCCACTGTTCCAATCTGCTGAGTAGTATGTTGTGATCAACCGTGTCAAATGCGGCGCTGAGATCCAATAGTAGCAGAACAGATGATTTGCCTGCATTGGTATTCCGACGAATATCATTTAGGACTTTGATAAGCACGGTCTCGGTGCTGTGTTGTGGCCGAAATCCAGACTGAAATGAGTTAAAAAGATTGTTTTGCATCATAAAAGTCTGGATCTGTTCAAACACAACCCTTTCGATAATTTTCCCCAGGAATGTCAGATTTGATATTGGCCTGTAATTACTAATGGTTGAGGCATCCAGATTAGTTTTTTTTAGGAGAGGTTTTATTACTGCAGTTTTTAAAGTCTGAGGAAACTCTCCTGTTTGGAGGGAAGTATTTATAATCTGAAGTATGTCTGGGGCTATGCAATGAAAAACAGTTTTGAAAAAGTTTGAAGGAAGGATGTCAAGGCAGCATGTTGTGGGCTTTAATTTCGACACAATTTCTGTTAAAGTGGCATAGTCCAAGAGGCTAAACTGTCTAAGATTGACGTGGGGGACATTTTGGGAGGCGTTTAGTGGAACATTTGTTAATCCGGAGTTGCACACAGTCTGTCTAATCTTTAGTACTTTGTGTGTAAAGAATGCTGCGAAATTATTACAGGACACCTCAGATGCCAATTCCTGAGGTATTGATGCTTGTGGGTTTGTCAGTTTGTCAACAACAGAAAATAGTGTGCGAGTATTGTTGGTGTTTCTACTAATGATCTCTGAAAAATATGATTGTCTAGCATTTTTCAGTTCCTGGTTGTATTTGCGAAGACTATCTTTGTAGATATCATAAAAAACTAGGAGTTTGTTTTTTCGCCATCTGCAAATTATATCGATATGCAGATATATGCATATATACTGGACTGTCTCAGGAAATTAGAATACACAATATTCTAATTTTTTGAGATAGATTTTGAGATTTCCTGAGACAGTCAGGAAATTAGAATATTCTGTATTCTAATTTCCTGAGACAGTCCTGTATATATACACAGGACTGTCTCAAAAAATTAGAATATTGTGTATTCTAATTTCCTGAGACAGTCCAGTATGCAGGGTATCGAGATGCATATCTAATCGCCACAGTAATGGAGATCCACACCCCTAGTTGACACAGGTTCAACTAATCAACCTTATAATCAGCGTCGTAGCACCGATTGACCACAAACTAGCTAACCAGGTTTTGTCAACTCAGGTTACCGACTGGTAAACAGGATTACTTCTGGGGAGGTTGAACACTGTTCGTAGTCCAGGCCACTGAACACGCACACACAGTAGGTGAAATAGAACACTGTTTTTGTAGTAGCCTTGTACGTAAACAATCCGGAATGTGTGTGTGCTGCCATAGTACGCACCTTGTATAGAAAAACATACACATTTGGACCGAAACGGCTGTTTTGGATGGGAAAAACTAAAACCGATCCTCAGCTTCCAGCATCCCTGTACCAGCCCCCACTGATAAAAATCTGTCTGCATCTAACTTTAGTGTACCTAACCGCTCTTGTTTATTTTTTATTCATAATTAATATCTTGTTTTTATTAAGTCCACTACATTTGTACTTTTCATATTTTATCCTGATATGTGATATAGTTGTATGAGCCATTTCCCCAATTTTTGTTATTATTTTTAATTTTACTCCTTGCCACTAGAGGCTGTCAATCTTGTCTTTCCACTGACCTTGAGTCAGCCCTACTAGGCTTCAGATGACAGCTAATTATGACATAGGTGTTGGTAGTTAGGAGGGAAAAGCAGTTTTTGACTGTGGCTTAGTGCACTGTGCAGGAAAGTAATGTGCTCATTTTGTTTGTTCCTTCGCTCCAAAATAAACTAGTGGATAAGAGAAATGTGGCCTGTACTACGAAGCCGTTTTTTTGCCTTAGCAGGGTAACTTCGAGAGTAGCTTCATTACATGCAGCATAATTTATCAGAGAATGCGATTACATGGTTGTATATTTTTCCATGCCCTCCACATAGCTAAAACTGGATTTTAGGTAATGGGACCGCTCCTACCGATCTAAATATGGTAAAGCTAGCCCATATGGGGCTAAATGAATGATATGTTATTGCTTTTTCAAAATAAATGACAAAACGATTTTATTTTCCAGTAGGGCTGTCAAACGATTACAATTTTTAATCGAGTTAATTACAGCTTAAAAATTAATTAATCATTTAAATCTGTCTATGCTGTCCTCACTCCGAAGCGTCTACTTTTTCCAAAGCTAGACAGCTAGTGAACGACGCCTTACTAATCAGACTTCTTCCTTTTTCATCTGATTTATTAATAAAATGGCCTCAAACCATTGTCCTCTTTAGACCGTCGTAAAACTACAAAATAAAAGTACACAAGCATTGCATTAGCAACAACGTTAGCTTAGCACGCCATACAGGTTCACTAAACATAAACAAAAAGCGTCTCATACAAAAAATATAACATTTCGCTTACTAACAGAATATGTACATTCTTTACAACAACCATACTTACGGACAAATCTTGTCCAAGGATCATATAAGCACAACATTATCAGCCCGAGACGTCGTGCAGCCATAATGAACTGGCAAGAAAATAATAAACCATGTCGCAAAGCGACCACAAGAGTTCGCTGTTGGACAGCAAAAAAAGCCTTGCTGTAAAACTTACCAAAAGGCAGAATACTTTCTGAGCGGGACATGTGCGTTAATTGCGTCAAATATTTTAACGTGATTAATTTAAAAAATTAATTACCACGCGTTAACGCGATAATTTTGACAGCCCTATTTTCCAGGTGTTGCTGCAAACCGTCAAGTAATTACCCTTCCAAGAGTATGCCTGTGTCTTCAGGAGATCCCAGACGTGAGAGCCAAACTTGAGGAGGCTGAAGCACTGACAGGGGCATGAATTACATTAAAAAACTAAAATCATAAATTGTAAACAACATTGACACATTTTGTTGACTGTTTAATGTATTCTACTGGTATATAATATATTGTAATTATATTACATTCTGAAAAAATTCAATAGGCCACAATAATAAATGATACCAGATTTATGTTGAATCAGCATTAGCTTTCGCTGTCAGATTGTGACACAACATATAAGCTAAGTTATACCAAGCACACAATGGCACGCATCAAATAACATAAATTTAGTCAGCAACACAAAGTTAGGATAGCAAGGGACTAGCGCAACATTGAAAAATGATAATGGCAGTGGGAAATTTGTACTCTTTTCTGTAGCATTAAGTGTTCTCTATACAAAGATGAAGCATTATCATTAAAATATGAAGGTAACTAGATTTTTCTTTTAAAAAATGTGTACTGTATATATGACTAGTTTATGATTTCATGTCATCAAAATTTGCTACATTTATTTCTCCTAAGTCATCGTCATCTGATGTCGCAGACGGAAGAAATTCAGCATCTGGCAGGCCTCATAGGATCTCTTCAGTCGTCATTGCTGGCCACCGCATCACTTGGGTCATCATATGACTCGACCCCCTCTCTTGATCTTGGGAAACTGGGTGGCGACTGACTTGCAACGCTGTTTTCATCGTGTTGAGGGTTTCCGCCGCTTAATTTTTTATGTTTGGCTTCCTAGGGGGGGGATCACAGCAGCATGAAAATATTGGATGAATCCTAATTTTAATTTAATAATAATTTCTTGGTGATCAAATAATAATGCCCCAGTCAAAGCAGCCAAGGACCTATTTGGTGCTGGGGACATAAGAATTTACATAATACCTATTGATATAGTAATAAAATCACATCAGTAGACCTGTAAGCAAATTTATCTACTTATGACAGGGCAACAGCAACAACAACAAAAAATGTCGTGCTTCAACAAACAGGCAGTAGGAGTCCCCCTCATTTATCAACAGAAGTGCATCAAATTTTAGAATTATAAAAGCCATTAATGGACTCTACTTACGTCTTTGTAAAACTAAGGTTGCATTGTTGTAGGTTTTCAAAGCTGTCGTGGCTGAAATGATGAAAACAATGAGCCGATTGGGGACCTGTATGCATGCTCACAAAAACGGTCCAAACCTTTGCAGAAAATATGTTTTTTTTTTGAACCACTCATAGATTCTCGAGTCTTCCTGTGACCAATTCATCGCTACACATCGAGATGGCATGACGAATCCCGCGAGTAAAATGTTTGGAGTATATGGCGAGGATAGCGTGGTGCTATATTTCCGTGTTCAGAGTGGTGGCAAGGCTTCCTGGAAGTTACGTCATCAGGTAGCGGTCGGCAGGGCGGCGCATCCCTCGTTGCTATGGTGTTGCTATGGCCATAACTCAAAAACTACGCGGTCAATTATTTATTTATTTTTTTTATGTGACTTTTTGAGAAAGCCAATGATGCATTTAATACAATTCAGCTAAGTAAAACACTCAAGAGCGAAATCCGAAAAGCTCTTCAGTTGCCCTTTAATTCCTCATAACGCCGCATGGTTATCGTGCATTCCTCCTCCGTAAAGTAAGGTGCCCGTGCCATCGTCACAAGTAGTGTTTGACTCTGGTTTCCGCCCCCTTTTATGTGAACACGCAGTAACTCTGACTGGGTTGACACAGGTTCGACTAATCAACCTCCTAATCAGCCTCGTAGCACCGATTGACCACATACTAGATACCAGGTTTTGTCAACTCCGGTTACCCGCTGGAAAGCAGGATTACTTCTGGGGAGGTTGAACTCCGTTCGTAGTATAGGCCAATGGACTCTCTGTGTATACTCTGCTTCTTCAACTGCACTGGGCGCATGTCATAACAAACTCCTAACTATCATCTAGTACTTGAGTGGGTACAGGGCTAAGTCAGTGAAATAGTTATTTACCATTTCAATTTCAATGTTACCACATTTGCAAAAAATTTACTAGGGATGGGACAATACAACTCACGATATCCTTCGCCTCGATATGGCAGGGTCACGATATGATACAGCAGAGGCGTCACTAGGTTTAAGAACGGGGGGGGGGGGCTTAGCCCCCAAGAGAGACAAAGAATCTAAGTGAACATAGCATACAAGCACAAAACCTCACAAACGGCTAACTCATAATTTATTCATTATTATCATTATTGTCCATTCAAATCCAATAGAACAGCAGGGAGAAAATGGCTACAATTGCAATTTACTTGGTAGGTGGCAGCATCAAAGAACGTCGTCTGTTTTTAAGGGTGGCAAATCGGTCTATCGCTCTGCTCTGACTCCCACAGGTCAATAAAGGTGGTGGAGTGACTTATTAGTGTATTATTATGACTATCCACTGATGATGATCATATTTGTGTAAGCTGTACTCAGCTACGCGTAAAGTGAGAAACAACTGATACTGCAGAAGGAAGTCACCCCTCAGATAATGGTAAAAAGAGTGCACACTTAAGCCTACAAGCCACCAGGACCTTCACAATGCATTTCAGACTAATTAGCTAGCAGCAGCTAAGTAGCAGCATTATTGTAGAGCTGGGATGAAACTTTTGGCCGCAAAACAACAAAGGTAAGACGTGCACAGAGATTGTCTTTAGTGTGCAAGCCAGGTTTTATTTGTCAAACATGGAGCAGTTGGTTTCTTAATTACATTGGACTTTCTGCTGTTAGTCAAGGGCTGTTCACTATTACTACCAGCAGTGATAGATATTCACTTCCTTGGAAAACCGTCTTAGAGTGAAGAAAAAAAGTATTTGAACACCCTGCTATTTGCAAGTTCTCCCACTTAAGGCCGAGTTATGCTTCTGCGGCAGACCTACGCTGTCAAGGCAAACTCAATTTACGACCCTCCGCCGTAGCCTGTCGTGGACCTCCACAGATTCTTGACTGGGCGTCACGTCAACATGTGGTGAAGTGACACTAATGGACTGTGATTGGTCCGCTCAGACTTTTTTTCCGGCTTAGCATTAAATCACAGTTATTTTCAAACATAGTTGTGTTCAATGTTCCCTCTAAGCTGCGCGCGTGCGCAATCGTGCACTGCTTGACAATACTCTGCATACAAGAAAATCTATGCTGCGCACAAAATAAAATTCAACATAAACGTATTGTAGCGTCACTACTACTGTCAGTGCTGCAATAGTGTGTCACTGGATCATTCCGTTTTGGTGTGTTTGATACAGCAATGCGACGCTCCTATTGGTGCGTTTGATACAGCAACGCTACTCGGACAACTGTCGGTGTCACTTAATGTGTCAGCACGACACTCCTATTGGCGTGGAACAAAATAGTATTGTTTAATTTCCCTTTATGGGTAGAAATACAGTTTTTTGTGGTTATGCATTGAACACCACTTACGCTGCACCGCCGTTTCAATTATTGCGTAGCGCGGTCATCCTTGGGCGCATGTCGAACACCATGACTGCGCAAACATCGTCAAAATAAAACATCCATAACAACAGATCGTTTCTAACACTTAACAGTTCACTGGTTTACCTGTATTACACTGTATTTTGTTTCAACGCGAGGCTTCTCAGTGCACTGATTGACAACTGTCTTCCAGCACCGCTCCTCTCAACTGTGTGTATTCTTCTTCTTCTTTTTGTTTATTGGCAGTTTACCCCTCGGTGCCGTGGGGCATTACCGCCACCTACTGGACCGACGGTTTAGCACGAGATCTGGCAGTTACAGACTAAAAGTAATCCCTCCTGACAACCAGTGAAACACACCCAGAGTGTAGATAAAACCCGAGCCAAAAAATTGGATAAATGACATAGTAACAACCGAATTAAATACTAATGAATTACCCTCTTCCTATATCCTGTCCAACAACCCTGTGTCCCTGAGAAACTTTATTAGCCCTTTTTGAATATTGGCCCTTTTCATCTGCAGAACATTTCCCATCCCAAATGTCTCTTCTGCCTGGTGCAGCACCATTCTGAACCGATCCCTCTGCTCTCCATACTTCCCGCATACCATTAGAATGTGTTCAACCGTTTCACGCTCCCCACAGTGTTTACATTTCCCATCTTTGTGTTTTCCTATCCTATGCAACGAATCATTTAGCCCCGTGTGTCCTATCCTCATTCGACTCAACACCACCTCCTCCCTTCTGCTTCTCCCCAATCTCCTTCCCACACCCACCTGTGACTGTATTGAGAAAAAATGTCTCCCCGTTTCTTGTGCTTCCCAATACTCTTGCCACCTCTTCTGTATGTAGCCCCCAATAATGGATTTCCCTTCCGCTCTACTCAGGACGCCCTGCCTTTCTATCCCCAGTGCTCTCAGCGATTGCTTGGCCAGGATGTCCACTACCTCATTTCCCTCAATCCCCACGTGCGCCGGGACCCACACAAACTCCACCCTGAGCCCACCTTTCTGTGCTTCATACAGTAGCCTGTGCAATTCAAATACTAAGTCAAGTCTACTGGACTTCATGGTTAAAATACTCGTGAGCGCCGACCAACTGTCCGAAGCAATCACTGCCAATTTTATCCCATTTGTTTGAACCCAACCAAGTGCCATTATAATTGCTGTTACTTCCACTGCATAAACAGACAAGTGATCTGTACACCTCGTTTTAATGTCCACATTGTAACTCGGCACATGTACCGCCGCCCCAGTACGTCCAGTTTCCAGATCCTTCGACCCGTCCGTAAATACCAGAACGCTTTGCCCATACCTCTGTCCCAGATACTCCTCAGCCACCATACCCTGGTTTCCCCTCTCCCGGATCACTTCCTTAATCCCAAAATTTACCACCGGCATTGTGAATAGCCAGGGCGCAACACTGGATACTGGTACTGTTTTGCCGAACTCCAACTGGCTAAGCCCTGCCAGTTCTGCCACTGCATTCCCCACCCCGCTGAAGGTCATCTTCTGTTGATTTGTGTCCTCCCACCTGTCCATCAACACTTTCTTTACTGGATGTGTGTCTCCATGGCCCCTTACACTCACCCAATACGCAAGCATAATTTTCAATCTTCTAAGTCTCAACGGGAGCTCCCCCAATTCCACCTGTACTGCTGCGACTGGTGACGTTCTGAAAGCTCCACTGCATATTCTCAGACCGTGCGCTTGTTGCACCTCCAGCTTTCTGAGGTGGGAGTTCACTGCCGAGGCATAAGCCATACACCCATAATCAATTGAAGACCTCATGATTGCCCGATATATATTGAGTAAGGCAGCTCTCGCTGCTCCCCAATCCCTCCCTGACAGGCACCTCAATATGTTATTGACCTTTTTACATTTTTCCACCAATCTATCTATATGCTGTGCCCATGTAAGCTTTTCATCAAACCACATCCCTAAAAACCTCACGCTTTTTACCTGTTCAATTACTCGTCCATACAATTTTAACTCCACCTCCCTATGTCTCCCATAGAAGCATATTGCCTGCGTCTTCACAATCGAGAACCTAAAGCCCCACCTGTCCGCCCACTCCTCAACCCTATTAATAGCCATTTGCATCTTCTTTTGAAGAAAGTCGCCATTTCGCCCTCTCATCCACAACAGCCCATCATCGGCATACAATGCCCTCCCTACTCCTGGTCCAACATCATCAAATATATCATTAATCATAATATTAAATAAGGTTGGACTACAGACACTCCCTTGGGGAGTCCCATTGTCCACCTGGTACACCCCAGACAAGTCTGCACCTACCCGCACTTCTATTTTTCTATTCAACATAAAACTCAATATCCAATTATACAATCTCCCCTTCACCCCCAATCTAGTCAATTTAATAAGAAGCCCCTCTATCCACAACATATCATATGCTTTTTCAATATCGAATAATACAGCTATCACCATTTCCTTATTTACTCGGGCCCTACTAATCTCGGATTCCAGACATATTATATTATCCATCGTTCCTCTCCCTTTTCGGAACCCACTTTGACACTGAGTTAAACAGTTGTCCCACTCCAGAGCGTGATTCAACCTATGCACCACCATTCTCTCCATAGTTTTCCCCAATTGGGAGGTCAGCGCTATAGGCCTGTAATTTTCCGGCCTCGTCGAATAACTGTGTGTATTCGCGCTTTCTTTCCTTTTTCCACTTCCGCATTAACTCCAAACCCCGCGCTGCCAACTCCTACGTGACCGCGCAATTCTTAAAGCGGCAGCGCAACATTTTGTGCGCAGGCAACTCCCACTTGTTAACATTACGCAGTTCACCCGGTTACATTTATAATTTAACTTTTTATAAAGGACAGATTCACAAGTTTCCACTGCCGTATTATTGCATGCACTTTTATCGGACGTTTGGCCATTTTCCTGCCAAAGTGAGTTACTCTTTACATTTTGGTAACACTTTATTTGAATACCGCGTCATAAGACTGTCATAATTATGACATGAAACCTGTCATGATCATGAATAATGCTTATGACCGAGGTCATTAATTGTCATTCAGTAAATTATGTCACTTTTGATGCAAAATTGACAGGAAAAGCATCAGTTGTATCGAAATAGAGCCTGTTCCTAATGTTTACATCACGTCACTATCAAGGTGGACCAAATTTTAAGGAACAGCCTGTATTTAAATAAAACTGAAGCTATACCGGTCAGCTTTGCATCAAAATTGACAATTTACTGAATGACACTTAATGACCTCTGTCATAAGCATTCATTCATGTTCATGACAGGTTTTCTGTCATAATTATGACAGTCTTATGATGCCATGTTCAAATAATGTTACATTTTTTTTCTCCTTATCAATACACAAAAATTTATACATTTTTGCATGCACTTGAACTTTTGTCATTTGTCTGTATTGATTGCATTGTTTGTTTACATTTGGTGGAGTACACTACTTTGTTGATCACCATGAAGATAGTTTGGTCTCTATTGAGACCAGAGTGATTGTTAACATTTTGCACATTTTCCCATGTCAAATTAGGTACTGTATTAAAGTTTTAAAATGTTCCAATCTGGTTTTCTTTGTGTAAGGACAGCCAAATTTGCTCAGTTCTCATACAGTATGCAGATATCGCTTGTACAGTGCCCTTGAGTGTTTGAAAGGCGTTTTGAAAAATCTAATGTATTATATTGGTCGCCAACTTGAACAACAACCTTTAAAGGTGACAGATGCAAGATTGACATCCCAGCAATGTGCATGAGTGGTGCATTTGACCATCCCATTTCACTCCATGTTCAATGCCCTGTACACTCAACTCTGAAGATCAACCTGAAATTACAAATACCAGTTACTGTACATGACCCAGTGATACAAATGCCAGTTCAAATGAAGTTGTTTGGCAACTTAAAATAGACGACACGATTGTTTTTTGGTTCTATTTGTTACCCATGCTTATATCAAGTTTAAAATTTAAGCTTTATGATCTTGAGACGTTGACTAGCATGAATGACTGCAGGCCAGTTTCCCATGGACTTTAACAGCTAATTATTTAGCTATCAAAAATGTTTAAAAAAATTTTTTTTTTTTTTTTTAAATCCATCCTACATCTCTACCACTGAACCCCGTGAGGGTCATGAGGGTGCAGGCATCTGTCAGGTTTGCTGGGCAGGCAGGTGGTGTGGACCCAATTGCAGGGAAAACAAAGGCACCCAGGGAGGTGGTGGTGATCTCAAAAACGTTTTAATAATAACTAACAAAACACAAAGTACAACCAAAAGTACTGGGGATCAAAAAAGGCAAGGTTCAAACAAAACTTACTTTACCGGAGGGTTTAGAACACGAGGGCTTGGACAGGATCTTGGCTTTGACACAGACATAGACATTGACATTGACAATGACGCAACAAGGACTGAAAAGAAACTGGGAGCTTATATACACACGCAGACAAAGGGTAACGAGACAATGAGGAACAGATGGGTGACACAGGTGGACGCAGATTGGAGGATACACAAGGAGCGGTACACCAGGTGAAATCAATGGCAATTACAAGGACAAGTCACACTGGGAAAAAACCAACACAAAACCTAACAGCACCAATCCCAGGTGACTGAGCAGGCAGCCAGTCACAGTGCAGCTAGACAAAACCGTCACAGTTACACTGACAACTTTGTGGGTATTGAATTGACCGAATTACCGTGCATGTTTTGTTTAGTGGGAGGATCTTGGAAAAACAGGACGACACGGAGGGAAACATGCAGCTTCACACATGAAGGCCAGAACCTTGGTTTGAACGCCTGATCTCAAAACTGTGACACGTTGTATTGTGTAAATACTAATTTAGTAACAATAATTTGGGTGGAAATGTAAGGGAAAACACACAATACATTGCAATCTGTAATTTGACACTACTCACGTAAAGTTAGTGATCTTTGGCTTTCAGGTGAAATACAGAAACTAGTTCAAAAATTACTGAAACATTTAACAGTTGGACATGTGCATTCAAAATCTTAGAGAAGGTCACACTAAATTCACCTGGAAAGGTTTGAATGCATTTTAGGCTCGTCTTGATAGTTCACCCAAAAGTCCATTATCCCTCAATTTTAAAAAGATAACAACATGCTTTAAAACAAACATTTAATGAACTCCGAAAGATACAGTAGTTCAAAACAATTGCCTGTTGAGATTTGCTTATGAAGGTGCTTCAAACGGGGGCAGGAATTTCTTTATGTTGAGGAATGAGGAGGACACTTTGTGGAAAAGTTGATTCATTCATGGCAGAGTGAACAGAGAGCTGTAAATTCCAGGTTCAGAAAGTAAAAAAAAAAATATATATATATATATATATATATATATATCTCCACCGGGGCATGTCAATAAATTTATTTCACTTAAGATATCTAACACATGAGTCAATTAATTTGATTTAATACATGAATAAGATTTTTACACTCTTGATTTGGGACGTCCAGCTGAGACGCTTTTGAAAATGCTCAGGTGGACCCAAAATATAACATGGAACTTACTTCAATGCAATTTAAATACAAAGGTGATATGGGTGCTGCACCATCCACATGAATATCAATAAAAGTCCAAGGTGGAGGCACACAGCATTAGGATTAAAAAGGTACGTTATGAATTTTAAAGAACTTGCTATCTAACGAACCCTAAACGTGTGATGAGCTCCTCTCTCAAGTAAAGGTAATTGTCCATGGCCTTATATCCATCCACAGGAACTTGGACATTGTGACATTCTGCAGTGGCGCATTCTAATGATACTATTATTGTACAAATACCAATCCGTTCTCCTTGACTGGATTCACTTTCATTTGGTTAAAAAAAAAAAAAGGAAAAAAGGATGGCATAAATAAACAACGCAATATTGTAATAAAGAACTTTTGGCCTGATTACTTATGTTGTTCGATCCTTCGCAGATGTATTTGTCTGACTGTCACCTCAACTGTTCAGGGATGACTGGATAGGAAGACGACATAAAATTAAACCAAGTCTGAGATAAAAGGAATAAATACATTTAAAAAACAGCTGGTGTTGTTATGGTGTTGATAGCGTGACTGCAGCGAGAGAATATTAAAAACAATCTTTATTAAAAGCACGGATGGTGAATAGCAACACTTAAGGCTACTTTTATCCGGTCGCTGCTACTGCGGCTACTAAAAATAGCTAACTGACAAATGAACACTAGTTGCATTAAGCATGCACGGACATGACAGCAGCACAGAAAATGTGCAAACACAACATACCATATTGATTAATGACACCTGAAAGTGAAATTTTAGACGGTTACCAAAGAAAACGTGCAAGATTTACCTTTTAAAAACCCTTTGTTCGACGAGGGCAAAAGGTGCTTGCTCGGTCGGTCCCTCGGCGTTTGGAGTCCCCACCAAACATTTGTGACTACTGTTTCCGGGTCATTGCTAAACTGTGGGTACAGATTAGTAATCTGTGGGTACAGATTAGCTATGATTTTTTTTCCCTACCCTGACACCCGGGGGGCTCGGTACTTAAGAGAGATGATGGTCATAAGAAATCTCACCGTGACGACAAACTCTGCAAATGGTCTCAGTGTGGGAAAACCTTTGCAACGAAGCAAACATGTTATGTGTATATGAGGAGGCAAACTGGCGAAAAACATTTTTCCTGCTCAGTTTGTGGCCAAGGATTCACTCAAAAGCAAAACTTGAGAAGACACGCAAGAACCCACACGGGAGAAAAAACATTTTCCTGCTCAGTTTGTGGTGAAAAATTTGCCCAGAAGGAATACTTAACAAAACACACAAGAACCCATACCGGTGAAAAACCTTTCGTCTGCTCAGTTTGTGGTAAAAAATGCGGTCACAAGACCACCTTAAAATCACACACATGAGCCCACACCGGAAAAAGATGTTTTTCCTGCTCGGGTTGTGGCAAAAAATTCGCTCAGAAGAGCAACTTAAACGTACACACACACAAATCCAGACTGGTGAAAAACCTTTTTCTTGCTCAGTTTGTGGTCAAAGATTCAGTCACAAGAAACTCTTACAAATACACAAAATAACCCTCGCAGGAGAAAAACATTTTTCCTGTTCAGTTTGTGGCCAAACATTTACTCAGAAGTGCAACTTAAACACACACATGAGAACCCACACTAACGAAAAACCTTTTTCCTGCTCAGTTTGTGGTCAAGCCTTCATCAGATTGTGCACGCAGGACGATTCTATTCTGTAGAGCTTCCTCAAATTCTGTTGAGGATTGGCACTTTTTGTGCTTTATATGTGCTTTATCCAATTGTTGTTTGATGTGGTTCCACACTATTACCAAAAGCGTTTGTCTCAATTGATTTACAGTGGGGTAAATAAGTATTTTTGGTTGGTGCACTTCATCATTTATTGTGTACATATATTTGCTGAGAGTCTGTGACTTATTTACGTGTCACACTTCAAGTATATGAAGAATAAAGCACAGGTTTGGTGTCAAAAGAGTTGTTTTGATCTTTAATTTTCAATAACAGACAGTTCACACACGAAACATCATCACTGATTGAGAGTCCCTCGGTGCTTTTTATGATAACGTTAAAATCAAGGCTCCCAACGCAGTTTGGGAAGTTCCATAGACGCCAGAAATCTGCTATGGCTGGTTGTAGGACACGGCAAAAAAATTGGGCTGGAGGGCTTTGCAGACCTTGGACGCAGTGCTCGACGCCAGTTTGAAGCTAGCCGCCACAGCTAGCTGTCTACACTTGAGTCTAGAACTCTCTGTGCGGCATCAAGAGTTGACCAGACCGCCTCAAAACAGTCTTCTGCATCGCCTGCCCCTCAACATTTGTGTTATCAACATTTATTCAATGTTGATGAGCAGAAGATTTACATTCTAGCGTTCCATCTTGCATTATTTTTTCTCCGTTAAACTAGACTAGCGGAAGTCAACAAGCATGCCCCAAGACCGTACAAACATGACGCCACACCCCTCTAGTGGCTTGGCGGCAAATTACAGAGCAACGCGTTCCCTCGCCGCAGAACTATCGAATGCTCATTGACGCCGTAATCACTTCGCCGTCACCGCAACGCAGGAGTAGAAGGGCCCAAGTACACCAGATGCATGATCGTTGCGGTTCTGGTCCGGTTCAGTGTTGACTGCGTGCCACGCAGTACGTCAAACACAGGCAAATCATACCGGCTGCGCACGGCTGCGGTCCGCCAACTGCGTACCCCCGTGAGCTTTCGCGTGATCGCGCGAGATAATGTGCCTTTTAAAACAACGCGGCGAACACACGGGGTCTGTACACTCATCAGAGAAGAGGGGAAAAAGGTGGACTTGATTCAACGGAACATATTCATCCCGAAACATTTTGCTGCTGTAACCATGGGTAAAGTATCCTATCAAGAAATATATTTCCCTAATACACATACTGATTCTACAGGGTGTGCCGGAATCCTTTTCCCTGTAACATAATGATAGCCTACCACTTTCATATTCATTATTTGGTGTTGTCTGAGCTGAATAATACACACATGAGCGCATATGCATATATATATATAAAAAAATATGAGAGAGAGAGAGAGAGAGAGAGAGAGAGAGAGAGAGAGAGAGAGAGAGAGAGAGAGAGAGAGAGAGAGAGAGAGAGAGAGAGAGAGAGAGAGAGAGAGAGAGAGAGAGAGAGAGAGAGAGAGAGAGAGAGAGAGAGAGAGAGAGAGAGAGAGAGAGAGAGTCAGAATGTAAAACAAAGTTCCTATAGATAACAATACAGGCAATGTTGGAAATGTTTTAACATCTCACATAGTGATAATATACCTATTGTCATCATTATTGTCTCAGCGCCTTTAAGTAAGAGGAAAGTAGTAGCCTTCCTACTAGGGATGGGCGATACCAGTGATTTTGGATTCGATCCTATACCAAGTAATACCAAGGCCAAATATTGCGATCCCGATCCGATATCGTTACCGGAAGTTCATATTTTATATATATTATATAAACACACAACCCTGCAGAGTTCTCAGCCATTCTGATGATATCTAATGTACAACTACAGCAAGCACTCAGAAAACTATTAAAAGTCTCTTTGTGTCAAATACGCATTGCGATGAAAAAAACTGCTGCTTTTAATAACTATCAAAGTAGTTTCCCTACAAACTCACAAACCAATCCATTATCAACAAAATCAGTCAGTCTCACTCTTTAACCATGACCCTTCAATTCAGATGCACAGAACATTTCCCTGCTACACTTTGTATTTGGTCAAATTTTAATCTACCCAAGTTAAATATTTTTGGTCTAATTAAAGAACAAATTAATAGTAGCATGTTACCGCCCTCTAATGGTAGATCATTAAAAACAAATCCAATAAACAATAGTCACTTGCCGTTTTTGAATTTTATTCTACTAACACAATTTTCAAATAGATTTTGAAATAATTGAAACAGACCTTTAACAAAATAAAATTAAATAACAACGAAACATAAATAATCAAGCATTTATGTGTGTGAAACAAAACAATATGGAAAAATATATTCACAGAAAAATAAATAATATATTAAACAAAATAAATACTAAACATACTGTAAATTAACAAGAAATAATAATAAATGAATAAGAAATTGTTATGATGCAGGGAATCGTATAATATGGATCCAAACACAGACTTTGAAATTAGAAGTATTTATTACAAAAACGAGAAAAAAGGGAGCACGCATAAACACGCGAGAGAAACAAAGGGAGCACGCAAAAACACGCGAGGTAAAATGCAACGCAAAATGGGCACGAACCGAGTCGGCGAGAGAACTAAGGGGAAGGCAATAATGGCCAGAAAAAGCTGAATCAAATGACAGCAAAGTCCAACAAAAAAGACTACTAGCAATGAGATAACAAAAGATACAACCGTAACAGGCAAGAGATCTCCAGAAGACGCACACAGCGGTAAGCAAGCATGTAGAATGTAATAGTCCGACACTTGCAGGTGGTGACAGACTTCCTTAAATATTGCGCTTTCCTAATCAAGCACAGGTGTGTCGCATTACCCTGCCAATCTGGCTCAATCAGGTGCTGCATAAAGAAAGAAGAACTGAGAACACACTCAAAACATGACAGAAATAATAATAAGGTCAAGTCAAGCATTAGTTCAGTAAGTTTCCTTGAGAATCTTGAAGTCAGCAGCAGGATAGTTTAAATCCCTAAATATTTAACAAACCATTCACTTAACACTTTTATTAAAGTCCCTATATTTTGATTGATTTGATTGATTTTTTTTTTGTGGAATAAGATAAAATATGTATTTTGTATATTTGAGTTTGGACAGTAAAATAATAATTCCCAATTTGTGTGAGCCTGAGGGAAAAGTAGTACAAAAATTGTGCACAAAAATATACCCAAAAAATAGACAAAGAAAATACAATATATTAATTCCAAATATCGATACTTTTGCTTGGGGATCGATACTTAAAACTCAACGCGCTGGATCGAAATATTGATATTTTGGTATCGATCCGCCCATCCCTACTTCCTACTACTGCTGGACAGACTGCGGAGGAGGGGTGGAGGTAGAAGGAGGCTGCATTGGGTCCATCCACTGAACCAGCGCAGGCGTCAGCAAGGGGATTATTATCATCTTGTGGCTGAACTGCGGCTGGACAGCCAACGCCATCACCAGTACTTCAGGATGAGTGCGGAGAAAATGGATGAGCTTCTGTCGCTCATCGGTAGTGAATTCACCAGGCAGTCCACCAACTACAGATTAGCCATAGAACAAAAGCAGAGACTGGCTGTTGCACTGAGGTGGGCTTTTATTTTAATGCATTTCAAATCACTTAAAACAAGCTGAACAGGCATTGACCTCATAGTATCATTTAAATAAGTGTCAGAACTACAAAACAAAGGCAATATCTTAAAAAAAATTAAAATAAAACGTCAACACAAATAGTCACCCACAGCACACACAGACAAACTCAACCAAAAATAATGAGGCAGCTCTTTTTCATGGTCCAGAGAGTGAGGTGTTGCTACCTTCCCACTCCTGAGCACTTGGAAGCATTTGTGTGAAATGCCCAAGTGGTTGGTGTCCTGGGGGACGTGTGGGGTGCTGAAACAATATTCTCCTGTTCAGGGGCGCTGCCAGGGATTTTGGGCCCCATGAAAAGATATCACTTTGGGCCCCACCACCAGTGCCGGGACACACACACACATTTAGAGTATCAACTACGTAATTTCCTGCATTCTGGTGAATTTTTACACACTAATTTGTGCATTTTCTGCATTAATTTAAGATGAAAATATATTTATGTAAACATACAGCGTACAGAGCAATAATGAATAGACTGATATCATCTTTAAGAAATGTACTGAAGCCCATCTTTTACAATCTAAATATATTTTTATTTAAAATATTCTCAAATACCACAATGAATGACTTAAGTTAAAACAAAACTTTTATTCTAACAATACTACAGCATACATTAACGCCAATCAAAAAAACAATCTTTAGAATGATATAACAAACAAAGCGAACACCACACATACACACACAAACACACACACACACACAAGCAATCACACTCACAATTACAAACAAAGCGAGCAGATTGCAGGTTGCTCAGCCTTAGTCACCAAGAGCCCAGCGCCGAGCCTTCTTGATAGCAAAGTCAGTTATCAAATCATTAAAGTCTAGCTTCCTAGCCAACTGACATTCAATGGACAACATGGCAAGACTAGAAAGCCTGTCCTGACACATAGTGGACCTCATATAATTTTTTATGAGTTTTAGCTTACTAAAAGCTCTCTCGCCGACTGCAACCGTTACGGGGAGTGTGCAAAATATTCGTAAAGCGATGCACTCTTCTCCAAAAATGCTTTGCAGCTGCATCTTAAAAATTGCATTCAGGAGACCAAGAGAGGACAAGTTAGGGGGGAATGTAGCAGTATACACAGAGTTCAGGTGTCTTACTGAAGATGGTCCTGGCTCTGTAGTGTACATAAAATGACAAATATAACAATATCTTCTATATTATTGTAGTATCTTAATTTAATTAATAATTATGTATCATTAATTAATAATAATAATAATTATTATTAATTATTATTACTTATTACTATTTGTCTCTTAGCCACTGATATTTTATGTGTGGTGTGGCAGTGTTCAAGTTGATTCCTCACCTCCTTCAGTTGGGAGTAAAGATGAGGCTGGCTCATAAAGGGTGTCAGGAGACAGGGCTGCTGAGCCAGACGCAGCAAGAGGATTTGTGCTTGTGCCTATTACAACAGGCGAGGGCAGAGACAACTGTTTTGGTGTGGAGAGCTTGCGAAAGGGTTAACCTGCTGTACTAATTAAATGTAAGCTAAAAGTGGAGCAAACACTAGCTAGCAAACAATTACAGTATTTCATTAGCCCCATTTGAAAACTTACAATCTCCACTATAGGCTACAGCTCCGAAGCCAGGTCCCTTCCTTGTTAACTAACTAAATTTAATTGATGACAAACTAAATTCAATAAATTCTTGACAAACTGGATTTAACCAGATTAAAAAAAAATCCACACCAACTTTCAACATCTGTATGATACCAAAAAATGCCGTCATTATTTGGAATTCATGTTCTTGAATTGGTCAATGTCGCTCACTGAGGTCGGGAAAATCCCGTATTTCTTACGGAGTGAGCTGGGACCTGCTTCTGAGTTTTCTAATAGACGTCGCGTGAGCTAAAATAACAGGTTAATTTTCAGCACTACACTGACACAATTTACACCAACCTTCCTTTGTGAAGTACTTTTTCACATCCTGTTGGCCTTTTCTACCGCTCTCCTGCTTTGCTTTATTTTCTTTCCTCTTTTGATAGCCTGATTTCTGTTTTGAAAACATTTTTGATGTAGCCTACCGCACGCACAGTACTCAGAGTCATTGACTGGTGTAAATGTGCACCGCTGCTCAGCCTGCGCGCGGTCTGTTCAAAGGAAGGGCGGACGAAACCAATTAATGAAAATACGCGGGGTCGGGGGGGGGGGCGCTGGCAATACATATGCTCTCTGGATGTTTACTTTTTGCCAAAAACAAAACAAGAAAAAGAAACCCTTCGTTTTATACCTTTTAAAATTATAATGATTAATATTTAAATTTGCAAACGATTACCTAATGATCTAATTTTCTTTGTGGGCCCCCTCAGGCCATGGGCCCTTAGAATCAGTACCACTTTTCCCCCCTATACGGCGCCCCTGCTCCTGTTAGCTAGTAAAGGTGGGATAGGCAGTGGTGGGGCAGGTTGTGCATAATTAGATGTACTCATATAATGTGATGGGTGTTGCGGGGGCTGTGCCCTCATCTGAATGTTCCAATTCGTCCAGGTATTTTAGAATATGTATCTTTGCCCTGAGCCTCTTCCTCTGGCCTAGTCTGTTCAGCTGGGGGACGCGACTCATGGCAAAGTGGTAAGATTCATCCAGTGATGTATCTGGCCTGGTCTCTTGTAAAACCGACAAGAGTCTGTGCTCCATGGAGTCTGTACCCCTGTGTCTCTTTGTAGGGGCGCTGGTCGAGGTGTCCCGCACCCTGGGGCTGCGAGACCTCTCTGCCCTGTCCCTTGCCTCCGAAGTAGTGGCAACCAACTGCTGTCTCTCTGTGGTCACAGATGAGCTGCCACTGGGCTGCCCATCTGATCCACTAAGTGTCAAAGTTGTGGATGACCACTCTTCCTCTAGGGAGGTGGCACTCAGGCTGGCTTTTGAACTAAGGAAAATATTAAATGAAACTTACTTTTCACAGGAAGTATTACATTAGGGATACATAATCAATATCATTCAATATCATTGAAATGTGCCATGGATAATGAAAAATTTGATAGTTTGCAATACTCCAAATTGCGGATGATTAGAATTCACAAAGACCTTCTGGGTTGTAGATGGGGCAGAAGAAAGGACATAAGCCCTTCATACTTCCACTCCCTCTGATTTCCACCTGCTGAACCACTAGCAGCTACTTTCCTTCTGCATTTCACGAACGCATCCCTCAGGCACCTCCATCTGGTTTTGCATTGCTGAAACAAAGAGGAGATGTAGGTTAATAAAACAATCTCGCATGTAACCTCTCTTTACTTTGTCAATTCCTTCACAGATACTTGGCATTTGGGGACTCACTGATGAGCATTCTGCTATCGCCTGGGTCACACAACCGTAATCAACTCAGTGCATATGGTGTGTGCAGCCATCGAAAAGACCATGATGAAAATATTCCTTCCTAAGCCGACCCCAGACACATGGAGGGAGGTGGCAGAATGCTTCAGGGTGAAATGGGACTTCCCTAATTGCCTGGGTGCACTTGATGGGAAGCACATATTGATTCAAGCACCACCACGATCAGGGAGGCTATTCATTAATTGTTAAAGAACATTTTCAATAGTGCTTTTGGCACTTGTTGATGCTGATTACCGCTTCATGTGCATTCAGGTGGGAGACTATGGGAGGACAAGTGACGGTGGTGTATTTGCTGGATCACATTTGGGGGTGGGAATGGCGAATGGCACACTTCAGGTCCCACAAAGTAGCTCTCTGCCTGGTGCTGCCCACCTCGGTAATGTGCCACATGTCATGGTGGGTGACGCAGCATTCCCTCTGAAGCCCTATTTGATGAGACCATACCCTGGAATGAACCTCAGTTGCAAAAAGATCATAATCAATAACAGATTATCAAGGGCGAGAAGGGTGGTGGAAAATGCATTTGGCATTCTTGCATCCCGGTGGAGGATTCTCCATCGGAGGATTAACCTGGACCCTAAAAATGTTGACACTCTCGTCATGGCAGCCTGCACACTGCACAGTTTCCTCCTTGCCCCCTCAGATAATGTAATGCTGCTCACGGAGGCTGAGGAATTGGGGAGGGGAATGGCATCAGTGAGGAACATGGGAGGAAACAGGGCTTCAAGAGAGGCCTGTAGCGTGAGGGAGACCTTTGCCACCTTCTTCACCACCCCCGAAGGCAGTGTGCCCTGGCAGGACAGGATGGTGCCCTAAGCACACTTCCCACACAAGGTGGAACTAGGGATGGGAATCAAAATCGATTCCAATTCGGAACCGGTTCCTAGTGTTTCGAGGCCTCGACATCACAATGAAAAAGCCTTAACGATCCCTTTAACGAGTCCTGAAGCCGCATATTGCGCCGTGACTGTCTTGTTGTCCAAACACATCAAACTAGCATGGCGCCAAGAACCACCCGCTCCAAAGTTTGGCTACACTTCACCAGGAAAGAGGGTGAAAATGAAAGGTTACGATGGTTTAGCACGAGCATTGCAGCCGTAAACATAACAATGACAGCACATAGGTTCAAAAGCTCGAAAGTGTGTCTTCACCTCACGAGGAAAAATTACAACAAAACGACTTGCAATCATTGCAATGTGGAGATAACTGCATCGGGAGGGAATAGACTGCACTGCCCTCACCGAGACACCTATTCAGCTAGCTAAAACTCCGAAATGACGATACAGAAGACGTTGGTATAATTTGCTGACTTTATTCAACCATCACTTGAAGAGTGAAACTAAAAATAGAAATGAAACAAATCAATTTCGTCCCCAATAACAAACAGGTTTGCATCAACGTAAATCAGCGATGATTAGCTACTAATTCAGTAATAACAAAACAGCATGCGTTCGCTAGCATTAGCACATCGTTCAAACCACTACACAACTGGATTTAAGTGTCCGATCGCGAGTGGAAACACACAATAACACAAAAGATGATACATACAGGCGTTGCCTCTGTAGATATTTTACAAGCATTAACAAAGAACGTAGGGTCGTAGCAGTGCTTCCCTCTCTCACTAACTCGCTCACTTGCTTGGATGCGGCATTTCTTCTTCGCGTGTAAGAGCGCTCTTCTTCACGTGGGCGCGTTCTTCTTCGCGCGAGGAAACGCAAGGGCGCCCCCACTTAAGCATGAAAGCACCATAAAAACTAAAAGGCATGCAATATAGACCCTACCCACGTGACGTCACAACTCCTTCCTCCTGACTGGTGCCGCCCAATTGTCCGTCAACACATCATGTTTACCTGTTACAGCTACGTACATTCCTCCTATTTACGACGAGTTTTTCTGCTCGTTAACATTAATAATCAAAATGGTGAAGGCGTGTGTGGCGGTCGGTTGCAATAACAGAGAAGATAGACGGAGAAGACGGAGAGACTTGAAGTTCTACCCGATTCAGAGAGACCTGGAGAGAAGAGAGCGAGATGGGCTGCTGCAATTCGACGAGAAAACTGGGCTCCAAACGATTACCACAGATTATGTAGTAGTCATTTTATATCTGGTAAGATGCATTTAATATATATTTAGAGGGTTTTGGGCTGACAACCACAATTAAGATCATTTCTAGGCTAATAGCCGACAACATACACGTATGTATGTAGTGAGAGTGCTATTGCTAAACCATATAAACATTAAAAGCCCTAACTCCATTGACAAACGACATGAAATACATTAGACTTGACAGTGGATGTTAGCAATAACAAAAAATTTTGAATTGAAAATTTCGTAACTCACCTTTCCAAGCACAAGATAGATTCCTGCCGAATTTTCGTGGACGAGGACCTGTTTCACCCAACCAGCAACGAAGTATTTATAAGCCTCCAAGCTCTTAAAGTTTTTCAAACTTTCGTGAGAATAGGCTGATTTTGTGTGGACAAGATAGTTGTACATATCAGGGTAGCTAGCAGATGTCAGGCAAATACGGCGGAGACAGCGGGTCGAAAAACATCGATTTAGGCATCAAATATGGATCTGGCGAATGGATAAACTGAAGCTTTTCCACATAACGCCTTTTATGCAACGCATCAAGTGAGTTTACGGCATCCGAAAGCACCGGGTCTTCCATGAAATGCATTATAAATTGCTCGATCAATTGAGACCATTGATAATACAGATACAAAATGACGGACAAGAGGGCGGAACCATACAGCGAGCACGTGATTTTGTGACGTCGGTGGGTAGGGTCTATACTGGTAAATAATACTTTAACAGGGGTCCCCAAACTACGGCCCGCGGGCCGAATACAGCCCGCCCCGACATTTGGTCCGGCCCCCTGAACAATACCAGAGAGCATTTTGATTTTTTTTTTTTTTCTCAATAGCTCAATAGTGTTAATTATTTTCTGGCCTTTTTCTGTGAAGAACTCAGAGAGGGTTTTTGGGTTATTATCTATTTGATTAATAGTGTTATTATTATTAATTATTATTATATTATATTATTATTTTTATTGTATTTTTGTTCCGTGAAATATCCAGAAAGGGTCATTTGATTGTGGCTTTCTGAAAACCAGTAATTTTTTAAATTTAGGCACTCCTGCAATCGTCACACTTTTTCTGTTACATACTGACCCCGGCCCCTCATCAGAGAAGGGAAAAGTTATGTGGCCCTCACTGGAAAAAGTTTGGGGACCCCTGCAAGTTTAACACATATTGCTAACGGCAGACCAACGACCTATATGCCAATATATACCAATATTTTTTATTTATATTAGAAAAACGTTTCAGTAAAATGTTACATTCTTGTGCATTTGCCACTTATTGCCACAGTTAATATTGAGGCTTTGGACCTCTTTTGACCTTGTTGTGAGTTTTTAAGGTTGTGACTTCTGATTAAACAAACTCAATGCCAATCAAAACGTTTGTTCTTCTTTTTCCCCAAATTAGAATCGATAAAGAATCGAATCGTTAAGCAATATCGATAATGGAATCGGAATCGTAAAAATCCTATCAATTCCCATCCCTAGGTGGAACGCATTTGGGCTTTGTTTATATGTAAGAATATTCCATAAAAATGTGACTGATCTTTTCAGTTAATAAATACGTTTAAAAATGAATTTTTGCCTGATTATGCCCTTGGTAGTGTCGGTCATGGACTTATTTGCATTTATTTGCACATTAATTTTTCCCATGGCACATAACATCTCATTGGGCTATTATTTCAGATAATTCAACAGTTGTTCATCTATATGACATTAATAGTGATTTATATACTACACTGACTGAAACGGGTGCATAAAACAGCATGCTTGGAAATGGTGTCTCATCATTGCAGAGATTCCCGTGCCAAGCGCACACTGTTGGTTTTTCTATTAGAATGCACGTAAAATGTAGGACAGAGAGACATCTTGAAAAGACCACCAGGTCGAAACTTATAGGTGTCGCTCTTTATTCTTTCGTACTTTTCCCCTCGCCTCTCTGCATTTGAACCAACATTGTGTGTGCGCCGGGCACGAGAATATATGCACTGGAACCACTTCCAAATACGCTGCTTTTCATCCTCTCTTTTCTGTCCGTCTAGTCTGCCGTTTAGTTTTTGACACCCCGACCACGCCGACAACCCATTTTCGACTTTGTAATTACTGTTTTAATTTGGATTACTTGCATGGACACTCACCGTCCATCCCCATGGCGTTCCATGCAGCTTCCTTTTTTATATTGTCCTTATAGGAAGGATCTGCTGCATCATAAATGATTTTGTGGGTTTCCACCTCCATGATGAAGCGCTCATCATCCATCTTCGCTCGTGTTTAAAAAGTGATTAGGCACCTGGGCTTTTGACGTCAGGCCCAGCTCTGCCCATTTTGTCGGATGCGTGTCCGGCAAAAATAGAAAATAGCCTATACCATCCGGCGGGCATGCGGCACACCGGAGGTGGTTCGCAGTCAATCCGGAGCCCTGACGCGGCCGGTATACGTTGAACAATAGGATGTAATGGGAACGGATTGGCTCCGGCGCTATTTTTTACCGGAGTCGGACCGGAAACGCAACGATCATGCATCAGGTGTACTTGGGCCCTAAGGGCGGTTGCGGTTCCGGTCCGACTCCGGTAAAAAAGATTAAGCTACTCTCAAAGTTACCCTGCTAAGCCAGAAAACTGGCTTACAGGACAAATTTCTCTTATCCAATAGTTTATTTTGTTGGCGTCTCATAACATAACTCTCAATAGCACTCTATCCAAATGAAATAACATACCAAAAGACTCAAAAATGTATCAACAATGGAACAAACAAAATGAGCACATTACTTTCCTGCACAGTGCACTAAGCCACAGTCAAAAACTGCTTTGCCCCAGGGCCGGCCCAGCCTATACGCAGACTATGCAGCTGCTCAGGGCCACTAGGGGGCCCCCAATCCGGTAATTGTTTAATTTATATTTTATTTTGTTTACTAGTTTGTTTTATTTGACTTTTGTGAGTTTTGATACTTGATTATAAGCTTAAAAGAATAAAAGTTCTTCCTTAAAGTGATCCTCTAACTTAAATACATGTAAGCTGTAATATACCACAATTGTTCTCTTGTACTAAAATATGTTGTTAGAAACACATAAAACGTTAAATTAATGGCAATATTTTATAATATTTGGTCCATATTTTGACCGTTAGTTGGGCTGTGGTTTGCAGGCTCGCAGTGATAACGTCATTGGCATCTTTCCAAATGTTCAACAATTGCTTATTTCTGCCTAAACTCGCGAAGTAAAATGCGACGCTGTGCTGCTTTTGGATGCGATTTCCAGTCAAATGGAAACAAGGGGACTGAAGTGAGTGGTCAAGGTGGAGTTATACACATTTATTCAACAAAAATAATAAGTTGAAGCTTCTCTCCCTTTTTGGTCCCTGTATGCACGTATCCTACCCACCACGCATTACTACTGGCGCCCAAACATTTTTCCTGGATCCTCAGTCAAGTAAGGGATCCGTCTGTTTTCTGGATCCGATAGTCTCACTGCGTCTGTAATATTGGTTTCGGATCTGTCCATTTCTTTGATTCGTCGGTCCCACAGCGGCTTTTCAGATCAGTCTATTTTGTGGACTCGACGGCCTGATCGCGGCTGTGACAGTGCCATGGGATCGGTCTAATTCCTGGATTGTCGAGTGAGTAAAAAACGCGGATTTGGATTACTATTGCCATCTTTTATGTAGACTATTCTTCGTGGGAGTTTTCCCCAAAACATACTAAATAATTAAAGCACTATGGCACGCTACAGTGACGACAGGGACTCTGACGTGAACCTCACAACAATGTTGGGAATTCGTCAGGGAACGCGTGTTTGCGTACTGCTGAGCTCCCGAGTGAAGAGTGGTCAAGGTGGAAATATTATTTTTTGTGAATAAATGTGTGTAAATATGAAGGGTAAGGCAAGGCAAGGCAAGGCAAGGCAAATTGCGGTTCCCTAGAGAGCATTTGGATGATCCAGAAGAGGACTGGGAGAATGTGTTACGGCCTGGACGTGTACTTTCTTTAGCAGGAGGACGCGTCTGGCAGTGCAGGATTTGAGTCCCTGGCGGCGCATTGTGTTACTGATAGTAGCCTTTCTTACTCTGGTCCCAGCTTTCTGTAGGTCATTTACTAGGTCCCCCAGTGTGGTTCTGGGATTTTTGCTCACTGTTCTTGTTGTCATTTTGACGCCACGGGGTGAGGAGGGAGTTGAAAGTCCGTGTTGCCCAACGACAGTCCCAAAACATCACTGCTCTAGAAGAGATCTACATGGATGAATGGGCCAAAATACCAGCAACAGTTTGTGAAAAGCTTGTGAAGAGTTACAGAAAACGTTTGGCCTCCGTTATTGCCAGCAAAGGGTACATAACAAAGTATTGAGATGAACTTTTGGTATTGACCAAATACTTATTTTCCACCATGATTTGCAAATAAATTCTTTGAAAAATCAAACGTTATTTTCTTTCTTTTTTTTTTTCCACATTCTGTCTCTCATGGTTGAGGTTCACCCATGTTGACAATTACAGGCCTCTAATATTTTCAAGTGGGAGAACTTGCACAATTAGTGGTTGACTAAATACCTATTTGCCCCACTGTAAGACAACGATTCACCCCTTGCACAAGAAGGGCACGACACAAAATGTCATAGCCAGAAAGGCTGCCTGTTCATAGAGCTCTGTGTCCAGGGACATCAACAGACAGGCTAAGGGAAGGAAAAGACGTGGGGAAAAAATGTGGACAAATAGGTGTATCCTCACCTTGGAGAGGCTTATGAGAGAAAACCCATTCTAAAATGTGGGGGAGATTTTGCCTGGCACAGCGAGACTATTCTCCCTGTATTTTTCAAACACTGTGAAAAATAGTCTGGAACCCAGCCCTTTAACGGCCTCTCGAGCAAGGTACAAAATCAATTGACCAATCAGATTTATTTGCGTGACGTGTTCTTAACGAGTAACGTCACTGTTGCGCGCCAAAAGTCGTGTCTACAACAACACAGCTGGCGAACGGGAGAGCCAAGAATATGTTCCAATCCGCGGTAAAACCAGTTTTAAATTACCAAAAACACATCGAAACGGTGGCTGAGTGGTTAGCACATCTGCCTCACAGTTCTGAGAACAAGGGTTCAATCCCGGGCTTCGGCCTTCCTGTGTGGAGTTTGCATGTTCTCCCCGTGCCTGCATGGGTTTTCTCCGGGAACTCCGGTTTCCTCCCACATCCCAAAAACATGCATGGTAGGCTGATTGAACACTCTATATTGTCCGTAGGTATGAGTGTGTGCGTGAATGGTTGTACGTCTCCTTGTGCCCTGCGATTGGCTGGCAACCAGTTCCCCTGCCTACTGCCCGTAGTTAGCTGGGATAGGCTCCAGGACCTCCCCAACCATCGTGAGGAAAAGCGGCATGGAAAATGAATGAATGAACATCGAAACAAGTCATTGACAACAGTCAACATGGCTCGCGCTAGCCATGTTGAATAAACTCCATTCTCCGCTCACGCTAATTACTTGTCGCTTTGACAACGTCACGTCTGCCCGTTGCTGATTGGTCCACTCCGCTGTGTTTGCTGTGGCTTGCTCCGCCGGACGGTCGCCATACTCAATCGCTGGAACAGCGGTGAGTTTGGTATACCAGGCAAGGGGAGATTCACAAAGAGTGCACTGCAGCTGGAGTTAGTGCTTCAAGTACCACCACACACAGAAGTACGATGGAAAATTAGTACAACCGAGTATTAGAGCCAAATAAAGAGGGGAAAAAGGAATACGAGATTCAAGCCATACTGTTACTACGAGAAAAAAAGTCGTACCATTACTACGAGAATTATTATTATGTAGAGGCAATGTAGCTGAATAAACTGCTTACTTTACATAGTGCTTCGCCTCCATTGAAAACCACAATATTGAAGCATCTTGTCTTTTAGAATCGGTTTTACAAATAGGGAAATCCTTATTATGGCTCATATACATAAAATTATAATCAATAAAAGTATATATACTAATTATGATTACTATTCTGCATCTAAGGAGTTTATATTTTAGAATCTGCTTCATAGATGAGGAATTCCTTTGTCCTTTGGCTCATCTCCATCAAATTATAATCAATAGAAGTATTTATACTAATGCTTTGTCATAGCCCCCTACGAAGGTCCATGTACTTAAAGCGCGTAACATCTCATTCAGTTACATTATCCCTATGTAATAATATTACATTGCATTTTTTCTTAACACTTAACGATGCATGCTATAACCTAATTTACATTAAAGACACAACGGTAGTGGCAACATACAGCATGAAGTATCCATATCCATGCTGCTGTTTTGACATCAATAATGTTGACAGTGTGAATACATACCTTGTCTGTTTTCATGCGTGAAACATCCACGTGTGGGAAATGTCTTGACCGCAACAACCATTCCAAGTCTTCCTCCATGTTGTCCTGCTGCAACTTCCAAAACTCTAATTGACCTGGAGGCACAATTAGCTTCCAAGATTTTTTTTTTTTGTGTGTGCTTCATGTTAACTTTTTTTCCCCCCAAGATTTTTTTTATTGCTTCGATATAAAAATGTTTTTTTTATTTTTATTTTTATTCTCTGTTTTTTTTTTCTGATTTGACGGGGAAAAAAATCTTTCGTGTCCCTTAAGGGGCACTTTTTTTACGTCAACTTTCCCCCCCCCTTTTTTTTCTTCTTCCATGTCCCATTAGGGGCTCCGTAATTCTATACAATACTTATAATAATAATAATAACAGTTCATATAGATGAAGTTGTGCTGAAACACAAATACAAAATAAATAAATCTATAAATACCATTATTTAAAAAAAAAAAAAAAATCATTGTAAGCAGTTACAATTTCCTTTCAACGAATACTAGGATAAAATATGAAAAGTACATTTAAATGCAGTGGACTGAATAAAATAAGGTATTAATAATGAATGAAAATAAACAAGTGACAATATATTCTAATTTTCCATATTTATTTGATGACAGTATTTTGAATGAATCTGGTATTTTTTGGAATTTGGGGTCTGCTGTTTCAAATATTAAATGTGAGAAGTGTAGTTTGAAAGGGAGAGTATGATATAAATAATGCCACTTAACTTTGTGATGAAACAGCGAGCTGTATAGTATGGATCCAACACAGACGAGGAAGTTTGTGTAGAATTTATTACAAAAAACCAGGGGAGCACGGCAGAACACGTGAGAAAAACTACAAACAAAAAGAGGCACTAACAAAGTTGGCGAGAACCAAGGGAAAGGTGTCGATGGCCAGAAAAGGCAAAAAACAAAGTAAACACGTAAAGTAAAACAAAGTAAGCAAAAGTCTGACCCTCGCACACACAGGAGTCTTTAAATAATGAGCGCTCCTAATGTGTCACAGGTGTGTTGCTCCGTCCATTCAGCTAAATCATGTGTTGGAATGGAGAGTTCAATCAGCTGAGGTTTAGGCAATAGGATGGATGTACATACAACAATCCAAGCAAGGCACCAAAAGCGCCAATCCTCAACAGAATTCTACGGAATACAATCGTCCAGCGTGCAAAATCTGATGAAGCCAGCACGGATGACAGGCAAAACAGTCACTGGCCTTTGCTTCTCACACCAACACACACGTGTCTCTTCATCCCTTTCTCCCGAACAAAACTTTGACCACAAGCTGAGCAGGAAAAATATTTTTCGCCAGTGTGGGTTCTTGTGTGGTGTTTTTTTTAAAATTGATTTTCATCAAATGGAACAATTCATAAGACAAGAACAGACGGAACAAAATAAGGCAAACGAACAATAACATAAAACAACAAAAACAGCTAGCTGGGAATAGTAAACAGGTACATTATGAAAAGGAGTGCAATACAATGAAAGGTATACAAGGGGGAAAGTACATCATCCACACAAATGCCCTCATCAGAATGGCAGAAACATTGCCGTGAGTGAATGGTTTCCATGATTGTTCAAAAACATCTGTTTTGGAATGCGAAAGACAAGTCAGAAAGTCCAGTGGAATATATTCCATTATTACCCTGTGCCATCCCGATAGTGAGGAGGCCTTATCCATGATCCAGTGCAAGAGGATATTTTTCCGGGCACAAACAGTTAAATTATTAAAGTCTTTCCTGACATTTATCATTAATACTTAATTAATAATATATATAAATAAATTAATTAATAATATAAATAAATAATAATATTTGTAAGACCCGAGAGAAGGGAAAATGGGTCCAAATCAAGCTGTGTTATTAAAATTTTCTGTATTTCAGACAGGATATCACTCCAATATTTTTGTATTTTAATACAGGACCAATCGCAATGTGTCAGATCACCAATTTCTGTCTTATATTTGGGACAAACAGGAGAAACATCTTTCCTATATTTAGAGAGACGGTTGGGAGCAACATGTGCTCGATGTAAAATCTTCGCTCCTGTTCGGTTAGAAACATTTATATTTTTTGCGTTCGTCCAAATGAGGGTAGAGCTTACAAATAGATCACCCAGAGAAACTATTCCTTTAGTTGCCCAGTGGTTGAATGAACCGCCCAAGGTCCCTAGTAGGAAATTAGGGTTATCAGTGATTGGTGTAAAGCAGTACTTCTCAAATGGTGGGGCGCGCCCCCCCAGGGGGGCGCAGAGCGATGCCAGGGGGGGCGCGAGTGACCTCGGGGAACATGCTTTTTTTTTTTTTTTTTTTTGCCGTACTAGAATAAAGTGTACTTGCACATCCACTCCGTGGGTGGCAGTGGCGCTCTCATTTTCAAAGTGCGTGCAGTATTTTTGAAGTAAGCAAGAGCACACGGAAGAGACTCATGCAGAGCTGGACTCACGCAGCGACCCACTGTCTTTCTCACGTGTCCGGCCGAGAAGTGCCGTTTTCGGCTTGGGATCGTCACGACCACCGCCCTCACCTACGGTTCTCCCTCGGCCGCCGAGAATGCGCTTTTTTCGGGCCGTTTGCCTTTGACTTTTAATATAGTGGGAAATGAGGAAAGACCACTGTTTACTGAGTCTAAAAATGATTATAGCGGAGAAGCCAAATCAGTTAAGACGCCACTTAAAGACATTAGACCTCAATCTCATTGATAAACCGCTTGATTGTTTTTCAGCGAAAATGTGCCGAATATTGCCAATTGTCACAATCGTCCCGCTTTGTCAGTGTTATATCAGTAAACCAGTGAGCACTGTGGTGAATCAGCGAAAATAAAAACTTTCCTTCTGTCCAGAGACCTTCCCCCCCCCCCCCCTTCTATTCAGTTTTGTTTTTTTTCGGTCAAATTTTTTGGCATGTTGTCCTGAAGAGTAAATGTTTCTAATCAATTTGAATGTTATTATTTACTGATTTTATTACATTTTATTTTTCAGTATCAAATGGTCAAAAATGTACCTTGAGTGTATTTTTACAGTTTGGATGTGACTTTTTTTTTTTTTAAACTTCAGGCAAATTGATGCGCATTAAGTCTTTTCTGTTACAAGCAACACAATGTTAAAAAAGTTATACTTTATTAAAAGTTGATCTATGTTACTTTTTTTCTTTAATAGAAAAAAAAGGACACAATGTTAGGCTGAGGCGTACTTATAATAGTAATATAGACGAATGATACTATTTACAGTGGCGGCAGAGAGTTGGGGGGGGCGCGAAACATTTACGTCTTCCTTGGGGGGGGCGTAACAGACAATAATTGAGAAGCACTGGTGTAAAGGCTGATGTAAGCCCTGATCTGCCTTTGATGTGCTGAGTCATCCTCCACGCTCCAACAGAATTGTAATTGGGTCGCGACAAAGCTTTTTGACACATTTCAATTATTTAATAAAAAGTAGATTTTTCAAAAGGCAGTTGGATAAGTATTTCTCGATATCCAGCCGTATTGAAGAGGCATCATCTTTCATCCAATCAGTTATATATCTTAAATGGGCACTCAGTTGATATCTCGATGTCGGGGAGGTCCAAACCACCCTTAGCATTGGATGCTTGCAGCATTGATATTCTGATCCTTGGTCTACATTTACCCCAAATATATGAGCTAAACCAACCATTGAGTTTTTTCACTATTGTGTGATTAAATAAGATGGGAATCATCTGTATAGGATCTTGCAGACGTGGAAGGACATTCATTTTCAAAAGTGAAACTCGCCCCAGCCACGAAATCAGATCATTCCATCTCTCCAAATCCTGCTTCATCTTACTAAATAAAGGGACAAAGTTAGCTTGAAACAACCGATTAAATTTAGGTGTAATATATAAACCTAAGTATAAAAACCCAGAGGAGGACCATCTGATTGGAAAAGGATTCGGAACAGCTGGCGGATGTTTTAAATTACCTAGAGGCATTGCCTCTGATTTGGAAAAATTAACTCTATATCCAGAAAAGGCAGCATATTGGTCAATAACCTGCATAAGACGAGGGACTGATACAGAGGGGTTGAACACAAATAACAATACATCATCTGCATATAATGAAATTTTATGAGTCCTTTCTCCTATAGACCCTACCCACCGACGTCACAAAATCACGTGATCACTGTATTGTTCCGCCCCCTTGTCCGTCATTTTGTGTCTGTATTATCAATGGTCTCAATTGATCGAGCAATTTATAATGCATTTCATGGAAGACCCGGTGCTTTCGGATGCCGTAAACTCACTTGATGCGTTGCATAAAAGGCGTTATGTGGAAAAGCTTCAGTTTATCCATTCGCCAGATCCATATTTGATGCCTAAATCGATGTTTTTCGACCCGCTGTCTCCGCCGTATTTGCCTGACATCTGCTAGCTACCCTGATATGTACAACTATCTTGTCCACACAAAATCAGCCTATTCTCACGAAAGTTTGAAAAACTTTAAGAGCTTGGAGTCTTATAAATACTTCGTTGCTGGTTGGGTGAAACAGGTCCTCGTCCACGAAAATTCGGCAGGAATCTATCTTGTGCTTGGAAAGGTGAGTTACGAAATTTTCAATTCAAAATCTTTTGTTCTTGCTAACATCCACTGTCAAGTCTAATGTATTTCATGTCATTTGTCAATGGAGCTAGGGCTTTTAATGTTTATATGGTTTAGCGATACCACTCTCACTACATACATACGTGTATGTTGTCGGCGATTAGCCTAGCAATGCTCTTAATTGTGGTTGTCAGCCCAAAACCCTCTAAATATATATTAAATGCATCTTACCAGATATAAAATGACTACTACATAATCTGTGGTAATCGTTTGGAGCCCAGTTTTCTCGTCGAATTGCAGCAGCCCATCTCGCTCTCTCCTCTCCGGGTCTCTCAAGTCTCTCCGTCTATCTTCTCTGTTATTGCAACCCACCGCCACACACGCCTTCACCATTTTGATTATTAATGTTAACGAGCAGAAAAACACGCCGTAAATAGGAGGAATGTACGTAGCCATAACAGGTAAACACGATGTGTTGACGGACAATTGGGCGGCACCAGTCAGGAGGGCGGAGTTGTGACGTCACGTGGGTAGGGTCTATATTCAGTCCAGTCATTAATGGATCTCGTCTTACAGCTTCCGCTAGGGGCTCAATCGCCATTGCAAATAAAAGTGGAGACAAGGGGCAACCCTGTCTGCTACCTCTCTGGACTGAAAAGTTAGTCGACCTAAGTCTATTGGTCAGCACTGCAGCCATTGGTTCCATATATAAAACCTCCACCCATCTAACAAAGTGATCACCTAAGCCGAACGGATCAAGCGTAAAAAATAAATAAGACCGTTCAACACGGTCAAAGGCCTTTTCTGCATCCAGGGAAATAACGAGATCATTCATTTCTTGTTGTTCAGATAAATGTATAATATTTAGCAATCTCCTAACAATATTGTACAAATTACAGCCCTTTATGAATTCAGTTTGATCCTCCTTCACTATGACTGGTAGAAGGCCCACTCTAAGTCTCTAAGTGTTTTGCCAAGACTTTAGATAGGATCTTCAAGTCCACATTTAGCAGCAAGATTAGCCTACAGTTGAGCAAATAAGTATTAAATCAACCACCAATTGTGCAAGTTCTACTACTTGAAAAGATTAGAGAGGCCTGTAATTGCCAACATGGGAAACCTCAACCATGAGAGACAGAATGTGAAAAAAAAAAAAAAAAACAGAAAATCACATTGTTTGATTTTTTAAGAATTTATTTCCAAATTAGAGTGGAAAATAAGTATTTGTTCACCTTCAAACAAGCAAGATCTCTGGCTGTCAAATAGGTCGAACTTCTTCTAACGAGGTCTAACGAGGCTCCACTCATTATCTGTAGTAATGGTACCTGTTTTAACTCATCGGTATAAAAGACACCTGTCCACAACCTCAGTCAGTCACACTCCAAAAGTCCACTATGGCCAAGACCAAAGAGCTGTCGAAGGACACCAGAGACAAAATTGTAGACCTGCACCAGGCTGGGAAGACTGAATCTGCAATAGGTAAAACTCTTGGTGTAAAGAAATCAACTGTGAGAGCAATTATTAGAAAATGGAAGACATACAAGACCACTGATAATTTCCCTCGATCTGGGGCTCCATGCAAGATCGCACCCCGTGGCGTCAAAATGATAACAAGAATGGTGAGAAAAAAATCCAAGAACCACACAGGGGGACCTAGTGAATGACCTACAGAGAGCTAGAACCATAGTAACAAAGGCTACTATCAGTAACACAATTAGGGCTGCAGCTATCGAATATTTTAGTAATCGAGTAATCGACTGAAAATTCTATCGATTAATTGGATAAAACAAATATATTTTTAGGTGAAGAGCAATTATAAATATACATGAGAAAACAAGAATTTTAATCTAATCTTGAACCATTTTCAGTCAATCAATGTCTTTATTTTCGATGTATATTGTTGAAAACAGCCAACAATTGCGTCTCAGATGTAACTAGAATTAAAAAAAAAAAGACTAATTCACTGCTTTCACTCAAAAAACTTTCAGATCTTATTTAAAAATATATGTATATACATATATATATATACCCAAAAATGCTGTTACGCTTGATAACACACATCACTTAAAAAGTTTTTTCCCCACGTGTTTCTTTGTATACATCTTTTTATTGAGCTTTGGAATACATTGACATGATTTAGTAGTTCTCAGCCACATCTGAGATAACAGATCAGATAGTCTTTATCATGGCACATTTGATGTAGATAGGAGAAAAAAATAAAAAATAAAAAATAATAATATTAACAAAAGATAGGTTGATAACAACACTTTGTCTTTGCCATGAGAGAGAAAAAACAAGAAACAAAACGGGAGTTATGTTTGGCTGTATCAAGAGCAAGTCCTCATCTATTTTACACAAACCACACATACGCACACACATACCCGCACACACAAAAACAAAATAATAGTAATAGAAATTTTAAAGGAAAATAAATAAAATTCAAGGAAAACAAAACGCACCATTCGAGCATACCGTAGCACAGTAGGTAGGCTTGAATGCTATGGAGAGAGAGAGAGAGAGAAAAAAAAATAAAAAAAATAAATAATAATAATAACAAACAAAAAAACAAAAAAACAAGCCTCAAAATGAATTTAAGAAGGGAGGGGGTGGGGCAGGGCATCTGGTTGCTATTCTGCGGAGATTATTAATCCATCCAGGTAGTCTCTAAAGGGCTGCCAGGTTTCGTGAAAAAAATTTTCCCTGCCGGAGAGTGAGAGTCTTATCTTTTCTAACTTTAAATGAGTCAGAACCTCCTTGAGCCAACTATTGAATGATGGAGGAAGTGCATGTTTCCACTTAAGCAAAATAAGACGTCTCGCTAATAAGGTCGTGAAAGCGATTAGATGCCGTGTTGGCGCGGGTAGAGTGGGAGATAGGGGAGGGCAGCCAAAAAGTGCTATACATGCATCGTTTGCCAAGTTTGTGCCAGTCACGTTTTCCAGAGTGTCAAAAATCTGGCGCCAAAAACCAGCAAGGTTAGGACATGTCCAGAACATATGCGTGTGGTTAGCGGGTGATTGTTTGCATCTATTGCATCTGTCAATGGTAGTGGGGTAAATTTTTGCAAGACGAGCGTTGGTGTAATGTACTCTAAAAACTACCTTGCACTGCAACAGACCATGTTTAGCACAAATTGAAGAAGAATGAACCAGTTTGCATATCTGCTTCCACCGATTGTCCGATATAGTGGTCCCAGTCTCCTCCTCCCACTTCTGCTTTAAAGAGCGAATATGTAAAGGGCTCTGACAATCTAAAGAATTATAAATAGATGAGATAGTACACCTGCGGGCCGGGTCTAAGTTAAGCACTGACTCGATCAGAGTTGTTGGTGGCAGGTTGGGAAAGACTGGATATGTAGTATGAATAAAGTGCCTAATTTGTAAAAAACGGTAAAAGTGAGATTGAGGAAGGTTGAATTTATTCACTAGCTCCTCAAAGTTCATGAGGTGGCCATTTTCATACAAATCTTGAATATGTACCAGGCCTGAGTTGTGCCAAGTCATGAAGGTAGGGTCAAGGTTGGATGGAGGAAATAAATGGTTTTTTGCTATTGGTGCGAGAATTGAGGGACCCACCAGACCAAAGTTTTTACGAAACTGAATCCAAATTTTTAATGAGTTGATGGCGACAGGATTTTGGGAGAGATGATGAATCTTTAGAGGAAGCTTCGCAGTTAGGAGAGACTTCAGCGGTAACCTTGAAGATCTTAGCTCAATCCGGGCCCATGAGGGACATAAGTCAGTGTCTTCCAAAAGCCAATTATTGATTTTCACAATATTGCATGCCCAGTAATAAAGAACAAAATTCGGAAGAGCCAGGCCTCCCTGGTTCTTTGGCAACCGCAGTGTTGTTTTATTAATACGAGGGGGCTTGTCAAGCCATAAAAAGGCAGAAATTATTTTATCTAGATGATGAAAAAAGGATTTCGTTAGAAAAATCGGGATGTGCTGAAAGAGATAGAGAATTTTAGGAAGTACGACCATTTTGATCAAATTAACTCTGCCAGTCAGTGAGAGTGGGAGCACTGACCAGCGTGCCATATCATGCTTACATTTATCAATTAACGGGCGAAAATTGTACTTGAAAAGATCATCAAACGAAGTGGGGATAAAAATGCCCAAATATCGAAATCCCTCAGCTGTGACTCTAAATGGAAACGAGGACACAGGTATCGTTCTTGATAAGGTGTTAATTGGCAGGAGTTCACTTTTCCCGAAATTTAATTTATATCCAGAATATTTGCCAAACTGAGTTAAAATGTCAACAACAACCGGGATGGATGAAACTGGATTTGACAAATACAACAACAAATCGTCTGCATAAAGAGATAGTTTATGGGTGACATCATTCCTCGTAATGCCCACTACTCGTGTCTCTTCACGAAGCCATATAGCCAGTGGTTCCACAGCTATGGTAAACAGAAGGGGAGAGAGGGGGCAACCCTGCCTGGTGCCCCGCTGGAGGGAAAATGAAACTGACCGTACCCCGTTTGTGAGAACCTGAGCAGTAGGAGACTGATAGAGCATTTTGATCCATTTAATAAAATCATCACTAAAACCAAATTTTGCTAGAATGTAAAACAAATACTTCCATTCCACCATATCAAATGCTTTTTCCGCGTCCAACGAGATCACCACTTCAGGTACATCACAGCTAGGAGAACCGATGATGTTGATAAGTCTCCTGGTGTTAAACGATGAATCTCGACCGGCCATAAAACCTGTCTGGTCGGCAGCGATGAGAGTAGGTAGGGCTTGCTGTAGACGCATTGCAAGGACCTTAGCAAGGATCTTCTGATCAACGTTTAAAAGGCTAATGGGCCTATAACTACCACATTCAATAGGGTCCTTTTCCTTCTTTAATAAAAGAGAAATGTTGGCCTCATAGAAAGTTGTGGGTAGTCTGCCAAGAGAAAAGGCATCATTGAAGACGTTAACTAGGTGTGGACAGATTGCATCGGCGTAGGTTTTATAAAATTCCACGCCAAATCCGTCCGGCCCTGGTGATCTGCCGTTCTGTAGATGACTGAGTGCTTCCTGCACTTCCGATAGCAAAACCGGGCCACCCATTCTGCAAGCCAACTCAGCATTGACTCTTGGGTAGCTAAGCCTCTCCAGCGGGTTGTCCCCATCCCAGACCTCTGGCGAGGAATCACTCGTGTACAAATCTGAATAAAATTCTAAAAAAGTTCTGTTCACTAGGTAGGGATCTGACACTCCCGTCCCACAAATTGATTTTATTCGCGGTATCAGTCTTGAAAGGGCAGTAGATCTAACTTGGTGAGCGAGAAGTTTACCTGCCTTATCACCATGCTCAAAATAACGCTGTCTAGTGTGTAGCAATTTAATTTCAACCTTTGATGTGGACAATAAATCGTACTCAGCTTGCAGTTTTAAACGTTCGTCGTAAAGAACATTGGTGGGGGCGGCAGAATATTGTACGTCAACTTTTGATATCTGATTAGCGAGCCAGGTCATCCTAGCCATGTCTGCCTTCTTCCGGTAAGATGCAAACGAAATAGCTTGTCCCCTCAAATACGCTTTGCAAGCTTCCCACAAATTGCCCCTAGAGACCTCAGGAGTATCATTAATCTCAAAGAAAGTTGTTATTTCTTGCTGAAAAAACTGTTTGAATTCTGAGTTTTTCAACAAAAAGTATGAGAGTTTCCATTGAGTGCACGGTGGTTTATAATTGGGAAAATGTATATCCAGTGAAACAGGTGAGTGATCTGAAACAACTATGCTGTGATATTCACTCTTAATTACCCATTCCAAAAATCTATTGTCTATTAAAAAAAAGTCAATTCTTGAATAAGTATGATGGACATGGGAGAAAAATGAAAACGCTTTGCTGGATTGATTCAGATGTCTCCAAGGGTCGCTGATTCCCAACTGATCCGCAAAAGCTCTTAATGTATTAGCGGAGTTAGATAGAGTGAAGGATTTGGATGAAGACCTGTCCAAAAACGGATCCTGAATTAGGTTGAAATCACCACCTATAACAGGGTAGCAAGATTCTATATCAGGCAAGGAGGAAAACAGATGTGCAATAAACTGGGCATCATCCCATACTGGGGCATAAACACTCACTAAGACTACCGGAATGTCAAATAACTTGCCCGAAACAGCGACAAATCGACCATTTGGATCTTCAATGGATTTTGATGGCTCAAAGGGTATATTTTTGCCTATGATAATGGCTGCACCTCTTGACCTCGCCGAAAACTTTGAGTGATACATATGCTTCATCCAGGGTTTCTTAAGACGAGCAACTTCAGATGTTTTAAGATGAGTTTCTTGAATAAAATAAATATCTCCATTCAGCTGTTTTAGATGTGAAAGGACTTTGCCCCTTTTAATTGTATCGTTAACTCCTCTAACGTTCCAAGACACAAACCTGCAGCCTTTACTTTTGTATGTAGGAAGGATGGACATACTAATGTGTTATAAAAGTAAGCATAGCAACAATGCCCTGCACAATTGGAAAAGGAAGGGAAAAAGGCACAAAACTAATGAAAAAACAAACAAACAACAAAACAAAAACAAAAATATAACTACCACAACAATCTTCAAACATACATCTATGTAGCCTCCAGTTTCTACCATACCTACTAATTCCCATACCAATGTCGCTCCCACCGGACGTGACATTAACCCAGCCTCTCAACACAGGATACCCCCTCAGTGAGAATTTTAGCAGAAATGTACAACCCCCCCCCTTTTTTTCCCCTTTGTTCTTTTTTGGATAATAAGAAAAGTAAAGGCAAGCAAATATACATAAATAATCATTGCAATAATTCTTAAAATAAACAACAACAACAAATTAATCATAATAATATTAATAATAGTTAATAAATGATTACATCCCACCTAACAAAAGCCCCTACACAAAAAAGAGGGGGAGGGATGTGTAACCAATAAATAACACAAAAAACTGATGAGAAAATCCGTTTGGATCCTTTGCAATTAAGAGGATTAAGGGAAGAGGGGAAAATAAGTAATAAAGCGTAAAGAAATGCGCACCAAAACAAAAAAGTAGTACTAAACAGACACAAGTCCACGAATGTTGACTTGTCCGCAAAATTACACAAATCAACGAGAACACTCTATAGTCACTTCCCACGGGGTGTGTCAATAATAATAAATAAAAATAAATAATAATAAGAAGAAATAAAGAGTGTAAAGAACTCTTACTGGTTAATGACATAGTTAACAGGTTGCTAGCCACCAGTACAATTAAAGCACACCCCTAGTACGTAGTCCAAGCTTAACAAAACAAAGGCCGTCCTGGCGAAGTGAGGAGAAATAAGAAGTAAAAAATAAAAATTTAGGCAGAAGACTGAGAGTGCAGAAAGGAGGTAGCATCCTCGAGAGAGGAAAATCGTAGTCTATTACCGTCTTTCTTGGTAATCTGGAGCTTCGCCGGATAGAGCAGAGCCGGCCTAAGACCCAGATCGTATAGTTTTGCCATTATTACACGATAGGCCGAACGCTGCTCCAAGACGTCAGGCGAGTAATCCTCATAGATCCGAATCGACGAGTCGCGGTACTTCAACACGTTCCTCCGTCGGCGGGCCTCGCGGACAATCAGCTCCTTCGTTTGGTAACGATGGAAGCACACGATCACCGGTCTTGGTCTGTCTCCCTGTTTTGGCTTGGCGGCGAGGCTGCGGTGAGCCCGGTCCAATTCCGGCGGGGAGGGCAGCAGCTGTGCACCAAAAATCTCCTTCAGTGCCTCCGCGAAAAAATCTGTGGGTCTTGGACCTTCCACCGACTCTGGCAGACCGATGATCCGAATATTATTTCGCCGGCTTCGCCCCTCCAGGTCTGCATTCCGAGCTTTAAGTTTCATACAGGTTTCAGCTAGCGAAGCGCACGAAACTTCAAGCGTGTGGATGCGCTCCTCAGCAATGCCAAAATTAGTCTCGAGGCTCGTAAGTCGCTCGCCAAAGTCACTCACAGTGCTCTGTAAAGAGTCCAATTTGACTTCGAGGGAGGAAAACGCAGATTTAAGTTCCGCCGACATCGCAGCAGCGATTGATTGGCGATGATCCTCGAGCAAGCTAGTCAGAGCCGACATGCTAATGTGGCTAGCGGTAGAAGGATCCTCCTTCCTGGCGTCTTTATCTCTCGCCTGTCTGGTCCCAGATGCCATCAGTTTAATCAGAAAATGAGGGCGACTGAATGCGCTGAGTTTGAGCGGGCACGGGTTACAAAAAGGTATTGAAATGTCGGGTCAGAGCGGGAGCGTTCAAACCTACGTCCCTACTCCATTTGCCTCTCCACCGGAAGTCTCCCCACGTGTTTCAATTGAATTTCTCTTTGTGTCAAGCCATTTTCAAGTTCTAGTTAAGTTTTAAGTTAGTCTAAACTGTAAGTCCTGATAGGATTTTGAGTTTTTGCAGTGTTCAAAATAAATGTATGATACAGGCTGTATTGGAGCACATTAGGGACCAGTGCTACTTGGTGTTTTATCCAGCAATGACTACTGAGCTAAAATTGATAGTTAGCATGATTAAGTTTTTTATTTTACACCCTCATCACTCCACAATGCTATGTTATGTTAAAGCCTGTATGTAAGACACGTTAGCCACGCATCGACAGTGGTCATAATTAATTGAAACCTAGCCCTCCGCAGGGCTAACGTTACATGTGCTAGTAGCGACAGTAACGTTAATCTTATTTATTAGCGCTTAGCGCTCTTTAGTAGCGCTTAGCGCTCTACTGCTTTAATATGGCGGCTGTTTACTAACACTGCCCAGACGCGGCCGAGTCTGTCATTTCGCATCTAGTTCAACATACATGTGATCTCTATGAGACGCATCAGACGCTACCTGTACCAACGTAGCATCGTGCGGGCTAGTATTTAGCAACGTCGGCGTCATTTGTGGCGGCTGTCGGCTGCAGTAAGTTGTTTTTTTTCCCTTCTTCCTCTCCGCACGTGACAGTGCGTTGTCCCGCATTAAAAGTAGTCCGAGCAAAACGTGATGCTTCGAGCTGTCAAAATAAACGATTACTCGAGGTGAATAAAATTACTCGGATCAGTTTTTAAACTCGAGTTACTCGAGTTGCTCGAGTACTCGTTTCAGCTCTAAACACAATGCACCACCATGGACTCAAATCCTGCACTGCCAGAATTGTCCCCCTGCTGAAGAAAGTACACGTCCAGGCTCGTCTGCAGTTTGCTAGAGAGCATTTGGATGATCCAGAAGAGGACTGGGAGAATGTGTTATGGTCAGATGAAACCAAAATAGAACTTTTTGGTAGAAACAGGTTCTCGTGTTTGGAGGAGAAAGAATACTGACTTGCATCCAAGGAACACCATACCCACTGTTAAGCATAGGGGTGGAAACATCATGCTTTGGGGCTGTTTTTCTGCAAAGGGACCAGGATGACTGATCTCTTGATCTCGGGTGGTGCGTTTTCGTGGGAGCGAGGAGTGGCCGCCCACACTCTCACGTCAGACGCGCCTATAAGAGTCGGGAGATTCCTCTGCCTCCCTGAAGCCTGCTGGCAGATCCTGGTACCCATCGCGCAGCGTGTCCTTTTTTTTCACCTTACTGGAGTGTTGCTGGCTTCCCACTCATTTTGTCACGGTAAGCGATCTGCATTTCTAAGGGACAACTTGGTTGAGCTGTAACGGTAACGCGGGGATCTGAGACTGACAAACCCAAATCTAGCGACCCAATACTACTTGTTTGCATGTCTGACCTGTTTTGATTGTGTAGGTTTGACCTGTTGATGCTTGCTTTTGTGGGATTGTAATCAATAAATCTCATTTATTCATTTATTCTGCATTTTCTAATCAATAAACATCGTCTATTGAGCAAAAGTGTTTGCCTGTTGCTGACTCACCGCGAACCTAGAAATTTCGGAAAACAATTAGCGTGCTCCGATTTATATAATTCTGAATAGAAATTTCTAAAAGTGTCATTAATCATCTTAGAATCAGAAGAACATGTCCCCAATCCCTCCAGAAGTGACTGAATAATTTGAGAGGCCCTACGCTTTTTTGTCAAATTGGCTAAATATCTTCCTGGTTTGTCCCCATATTCAAATAGTGTTTGTTTTGCATATCCGAATTTCTCCCCTGCCTTTTTTGTGAGCAGGGAGTTTAATGTGGAGCGAATTGCTGTAATTTCCTTCAGTTTAGCTGATGTAGGCCTCTTTATATATTCGGTCTCTGTTATACTCAATTCGGTTTCCAATAAAACCTGTATAGGATATAATCAACCCCCTGGCATGAGCCTTGGAGGTTTCCCACAGCAATGACGGTTGGTAGCAGTGGGGGAGTTAGTGGCAAAAGAGTGCTTGAATTCTTCAGTGAAATATTATAGAAATGTATGATCCTTTAAAATTGAAGTATCCATTCTCCAACCCATAGGTTTCCTATGGAGTTTCCCCAAAGTAACATTCATATAGACAGCAGCATGGTCTGATATTATGATATTTCCAGTTGAATGGGAGACCACAGACTAGCCTTGTGTAACAGGAGGGTTTGAGAAAAAAGTAAATTCCATATCAGAAGGGTGAAGTGTCCTATAAACATCCAAATAGCCAAAATCTTCACAGAGACCAAAAATTTCTTGTGATCGTTTAGAAGGGGCTAAAGCACCTAGAGGAAACCTGTCCATCAAGGGATTAAGAAGGCAATTAAAATCACCTCCTACGACAGTATTTTCAACGGCAAGATCAGTTGGTTTTAGTGATCAGAATTTAGTTGCCATATCCAGAAAGGCAAGTCCCAAAAGCCAGGCCAAAAATTGTTTATAAAAGATCATACAGGGATTTCTGTTGTGACGCATACAGTATGTCAATGATGTCAGTAATATTAGTCGGGCTAATGTTAGTAAGCAGAGTGACCCAGCTACTGCATTGAATGCCTTTACAGAACTGTTAGTGCCAGTTATGGACAAACATGCACCTGTCAAGAGGTTGACTGTTAGAGCCACTAGATGCCCTTGGATTGATGATGAACTGAGACAATGTATGGCTAAGCGAAACAAGGCAAAAATAACAGCAAAAAGGTCAGGCAGCATGTCTGACTGGCAAGTTTACTGTAAACTAAGGGACCACGCCAATAAGCTGAATAGAAAGAAGAAAAAGTTGCATTATGAATTAAGAATAAATCATGTAAAAAAAAATGACAATAAAAAGCTATGGAGTACCTTAAATGACATCATGGGCAGGAATTAGAAGCCTGACTCCATCCTTCATTAAAGCGGAAGGCTGTTTCATAACCAAGCCTGCTGACATTGCAAATTACTTTAATGACTATTTTACTAATAAAATCTGTCAACTCAGACAGGTGATATCCTCACCAAATAATGAATCATTGAACTTACATATACAAAACAAAATAATGAAGGACAGAAAGTGTAATTTTGAATTCTGCAAAGTAACGGTTCAAGAGGTAAAAAAAAAAACTACTATTGGCTATCCACAATGATAAACCACCAAGTATTGATAACCTGGATGGAAAGTTATTGAAAATTATTGCAGACCATATTTCTACTCCGGTATCTCACATTTTTAATCTAAGCCTTGCTAGCAATAGGTTCCCTCAAACTTGGAAAGTGGTTACGGTAATTCCTTTACCTAAAAATGCTCGTGCTTTCCTTCACTGGTTCAAACAGCCGGCCCATCAGCCCGTTACCTGTTTTAAGCAAACTGCTGGAGAAAATTGTACTCAATCAGATACAATCCATTTTTCATTGAATAATTTAATGAGTAATTACCAACATGCCTAGAGTAGGATACTCAACTTTTACAGTACTCACACAAATGACAGACGATTGGCTATCTGACATGGACCAACAGAAAGTAACAGGAGCAGTTCTATTACATTTTAGTGCCGCTTTCGATGTCATCGACCACAATATATTATTGAAAAAACTAAGGTGCTATGGCTTCACTCCATCAGCTATAGCTTGGATTAAAGGCTATCTAACTAGTAGAACTCAGAAAGTTTTGTTTAATGGTTGCTTCTCTAATGCACAACAAAAACAATGTGGAATTCCGCAAGGTTCTTCATTAGGCCTGTTGCTGTTCTCTATTTTTACAAATGCCAGTGCGTGTATTTTGCTGATGATTTAACAGTCTATAAATCTGCACAAACAATGGAGGAAATCACCTCAGCCCTCAACAAAGAGCTGCAGTTGGTGTTTAATTGGATCTCTGATAACAAAATGGTTCTTAACATATCAAAAACTAAGAGCATCATTTTTGGGACTAAACATTCACTAAGATCCAATCCTCAGTTGAACCTTGTATTGAACAATGTGGTCGTGGAGCAGGTACAGGAAACAAAACTTCCAGGGTTAACACCTGAGCTGACCAAACAGGTCTTGCAGACCCTTGTACTGTCACATCTAGACTACTGTTCTGTGATCTGGTCAGGCACAACAAACAAGAACCAACAGAAGCTTCAACGGGTACAAAATAGAGCAGCCAGGCTTGCCCTTAAATGCAGCCAAAGAGCCAACACAGACACAATACTCGATCAACTCTCCTGGTTTAAAATTCATGCAAGGCTTCGAGTATCACTTCTATGCTTTCTGAAAAACATTAAGACATTGCACAAACCAGACCGTTTGTTTAAGCATTATACTCCGAGCTCAACTTTGCATGCATACCCCACCAGACATGCTACTAGTGGCAACTACACATTACCTTTCATGAAAACTAACTCAAACCAACACACAGTATTATGCAGAGCAATGGTGGAATGGAATGCCCTTCCAGACCAAATTTTAAAAACTCAAAGAAAAGTTAGGAAGGAAATGTAATGGAATTCTCTCTGTTGTTGTCAACTTATATATTGCTTATTGTCTATTTACCTCCTTACTGTGTCTTCTTTTTTTCTGTCAGTATGTTGAATTATGCCTTTTTTAGTGTGTGTCCCCAGATAACAACTCTTTGTTTTCATTCTTTTATATATTTCCTATGTTGATTTGTATGTTGATGTCTTGTTTGTTTTATGTTTTGTGTGGACCCCAGGAAGAGTAGCGGATGTGTTCATCAGCTAATGGGGATCCGAATAAAATACAAATACAAAAGATCAGATAGTTGAGCAAAAGCCTCCGTCAAAAAATTAAGTGGGTGACGTGGTGGGCAATATACATTGAAGAAAGCAAATTTCTCGCCGTGTAGAGAGGCTGAAACCAACACAAAGCGTCCATATTTATCTTTAACACATTTTGACACCTTAAGTGGTCATTTTTTTCTAATAAGCATTGCCTCCCCTCTGCTTTTGGAGGTGAATGATGAAAAATACAATTGATCAAAACCGCATTGTAGCAGCTTTAAATGTTCGTCTTAATTGAGGTGTGTTTCTTGCAGCATATCAATATAAACTTTTTCTTTCTTTAATAAACATTTTTTTTTCCTTTTGATGGAGAGTGGCTTCCCTTAACATTCCAGGTGCAAAGCTTCAGTGTGTTACAGGTCATGAAATTTTTAACAGAGTATTCAGACTTCCAAATGTACTACACTCTTCATGTAGGTCATGCACCATACTATAACCCAGCTGAGAAACAAAAAAAGACAAAAAATACCAATCACACGCAACAAGTGTGCAGACAGCACTGTGGGATGGAACTTCCCTTTTTGATAACCAGGGGATTACCTTGAGTTTCACCATTTCTCCCCTCTAACTCGGAAAACTTTTCTGAACCCCAATGGTACCACCTAAATGGTAGTATCCACCCTTATATACCATTGGGCAGGTTCTTAAACAGGACAATAGGATAAAAAAAATAAAATCACTTCAAATTGCCCAATCAAGACTTTATGAGACATCAGTCTTCACAAAAGTTAAACATACCCCTTTCCCACTGGCCAAAAAACCCGTGTCAACCCACTAACAATCGGCTTTTGGTGGCAGTGGGAAAGGTGCAGCGGCCCGCTTCGACCCGTGTCAATCAACCCGCCAAGCGACCCACATTAAAATCACCTCGGCTCTGATCGTCATGCAGTGTGAAAGCAAAACCCCGGGTCAACAGTCAACACCCTAATCTACGTGGTGAGGTAGGCTCTTACGTGATGCGTCATAACAACGTTCCAGTCGCCCCCCATTTTAACACGCCCCACAACCGTAGTAACGTCAATGCTCACAACAAAGCTAGAAGAAGAAGAATTCACGTCGCCTACGATGCCTCAGCACAAGCAGAGTGTTGATTCTTTGCTGCATTTTGACCATTTTGAGGGCAGTAAAAAGCATGAAAACAGAGAACACTAACGGAAAGGAGGCTTCCATTTTGCTCTGCATTGTTTACTTCCTTGAACTGAATGAATTCGGTCGCACTTGTGTCGACGCGCATCTTAGCGTGGTGACGTCACGTAACCTTACGCACGGCTGAGGAGGGGTGGGGGGTTGGACGGGTGAAAAAAAACCGGCTTTCTTTGTCAATGGGAAAGGTGCCCAATGCCAATTGCTAGTGGGTTGCATTGGTTTGGAAAAAACACGCGTTAGACCTATTAGTTTCAGTGGGAAAGGGGTAATAGAAACCCACCACAAATAAATGTAATGTAAATAAATGTAATGTAAAGCAAAATATTCTCATTTTTTAAGATCATTAACCTGCCATAGACATTAACGGATCGTTTGGTGACTCACGTGAAGTTTACTTCAGTGTGTCCACATAAGTCACTGCCTGAGCGGGGGAGTCGAAACTTTTAGCCTCCCCACCGTGGATTACTTTTAGTGTAGCCGGGTAAAGCATGATGTATTTAGTGCCCAACTCTCGTAGTTGCCTCTTCACATCATCAAAAGCCTTCCATTTACGAAGCACCGCCGCCGACAAATCCTGGAAGAACATGATGGAGAATTCCCGGTGCTTCACGGTCCCGCGGCGTCCATCACCCGCTGTTTGTCGACGAAGTTGTGAAATCGGATCAGGACGGGTTGCGGTCGCTGGTTCGGTCTTGGCTTCGGCGCTATAGTACGGTGAGCCCTCTCAATTTTAACGCAGCTGGCTTTCGTCTCCATTCCGAGCACGTCGGGTATCAAGCTCTCCAAAAACGTTGTAGAGTTGCTCCCCTCCGTGTCTTCTGGTAGTCCAATAATGCAGACATTTTTCCATCTGCCTCTATTTTTGAGGTCGTCGATCTGCTCGGCCATGCTTTTTATCTGCTTCTCAAGCTCGTGCACCCGGGTATTCACGTCCTCGCAGATATGTTCGGCCACAGCAATCCTGTTTCTGGCCTCGGCGGTACGCTCCTAAATCTTTTTTAATTGCTCGGCGCGCGCAAGTACGATTTGAGATAGCGGCCCAAGCTTTTCATCAATCACCTTAGTGATGTTCGCTGTTATTTCCTGAATAATTTGCCGAAAGGAGGCATCGAGGAAAACCCCGGTGTCCGGTTGATTGTTGCGCTTCCTCTAGTCTGCTAGCAGAAACTTCTGGCTCGCACATCTTGGCTAGGTTACGATCCTCTCTTGTCAGTATCTTGTCCTGGGATCTCAAAGAGTATTCATCAATATTCATGATGAAACGTGCAATTTCAAGTTGCATATTAAATTGGTTGGAGTTTTGTATGAAAAATCAATGCGGTGGTGCGGAGCTCAGAAAGAGTCAACCATCTTACGCCACCATCTTGGATCCTCTTGTGTGGTGTTTTAAGTGATGCCTCTGAGCGAATCTTTGATCACAAACTGAGCAGGCAAAAGGTTTTTCGCCAGTGTGTGTTCTGTTGTGGATTTTTAAGTTTTCCTTTAGAGTGAATTTTTAACCACAAACTGAGCAGGAAAAATGTTTTTCGCCAGTGTGGGTTCTTGTGTGTTGTTTTAAGGCGCTCTTGCAACTGAATCTTTGACCACCATCTGAGCAAGAAAAAAGTGTTTTGCCAGTGTGAGTTCTTGTGTGTTGTTTTAAGTGTTGCTTCCAGGCGAATCTTTGATCACAAACTGAGCAGGAAAAAGGTTTTTCGCCAGTGTGGGTTCTTGTGTGTTGTTTTAAGTGTTGCATTTGAGAGAATCTTTGGTCACAAACTGAGCAGGAAAAAGGTTTTTCGCCAGTGTGTGTTCTCATATGTACTTTCAAGTATTGCTTCTGAGAGAATCCTTGACCACAAACTGAGCAGGAAAAAGGTTTTTCGCCAGTGTGGGTTCTCATATGTACTTTAAAATATTGCTGAGAGAATCTTTGACCACAAACTGAGCAGGAAAAAGGTTTTTCGCCAGTGTGGGTTCTTGTGTGGATTTTTAAGTTTTGCTTTAGAGTGAATCTTTGACCACAAACTGAGCAGGAAAAAGCTTTTACGCCAGTGTGGGTTCTTGTGTGTCGTTTTAAGGTGCTATTGCAACTGAATCTTCGACCACAATCTGAGCAGGAAAAAGGTTTTTCTCCAGTGTGGCTTCTTTCGTGTATTTTTAAGGCTGTCTTTTGAATAAATCCTTGACCACAAACTAAGCAGGAAAATTTTTTTTCGCCAGTGTGGACACTTGTGTGTTGTTTTAAGGTGCGCTTGCAACTGAATCTTTGATCACAAACTAAGCAGAAAAAAGGTTTTTCGCCAGTGTGGGTTCTTGTATGTTGTTTCAAGCTGCTCTTGCAATTGAATCTTTGACCACAAACTGAGCAGGAAAAAGGTTTTTCGCCAGTGTGAGTTCGTGTGTGGATTTTTAAGTTGTGCTTTTGAGTGTATCTTTGAGCACAAACTGGGCAGGAAAAAGGTTTTTCGCCAGTGTGGGTTATTGTGTGTTGTTTCAAGGTGCTCTTGCAACTGAATCTTTGACCACAAACTGAGCAGGAAAAAGCTTTTTCGCCAGTGTGGGTTCTTGTGTGTCGTTTTAAGGTGCTTTTGGAACTGAATCCTTGACCACAATCTGAGCAGGAAAAAGGTTTTTCTCCAGTGTGGGTTCTTTCGTGTGTTTTTAAGGTTCCTTTTTCAGCGAATCCTTGACCACAAACTGAGCAGGAAAAAGGTTTTTCGCCAGTGTGGACACTTGCGTGTCGTTTTAAGTTGCTCTTGCACCTGAATCTTTGACCACAAACTGAGCAGGAAAAAGGTTTTTCGCCAGTGTGGGTTCTTTTGTGGATTTTTAAGGTTCCTTTTTCAGCGAATCCTTGGCCACAAACTGAGCAGGAAAACGGTTTTTCGCCAGTGTGGGTTCTTGCGTGTCGCTTTAAGGTGCTCTTGCAACCGAATCTTTGACCACAAACTGAGCAGGAAAAAGGTTTTTCGCCAGTGTGGGTTCTTGCGTGTCGTTTTAAGGTGCTCTTGCAACTGAATCCTTGACCACAATCTGAGCAGGAAAAAGGTTTTTCTCCAGTGTGGGTTCTTTCGTGTGTTTTTAAGGTTCCTTTTTCAGCGAATCCTTGACGACAAACTGAGCAGGAAAACGGTTTTTCGCCAGTGTGGGTTCTTTTGTGTCTTTTTAAGGTTCCTTTTTCAGCGAATCCTTGCCCACAAACTAAGCAGGAAAACGGTTTTTCGCCAGTGTGGCTCCTCATATGCGTCCGACAATTATACTTATTAGCAAAGGTTTTCCCACACTGAGAGCATTTGCAGAGTTTGTCGTCACCGTGAGATGTCTTATGACCATCATCATTGTAAGGTGAGTGTGACGGGGCGCCATCTCTGTCTGATGGAGCAATGTAAATGTCTGCTTGTAATCCTTCTGTTGAGCTGCTGCTACTACCCTCGCTTGGAGGCTCCGGCCCTCTGCCGGCCTCACTCGGACCATCTTCACTCTTCAAGGGCTCACCAGTCGACCTGATGATATGCTCCTCCTCTTCCTCCTCTTTAACGCATGGCAGTTCCTCCTGATCCTTTTTGATTGGAAGTTGCTTCTGTTGACAGGGCTTTGGCTCCTCGTCTTTGATTTGGGGAAGCTCAACATCCTCTTTCACGCCAGGAGATTCTGACTGCTGCCTCTCGGCACTAAGGTATTTTCTGAAACCTGCAAGACACAAGAAAACCATTGATATATTTTATGGACTACCACCACGTCTTTCCTTTTCGCAAAACTTGGGAGAAGACGAGTACAGTGATCTCTTGCGTTTTCGTGGATTCAGTACATGGTGCGGTTTTGAAAAGTATCCACAAAAAATAGTGGGAAACAAAATGCGGTTTATTTTGAGCCGAAAGAAACATTGTTTCGCATATGGATTCGGCCAAAAATAATTAAAAATGCAATTTTGGTTAAGATGTTTTGAAGACCAAAAGTTCACCATCGAATTGTGTGAAGAACTTTAGTCCTCTTGTGGTGAGTAAGCCTGTCGGAATATGCAATAATTCCATTTATCGCACGACAAATAAAAATGAAGGCCGTAATTTTGCCGATGCGATTTATCGCCTCGCGTGCACATACGTGCGCGCATGCGGCAGACGTGCTGTTAAAAGTTCGGATTCCTTGTTACCAACTACGCAAAATGCATCTTCTTTCCAGTCCGGCGAAAAATAGCACCCGGGCCAATCGTTCCCATTATATCCTATTGTTCAACGTATACAGAACACCGGCCGCGTCAGTGCTCCGGATTGACCGCGGACCATCTCCGGTGCCGGTGTTGTGCCGAAAAATAGCCGCCCCGCGTGAAATGTCCCCCCTGACGGGAACGCTTATTTATAACGCTTTATTGAGCGTTCATTTTATTTATTTTATTGTTGAGCGCCAACACGTCACTCGTACCAACAGTTTTTTCTTACCAATCGATGGAAATGGAAACGGTTTTCTTGTACCGTGAATATGTATTATTTTACTCTGCTTGAACTAATAAATGTCATACCTGTGTGATTGTCATTGGGATATGATCGTGAAAACCTGTAGACTAAATACATTTCTGTTCAAAGATGGTTATGTGGCCCAGTCCACGATTTGTTACTAAAATAATGTACTAGTATTTTGTGTAATTTATAAAACTGATTTTACAGTCGTAAATCCATTGTAGTATTGCGCCCGTGAAAACATTTGATGTTTTCTCCTCAATAAAGCGTTATAAATAAGCATTCCTGTCAGGGGGGACATTTCTCGCGGGGCGGCTATTTTCCGGCACAGCACCGGTGTTGTTGACGTGTGGGCGCTCCCGTCAGGGGTGACATTTCACCCAGGGCGGCTATTTTTCGGCACAACACCGGATATTTACAACGAAGTACGCCAAAACATTGTTACAGACTTGGCTGCTACGAACAACCTCGCTTTGACAACAGACAGCTGAATGGATATGATGAGCATTGAGTGGGAAATTAAGAGCGCTGTTTATTAAAGTCATATGCTGGTGTTGTGCAGTAATGAGCAGACGCAATTTCTGTGGCGCTTGCTAACCTTTTTAATGCGCGCACACACTAGATATCATGAAATAGCAAACTAGATGTGCTACGTCCCATGGCATTGGCTACGTGAGCCCAGAGTGATTATGAGACACGTAGTCCATATACTACATCGATGAATTATAAACCGCCATGACTGAATGGAAGTTAAGAAGGCCAAATCAATCCACACCAGTGACTATAGATAATGCTGGAAGTATTGTTAATTCAGTACGTGACACAGATGGATTCGGACCACAAATAGGATGTCTTGCTCATAAAGTAAACCTAGCTGCTAATAGAGCTTTAGCAATCAACAGTGTGCCCTGCCTCACTTTACAAACAGTAAAGATTGTTCTCAGCATTTTTATACAAAATTTCTTCAGATCAGTAAGAAGTGAGCACATAAATATTATGCACTAAAATGCATGCAAAAAAACAAACAAAAAATATAATTTTTTTTTCAGAGCATTAAATGTATTGAATCGGATCGAAAATCGTGTCCCCCCCGGCAGTTCCTCGGCGTTCCCCTGCCTCCGCCTTCCCCTCTTCTCTGACTGGACATCCGCCCTGCACTCCGTCGCGGGTCGCTGGCTGGGCGCCGGTGTATCAGCGGGGTGTTGCCTGCACCGGCGGGGGGGCCCTGCCTGTCTTGGGCTTAGTGGGCCGCTGGGGTTCCCGTGGCGTGCCGTGCCGGTTGGGGGGCTGCGGCTGTGGCTCGTGGCTCGGGTGGGCGGGCGGGGGTGGGGATAGACGTGGGGTTGGTGGTGCGTCCACTCCTGCCACCCCTGAAGGCCGGTTGATGGGTGCGCGGGTGGCCCGGGGGACCACCCTGGATCCCGGGGGGTGATTGCTCCTTTGCTGGGCTGCGGGAGGAGGGATGGACTGCGCTTGACCCCCCCGGCCCCACGCCCGCCCTCCCTCCCCGGGCTGGCTGGGTGGGGGCTGTGGCCCTGGGTTGGCTCCCGCGCGGCTTCTCCGCCCGTCTGCGTGGCTGTCGCGCGTCCGGTGGGGCTCGCGTGCTGCTGGATGCGGTAGGGCATGCTCGGGCTGGGGGTCCTGGTGCCGGGATTGGCGATGGGGCGGCGTAGTGTTGGTCGCCAACGGGCTTACATTCATAAGAGATTCACATGATTAATGGGTTCTAGATCACAGAACTGATTTGTGTACACTCTACCTCTTTCAATCACTTAGCTTATAGACACCCCCACCCTGTCCCCCTCTTTCAATGGACAATAGGCCCCCACATGGTGTAAACCGGAAATACATCTCGCTGACGATGGCACCAGCATATTAATAATTAGTCTAGATGTTCTATGTATTTCTTGTTGTTTGTGTATGTTTCTTTTCTTTCTTCTCTTGTGTTGCTTTTCTTCTGTCCCCCCATAATCCCTTCCTGTTCGCTGCTTTGTCATAATAAAAAGGTATTTTGATTGATCAGAGTATAGACCCTACTCACCTACGTCACAAAATGGGCGTGTCGCTGTTTCCGGCCGCCATATTGTACCTATTTTTTAGACCTATTCTCATTGTTTTCAATTAGTCGAGCAAGTTATAGAGCAATTCATGGAAGCCCCGGTGTTATCTGACGCTGTAAACTCATTGGATGCGTTGCATAAAAGGCGTTATGTGTAAAAGCTTCAGTTTATCCATTCGCCAGATCCGTATTTGATGCCTAAATCGATGTTTTTCGACCCGCTGGTTCGCCGTCTTTGCCTGACATCTGCTCTCCTGATATTTACAACTATCTTGTCCACACAAAATCAGCCTATTCTCACGAAAGTTTGAAAAACGTTAAGAGCTTGGAGGCTTATAAATGCTACGTTGCTTGTTGGGTGAAACAGGTCCTCGTACACAAAAATTCGGCAGGAATCTTGTGCTCGGAAGGTGAGTTACGAAATTTTCAATTCAAAATCTTTGTTCTTGCTAACATCCACTGTCAAGTCTAATGTATTTCATTTCATTTGTCAATGGAGCTAGGGCTTTTAATGTTTATATGGTTTAGCGATAGCACTCTCACTACATACATATATAATATGTAATAAATATGAAGTGTGATAGCACTACTCCAGATTGTCCCTAGTTGAATTTATTTTTTGGCTTTTGACCTCAATAGTGAAATTGTAAATTAATTGCATGACAACTGTCTGATTATCCCCTTATAATTATATATTTTCAGGTAGTTCATTCACAACGTCTGAGTTAGGCCTGAACGATATATCGTTTAAACATCGCCATCGCGATGTGCGCATGCGCAATAGTCCCATCGCAAGGACGTGCGATAGTTTTTTCATTTCATTTTTTTAAATCCACAAACGTTTGTTTTGAGGAAGGAGCGGGAAGGAGAGGGCACAGCCTCTCATTCCCTCCAGCTCGCAGTCATCGGCTCCTCCCCCTTCCCTGCTACAGCGGAGTGGAGGGAGGAGGGGCCGAACAGCAGAGCGGAGGGAGGAGGGGCCGTTTTCAAAGTGAAAGCAAGCAAGCAAGCAACACGTTGAATAGGGAAGACCGTCTCCAAAAGTAGTTTTGGAAGTATTTTGGCTATCGACAAGAATATAAGGAACAAAAAACAGCCCTGTCGACAGTGCCTCGCCGTGGTTGCCTCAACAAGAAGTAACCCGTCGAACATGTGGGACCAATTAAAACGCAGGTATCTATGCATTCCTGCTACGAGCTTCCCATCAGAGGCTTTTTAGTACAGGTGGGAACATTGTTACGTGCCAACGTTCTTGTCTCAAGCCTGCAATGGTGGATAAACTAGTAGTCTTGGCCAAAAACCTATGAGACCCAGTTGAGAATTGCTGAGCAAGGAAGGTGGACGATATGCAGACAAATACATAACACAGCTGCAGGAATGTCTTTTCTTCTTTTTATTCATGTGACAGCTATCAGGAAGGCAGGAAATTTGGGAGTTAAAATGGTTCTGTTATTAATCAGTTATTTGCTGTCATTCAGTTCAATTATTTACAAGTTCAATTGAGTTTCTGTTTCTTTTATATTTAAATTAATTGTAAATCGTATTTTTCAAATAACTATAGTACAGCTGCACATCAAGTTTTGATAATATTTTTACAACTTTGTTGCAATTTTACAGTTTTATATTGTTATATTTTGTGTAAACAACTCAGGGGACTAATGCACTTGCACTTTTATTTGACAGATGTAATATTTAAGTTCAAATATGTTGACAACTTTATTGTTGTTTTACTGAGGTTTTTATTTATTGTTATAGTTTGTGAACAACTCTTATTTGTCATATTTAATATTTTTGTTCAAATATGTTTACAACTTATTTTACTTATTTTACTTATCTTGTTATTTTACAGAAGTTTTTATTTATTGTTATATTTTGTCAAAAACTTAGGGGACGAATGCACCTGCCCTTTTATTTGTCATTTAATGTATTTGCTGCTGCTGAAGTGTCAAATATTTTGTTCAATAAATTATCTATTTTGTGCAGACATGGCTTCCTGGATCCCTTCATAATAATACAGCAATCTTAATCATTCAGAAATGAAACCGTATTATATGAATACACTGTGGTCACGGTGTGTCATGCAAAGTATTTCCAAACAGCTATTCAAGTCATCTAGTTAAAATTTCTTTAAAAAAAATATATATATATATATGTATATATATATATATATATTTTTACTATTGCAATATAATATCGCAATATATTGCACACCTCAAAAAAATCACAACAATAGTTTTTTCCAATATCGTTCAGGCCTAGTCTGAGTGTATGTTGTCGGCGATTAGCCTAGCAATGATCTTAATTGTGGTTGTCAGCCCAAAACCCTCTAAATATATATTAAATGCATCTTACCAGATATAAAATGACTACTACATAATCTGTGGTAGTCGTTTGGAGCCCAGTTTCCTCGTCGAATTGCAGCAGTCCATCTCGGTCTCCTCTTCGGGTCTCTCGGAATACGGTAAAACTTCAAGTCTCTCCATCTATCTTCTCTGTTTTTGCAACCGACCGCCACACACGACTTCACCATTTTGATTATTAATGTTAACGAGCAGAAAAACACGCCATAATAGGAGGAATTTACGAAGCGCTAATGAGTTAACATGACGAGTATACGGACAACATGGCGCGGGGGCGTGGCTGTGATGCCACGTGAGTAGGGTCTATATCAGACTCTCAATGTGAAACATTAAAACTGTGCAGACAACCCTGGCACTTAGACTTCCATTCTCTGTGTCAAACAGCTGAACAGGACAGGTTTAAAAAAAAAGAAAAAAAAAAGAAAAAAAAAAAGAAAATCGTATCGAAATCGTACCGAACTGTGACTACATCGTTGCACCCCTATGGAATGCCATAGCAGAAGCTATGAGGGGAAAAGTTTTCATTTGCCTAAATGCTGAAGTTATTAAGTGCAATTTTCTTTATTTTTTGCTTGAAAAACACATTTTATTTATTCTGTATTTGTGTGCGGTATTAATATAGTTGTCATTTACTTAAGAGACATGGTCTATTGTTTTTAGTTGTGATTTCTGAAAAAGTATTTTTGAATTTAAGAGTAAATATTAACCGCATTTAAATGGGTATACTTGATCTATTAATCTCAGTGTTTCCCACCAATGAACGAGACTGTGGCGGCCCGCCACAGTCTCGTTCATTGGTCTCGTTGCCCCCCCCCACGCCGAAAAAAAAAAAAAAGATACTAATCAGACGCGTCAGTCAGCCGATTACACAGCTGTAGCCCACTCCACTCTACTACCCGCGCGAGCGAGAGCAGCATTTTAGAGTAGTATTTTATTTATTTATTTATTTATTTAAGAGACGCAAGGGGAACGAGTAGGAAGAATGGGAGAACGAGCGAGATAGCGAGAGATAGCGGTCGCATGTCATAGCAGCCCGCTGTTATTTTGTTATTGTTTTTCTTTATTATTGTTACCACAATCAAGTGGGTAAGCAAATACAGACTTCTCTCCTTCTTCCCCATATCCGGGGCATTATAATAGTTTGTCCCTAATAGGAAATGAATGGAACTCGTGTACGAAGGAGACGTTTACAGCGCTAAACCTACCAATTCTCTCCGAAAATGATGTGCCTGGTGCCAAATTGACTGGCATAGATGTGGAAGAACATAAAAATATTCAGTTAAAGAGATGGCTTTAGTGTCTAAGGCTGAAAAAGACGAAAAAAACGAGCCGACCTAAGCATAGCTTTAGCTTTTTTATCGACGCGACTGACAATGACATTCTCCCGTTTCAACAAGCTATCCTTTACCATCAGCCCTGTCTTTCTTACATATCCTCTGGTTGTCCTACGTCTCTTACCGTTCTTGGGGGTAATTTAGTTAGCTTTGTGTAGCGATCGCAAATGCTACTCAGTGACAGCCAACGAACACTTTTATTTTTTCATTGATAACACATCTTAATCCTATAATTTATTTACACTCCCCCCTTACTAAAGTTGTTTTTATATATATATAACAGAAACGGTAACAGTGGCAGTCAGATACCATTATAATTCTTTTCGGGTCATTCATTGTCAGACAGAAGCAGTACGGCACAACGTTACGCTAAAAAAATAAGTTAAAAATATAAAAATGGCTTACCTCATTGTCCTCTGAAAGACCACGCCAACCCAACATAATGTTTACTGCATATGAAACGTGAATGGATTCGCCGAGCTGGTGTTAAAGTCCGCGCAAGTTGATTCGGTCTTCACATTTTTTCCTCCCGAGTTTTTGGTTTCCGGGAACGTATGAAGAAAACATCCTTCATGGTCGTGATGTCTAGAGTCGTTTCTACAAGTTCCAAAAAAGCAATGCGTGATCGGCATGTTGGTTTTTGAAAGATTACCGGCGAAAAGTAGCACTTTTTACGTTGGGTCTATGCGAGGGCGGGTCTATAATGTCCCACTTCGGCTTTACTTCCGCTTTACGATGCGACGTCACGGTCTAAAAATAGCCTGCGTGCGGTACGCCATTACGGCTGACGAAAGTTGGATAAATGCGCCCCCCCCCCCAATTTCGCGAGCTCTGGGACACTCGAAAAATGACTGTTGCCTTGCTAAGTTAATGGTACCTCGATGTGCGTTTGTGTGGAAATTTATTTCACGAACAACGGGGAAAAAACTATTCACCTTCTCACCGAATCAAGAAAAACTCTTTACACGGCCATTAGAATTCCCCCAGTTCTGTAAATGGGTCAGTTGACAGAAGGACTGTTATTGTTGTGGTAATGTAGTACTTATGAGGGTCAAATAAAAAGGAGGGCTACGACGGCGGTCTGAAACCTGCGGCTCTTGGGCCGCATGCGGCTCTTTAGTGCTGCTTCGGAGCTTTTTTTTTTTTTTTTTAATGGAAAAAGATGGGGGAGGGAAATATATTTTTTGTTTTAATAGGATTTCTAGGAGGACAAACATGATACAAACATTCTTTCAATTCATTAATATGGTAATGAAGTCAGACTTGTGGTGTCATCGTACAACAGAGTAGTCACGTGGTGCGCTATAGGATCCACTGCAGGGAAAATAAACATTTAATCATGAAGGCTAATTATGTATTTCTAGCCAACTTAGTCATTTTTATAGTAGGCTAATATAGCTAGTATTGATAATTATAAGGCTTGTACAAGGCTTTTAATTTTTTGCTGCTCCAGACATACTGTATCATTTTTTTTTTTTTTTGGGGGGGGGGGGGGGGGGGTCAAAATTGGCTCTTTCAACAGATTGGGTTGCCAACCCTGAGTCACTATGAGATGTAAGTCGTACTATTGCTACGAGAAAAAAAAAGTCGCATTATTACATAGGGTAACGTAGCTGTAATCAGCAACGCATTTTACATACATGTACCGTAGCTGAGAGCTATAACATTAGCCTAGCTAATGAAATATTTCAAATATATCTTTGTTATGGTTCTTCTTGGGGGGAAAAATGGTGAAAAAAAATATAAAAAATTCGCCGTGGCACGACATGGTGTGGCTGTCCGACTCCGATGCAGTCCACCACCACAGTTTCAAAAAATCCTATGGTCAGAGACCCTCCCACCACAGTCTCCTAAAATCCTGTGGGAAACACTGAATCTATAATGTATTCTCGTTGTGTTATTGTAAATTGGTTTAAAAGAAAAATTGGGGGCTGCAATAATATCGCATATCACAATAATTTATGAGATAAATTATCGCACACTAAAATTTGTTATCGCGACAAGCCTAGTGGTGAGGTCATTAAAACACGGCGTATCGAAGCTTTGTACTCGTATTTACACATTCGTGTTCGTATATAAAAAAATGTTTTCTCATATTTACGCATTTGTGTTTATATTTAGGCATTTGTATCTGCAACCAACCAATTCTGATGGATTTTTTTTTTTGCGAGTGCGTGAATATAACTTTCTTTTCCACGACTAGGAATCTTCTCTGTGGACAATTTTAAGTTTACGGCTACGGATCAAAAGCGTTTAACGCTGTCACGTCGGTCTCGGGGAAAACTAATCGATCCTCTAATGGCGCATGTGCCAAAACCACACAACTGGCTGAATGCAGTGTTGTGCACGTAGCTAACTTGTCAGTTGGAAGCAATGAATCACTGGTAAACACAATAATGTGTTTTTCCAATACCAATTGGTTGAAAATAAGCATTTGATTGGAACTAAATGTTTTCTATTGTCACTGCACAATGCCTGTGTATATCTTGTATTTGATATTATGTTTAAAAAACATTTCAAAATGATTAGACCAGGGGTCGGGAACCTTTTTGGCCGAGAGAGACATGAACACCACGTATTTTTTAAATGTAACATTGTGAAAGCCATACAATGTGTTTAAAAATTAAAATACAAGTAATATGTGCATTTTATGTAATTTTAACACTTTTAAAGTACAATAAGTCTCTGAATTATTTTTAATAACTTATATCAATAATAATAATTTAAATAATTTAAATTAAAAAATACATATTAAATAATATTAAAATAGTTGTTTTAATATTTTGTTTTGTCCACAGATTGATTCACCCTATGTTTAAAATGTTTCATCTTATTTCGTTGTTCGTGGAAAATATTCACACAAGTTTCAGCCTGAAAAGACTTGTCCTTACGGTTTTAAACCAGCAGGGGGCATCCTTCGCTTCTTGGCGTGCATGGGAAATAAGCATCTGCATTTTAGAGCAAATAAGAAATGACCCGTCTGTGCTGTAATGCGAGACAGATATTGTTAAAAGTATTTTCTTCTTGTTTCAGGTGAGAAAAAGACTATAATTTGACTGTGGATTGCTTTATTTTAGGATGATTGTGATGTGTACTGTGTGTTAATATAATTCAGAAATATGTTAATCGATATGTATGCTTATGTATGACTGCCGATGTGTTCGTAATGGCGAGCGGACGATGAGTGAATGCTAGTAGTGTCTAAAATGCAGAAGTTAAATGTTTTATCAGAAAAACTTGCCTTTATTCGTTATAATAATTGTATAAGAATTCGCATTTTAGAGCGAATAGACCTTACTCACGTGACGTCACAGCCACGCCCCCGCGCCATGTTGTCCGTCTACTCGTCATGTTAATGCATTACCGCTTCGTAAATTCCTCCTATTATGGCGTGTTTTTCTGCTCGTTAACATTAATAATCAAAATGGTGAAGGCGTGTGTGGCGGTCGGTTGCAAAAACAGAGAAGAAAGACGGAGAGACTTGAAGTTTTACCGTATTCCGAGAGACCCGGAGAGGAGAGCGAGATGGACTGCTCCAATTCGACGAGAAAACTGGGCTCCAAATGACTACCACAGATTATGTAGTAGTCATTTTATATCTGGTAAAATGCATTTAATCTATATTTAGAGGGTTTTGGGCTGACAACCACAATTAAGATCATTGCTAGGCTAATCGCCGACAACTAAAGATGCATCGATACCGATACTAGCATCGGCAGGGGGCGCCGATCCGGCCCGAAACGGTGGTATCGGCGAGTACCAACAAAGACGGCGCCGATACCATTTACCGGTCCATTATTATAACATTTGACCGCAGCCTTTCTTTTCTCCTGGCGCTCACTACACTCTGTCTCTGTGTTGTGTGATGACACGAGAACACCAAGCAGCTATCGCTATTGGCCTGCTCAAGACCAATGAGAACGGGCCAATAGCCACTCCCAACCAATGAAAAGGGCGCTTTTTCATATGAAGGGAAACATAAACCAGGAAAAATGGCGGCGGTCAGGAAATATTTCAAAATACAAATCCCGTCGATTAAAATCAATGGATTTAAGGCCTGAAAGTTTCGAGATGTGGAGGTAAATCGGCCAGTTTCAATACTTCGAACCTGATAAAACATTTGAAGACGAAACGTGAACGAACACAACGAGTTTGAGCCTGCAAGAGCAGGAATGCTATCCAGAAGAAGGGCGCTGGACCGGTGAAACAATCTTTGCTAAGTTCACTACGTCAACTTTACTTTGTCTTTTACTTAAAAAAATGCTCCAGTAATTTGGGAACTGTTTCCAAAGTAGGGTTGCCACCTTTCAGAAACAGAAATAAGGGACTCCCCCCCATCCCGAAAAAAGGAGGCTAATCGAGAGACGGGATGCTGTGGTCAATTATTATTACTTATAATTGTTAGCGTCCGCAAATGCGGAAACAAGGTTGGACCTCGAAGCGGACAACAAGCGGGGGTAAGGGTTTAATGATTGCAAACAAAAAATAACACGCGATCGCGGGATAGTAGAAATAACAAAAGGAGTCCGTGACAGCAGGTCGACGGAGCTCAATACTACAAACTCGATATTAGGGCTGTCAAAATTATCGCGTTAACGCGCGGTAATTAATTTTTTAAATTAATTACGTTAAAATATTTGACGCAATTAACGCACATGTCCCGCTCAGACAGTATTCTGCCTTTTGGTAAGTTTTACAGCAAGGTTTTTTGTGCTGTCTAACAGCGAACTCTTGTGGTCGCTTTGCGACATGGTTTATTGCTTTCTTGCCAGTTCAATATGGCTGCACGACGTCTCGGGCTGATGCCTACGTTGTAATGTTGTGCTTATATGATCCTTGGACAAGATTTGTCCGTAAGCATGGTTGTTGTAAAGAATGTACATATTATGTTAGTAAGCGAAATGTTATATTTTTTGTATGAGACGCTTTTTGTTTATGTTTAGTGAACCTGTATAGCGTGCTAAGCTAACGTTGTTGCTAATGCAATGCTTGTGTACTTTTTTTTGTAGTTTCACTACGGTCTAAAGAGGACAGTGGTTTGAGGCCATTTTATTAATAAATCAGATGAAAAAGGAAGAAGTCTGATTATTAAGGCGTCGTTCACTGGCTGTCTAGCTTTGGAAAAAGTAGACGCTTCGGAGTGAGGACAGCATAGACAGATTTAAATGACAGTAGAGTCAAATGCCCACTACAGTCCTTATGTACCGTATGTTGAATATATATATCCATCTTGTGTCTTACCTTTCCATTCCAACAAATTATTTTACAGAATATTTATATAATTTACAGTAAAATATGGCATATTTTATAGCTGGTTTGAATTGCGATTAATTGCGATTAATTACGATTAATTAATTTTTAAGCTGTAATTAACTCGATTAAAAATTTTAATCGTTTGACAGCCCTAATATATATATATATATATAAACGGGGTGGTATCGGTATGGTATCGGCCGATACTGCACAGCCAGGTATCGGTATCGGGGCCAAAAAATGGTATCGGTGCAACACTACCGACAACATACCGTTTCAAATTCAAGATGCTTATTTGTTCCGCCAGGGGTCGCGTTAACCGAATATTTTCCGTCGTTGACCGATTTTTTAAAACGGTGACGGAAAAAACTGAAATCCATCCGTCATTTTGACCGGTTGCAATTCACACCCCAGACCACAGGGTGGCGAGTGAGCTTATTAATTAGCTATTGTCTCTCTTGATGCATGATGTCGTTGGCCTTACTCTGAAAAATGTCAAGGCAACTGAGTGTCCGAAGTTTCTTCAAAAAGCCCCAAAACGACGATGGTGTTGATAAAAGGGGTGAAAAAACAGGGACTGCACAAGCGGGCACGCAATTCAAGTCCATGCGCACCAGGAGGAAAGTGTGAGACTACGTTCAGGCCACAGCAGGTGAACTGTTAATTTCATTGTTCCATATGCTACATATGGTAGGCTACCTAACTACTGGGGCCACAGTTAGCTGTTTTTGTCACTGCGGAGAAAAAGTTACATATTCATCTGCTTGATGTGTGATGGCACGATGTGGATTCTCTGTTAAGCTTGTTCGGACAGAATATTAATCTAAAATGAATGAAAACTAAATACTCATGAATATGTTGAAGCGGTATGCAATGTTAAGAGTCTTGTTAGCTGTAGACGCACTATCCTAGACCCCTTACTATCCACTCGCGGGGGCCTGCGCTTGTCAGTGACGTTCCTTATTCTCGCTATATGATTATACAACTTTAACATTTGTTAATAATACGCTCTGTGTGTAGTATGATCCATCGCTTTTCCTTTTTAAATGGGCACTTATAAGCGAACGCAAGAAGTAACAACGGGAACATTTTTAAACGGGCATTTCACGGGAGAGCATTTCGACTCTTCGGCCAATCATATAGCGAGAGCGAGTGGATAGTGAGGGGACCGCGCGCGGCTCCTAAGTGTCTCCGTCACGGGACTGTCGTAGCCGGTAACGCGCTCGGCCAAATGGACACACAAGTACGGAAGGTGAATTATGCCAAACAAAGGGTCACCACAATGTCATTATTATCATTTTAAAAATTTAATTGACGGGTAAAAATAGATTATGACCGGATTTTTATGACCCTGTCAGTCAAAATGACAGACAACGAAAAAGTCTAGCGCAACCTCTGTGTTCCACCATCTTTATTTTTTGAATAATATTTAGCTGCTACCAAGTGAAAGAAGCTGGCCTCGTCTACGGATCATCGGTTGAACGGGTGTCCAAGCTTTTTGCAAAGGGGTCCTGATTTGGAGTGGTAAAAATGTGGGGGGCTACCTGGGCTGATTTACGTAGAACAATACATTTAAAGAAATTTTAGCAAGGCCTTCTGTGTGTCACATTTGCTTTATTATTATTTTTTTAATACATAATTTCAACAATCTCGCCTTTGTGGCGTTCTCTTTCGACCCTCGGGCTCTTGCGAAATACTGCTGCTGTGAAATTAAATTAGCTTCAAGTTGCTTTAATTTCTCGTTGCCTATCTTCCACGACTGTCTCTGCAAATGAGGCAGACACGGTTGTGTATTTTATTGAAGAAATAGTCCAATATGCACCTATCCTTGACGCGTCGCAGTCACCTTTATTAAATTTTTTTATTGATTGTCGCCATTTTAGAAAATTGGAAGTAAAGGGTCACACGGGGTAATGTAATGTTGCTTAGAGTGCTGCTCTTAAAGTTTGTCAAACTTTTGTGAGAATAGGCTGATTTTGTGTGGACAAAATAGTTGTAGATATCAGGGTAGCAGATGTCAGGCAGAGAGGGTGAAGACAGCGGGTCGAAAAATATCGATTTAGGCATCAAATATGGATTTGGCGAATGGATCGACCGAAGCTTTTCCACATAACCTCTTTTATGCAACACATCCAATGAGTTTACAGCGTCTGAAAGCACCGGGGCTTCCATGAATTGCACTATAAATTTAACGATAAATTGAGACCATTGAGAATACGGACACACAATGACGCACAATACAGCGACACGTCATTGTGCGATGTTGGTGAGTGGGGTCTATAGGATATTTCGATTCTTGGTGAGAGCATATCGATAAACTTTGGGGCTACGAAGTATCACAATATGTCGCATTTTTGATATATTTTCACTAGAGGTGGGAATCTTTGGGCATCTAATGATTTGATTGCATATCAGATGCTATGATTCGATTACAAATCGATTATTTATGCACACACCCCCCCCACCCAGCCCAGCTATTAGCTGCTTCTAATGTTTCGTACATTAGTTACAAAAACAGTACAAAAATCCTCTCGGGCTTAAATGAAGTACTATTTCAGTATCAAGTTAACAGTTCAAAACAGTGAATAAAATACTCAAGTCCCCATTCTGTATCAGCAGGTTTAAACTACATTCAATTAATCTAATGTTTGAATTAATGAATTAACCGTTAAAGTTGCTCCCGTAATTGCATTAGTTCCCTTCTGTCTACTTTCGACATGTGAAAGTTTTAAGACTGTTTCATCCTTTAAAGATTTGATTTTGCTGATTTAGGAGTAAATTCGATAAAAAAGTTAATTAGGTTCGCTACAACATAGCTTTAAGATGTCTGTCATTTCGCATTTAGTTCTATTTCCATGTGATATATACCGTAGCATTATGTAGGCATAGTTATTAGCAACGTGGGTGAAGTTTGTAGCAACTGGGCATTGTTTGTAGCGGCCGTCGGCGGGTTTTTTTTATCAAGCGGCATGAGTTGTGATGGATGTTCACTCTCGTTCCATTCCTTAGTCCATCCTGAAGACCGCACTGACTGTGTTTTAGTTCAACTTTGCTTAGCATATTTAAATAATTGGAATTTGGATGTTTGTAAATCCTTCTCGAATCTTCAGTGGCCGAATCGCGAATAATCTAAGAACCGGAAATTTCACACCTTTAACTGTCACACCCCTACGAGTAAATGTTCCATTTTATTTGGTGTTGTTGGCGTGACCAGATGTTTGCCGTCAGTGTGTTTGACACAGCGTTACACACTTGTTTGCGCTACTCAGTGTGTCTGTTACACACTTGTAATAGCGCGTTATATATCTACCTCATGTATTTACTTCAAACAAAGCAAATTTGTTTACAAAGAAATCTATCTGCAAACAATTAGTCAAGTCAATGCCGTGACGCAAACCTTACGTCGGTTCACCAGTCCATTGCACAGCTACTAATAAAGCAAATCCACTATATTAGACTGAAAGACATTTTTGTACTTATGAGAAGGTACCATATTTGATTTCTGCCTCATCTAAAGAAAAAAAAATGCTTGGGATGACCTTTAATGTGAACGGACTCCTCCTCCTCCTGGATGTATGGTGACTCCCCCTTGACGCATAAAGACTCCTGGTGCTCAAGACAATGGGCTTGGCTGACATACAGATCTGCAAGACCACAAACAAATCTTATTTCTTCATTTGCAAACTTGTGTCCCCAAAGTTGTTTTCTGTTGGAAAAAATTCCTCCTTGCCCATTTTTTTGTTTATTCATGTTTTGTTGTTATTCAATCCAAAATAAATTAATTCAAAGTGATTGACACCACAGTAAAATCAGGAAGACATCACCAAAAACAGTCTCATAGAATACATTAAAAAGGAATAAAAGCATAAAAGAGCCCAAGCCATATATTGCGTATGTGAGTAGGGCAGCAAATGATGGCGTTTGCATTCTGAAATGAATGCCTAACACATGTCAAAACTTCAGACTCGACAGAGTTTCCATTTTGAATGTAATCCATGGAAAGTGAAAGTTATTCTGAACAGGGTTCTCAACTCTAACCCACTGAGCCCAAGGCTTCAACAACCAATTGATGAATAAATCTGTTGCATGGTTCTTGCACCATTCTAAATGTGCAATTGAATGCTTTTTAAGACCTTCAAAATATAATTGAAGACCAAAACATGTCGCAACAATTTGTGATGAAGAAAATAACTCATTTTATTTCACTGTAAACACCGAGATGCTGGCGTTTTTCTCCTCTCGTGTGCGACTCGACGGCTTTATATGGCGGTCCAGATGTGCAAAACTAAATACATGATTAAATGTGTCATTAAAATGCTTCAATTTCAATATTTATTTTTTCATTTCAATATTTATGTATTTATTTCTTTTATTTATATATTACACATTTTATTTATTTCCATGTGATTTATTTCAGCATTTATTTATTCCAAAATGTATACAGGACTGTCTCAGGAAATTAGAATATTGTGATAAAGTTCTTTACTCTCTGTAATGCAATTAAAAAAACAAAAATGTCATACATTCTGGATTCATTACACATCAACTGAACTATTTCAAGCCTTTTATTATTTGAATATTGCTGATTTTGGCTTACAGCTTAAGAAACCTCAAAAATCCTATATCAAAAAATTAGAATACTTCCTCAGACCAAGTAAAAAAACAATTTTATAACAGCAAAACTAAATCAAACATTTGAAAATGTCCATTGATGCACTCAGTACTTGGTTGGGAATCCTTTTGCACGGATTACTGCATCAATCCGGCGTGGCATGGAGGCAATCAGCCTGTGGCATTGCTGAGGTGTTATTGATGCCCAGGATGCTTCGATAGCGGCCTTCAGCTCATTTGCATTTGTAGGTCTGGTGTCTTTCATCTTCTTCTTAACTATACCTCACAAATTCTCGATGGGGTTCAGGTCAGGGGAATTAGCAGGCCAATCAAGGACAGTGATGCCATGGTCAGTGCACCAGTTACTGGTGGTTTTGGCACTGTGGGCAGGTGCCAGATCATGCTGGAAAATGAAATCCTCATCTCCATAGAGCTTTTCAGCAGATGGAAGCATGTAGTGCTCTAAAATCTCTTGGTACACAGTTGCATTTACTCTGGACTTGATGAAACACAGTGGACCAACACCAGCAGCTGACAAGGCTCCCCAAACCATTGCTGACTGTGGGAACTTCACACCGGATTTCAAGCAACTTGGATTTTGCTCCTCTCCAGCCTTTCTCCAGACTCTGGCGCCTTGACTTCCAAATGAAATGCAAAACTTGCTTTCGTCTGAAAAGAGGACTTTGGACCACTCTGCAACTGTCCAGTGCTTCTTCTCCATAGCCCAAGTCAGACGCTTCTTCCGTTGTCTTGAGTTCAGAAGTGGCTTGACCATGGGAATACGGCTATTGTAGCCCATTTCCCGGACACGTCTGTGAACTGTGGCTTTTGATACCTGGACTCCAGCTTCAGCCCACTGTCTTTGAAGCTCCCCCAAATTCTGGAAGCGGCTCTTCTTCACAATTTTGTTAAGGCTGCGGTCATCTCTCTTGGTTGTGCAGCGTTTCCGGCCACATTTTTCCCTTCCAACAGACTTTTTGTGGATATGCTTTGAAACTGCACTCTGTGAACAGCCTGCTCTTTGAGAAATTTCTTTTTGTGTCTTACCCTCCTGATGGAGGGTATCAATGATGGTCCTCCTTCGTACACAATTTCCATTCATTTCCTATTAGGGACAAACGGTTACTTGTCCCTACTTAGCAACAGTAGCTCATGTCATGAATATTAATGAGCAGAAGTGACGTGTTGCTTGCGGTACACCATTGAGAGGAGATGTAGTTGGGGGGGGGGGGGGGGGTATGGAGATAGAATAGTGCCAAAAGAAGTGAGGTTGCAAAATGAAAATTATCCCTGTAAAATGACCCAATCTAACTAAAAAACACTTGTATTTCCAACATGAAAAAAATTCGAAGGAATAAATTGTTCTACAGGTTGTTTTTTGCTGTTTGCAAGTATTTTTTTTTGTTTGTTCTACAGGTGTTTTTTCTTCACTACGGGTTAAAAATTACCAATTACAAGTGCACAAGTTTTGTCATATTCTTGTCGAGTTTTATGAGCCTAAAAAGATACTCGTAACCTAGTTTTAAAATAAAAAAAAAATACCTGTAAAATGACTAATTTTAACTTGTAAGGGGCAGGACATAAATTGAAACCATTGAGAATACGGATAAACAAAGACGGACAATATGGCGGCCGGATACAGCGACACGTCATTCTGTGACGATAGGGTCTATAGACCCTACTCACCGACGTCACAGAATGACGTGTCGCTGTATCCGGCCGCCATATTGTCCGTCTCTGTTTAGCCCTATTCTCAATGGTTTCAATTAGTCGTTCAGTTTATAGAGCAATTCATGGAAGCCCCAGTGCTTTCAGACGCTGTAAACTCATTGGATGCGTTGCATAAAAGGTGTTATGTGGAAAAGCTTCAGTCTATCCATTCGCCAGATCCATATTTGATGCCTAAATCGATATTTTTCGACCCGCTGTCTTCGCCCTCTCTGCCTGACATGTGCCACCCTGATATCTACAACTATCTTTTCCACAGAAATTCGGCCTATTCTCACGAAACTTTGAAAAACATTAAGAGCAGCACTCTAAGCAACATTACCCTGTGTGATTTCTAAAATGGCGACAATCAAAAAAAGAAAAAAGCAGGCATGAAAATGGGTCAGGGGTTAAAAAGGTGAGAAGGGTGTGGAGGAAATATGTTCCAGTACACTGTACACCCCAACAAAATATTGAGCTCTGTCGACCCACACTGTGTTTCAGCAGGGCCGTGCAGAGACCGGTGGAGGGGCCGGTGCTCGTAGATCAAAAGGAGCACATGAACAAGTATTTAATACACCTTAAAACAACATAACTTCAATTTTAACCAGCTTTAGATAATAATTGGCTGCGGCTGTGACATACTTTAATTGGGAGGGGGCAACAGTGAATAGAAATCAAAACTGTCATCAACACTTTCTGGCTGTGACTCAGTCAGTCTGCCTCTTTTCTTCCTTCAACCTCTGCATCAAAACTTCCTTCCTTAACTTGTTCATCTGAGAACAAACCACATCAGATGGTCACTGACCCACCAACAGCACAGTTTTCTTAAAACTATTATTTCATTATTATTAGGGCTGTCAAACGATTAAAATTTTTAATCGAGTTAATTACAGCTTAAAAATTAATTAATCGTAATTAATCGCAATTCAAACCATCTATAAAATATGCCATATTTTTCTGTAAATTATTGTTGGAATGGAAAGATAAAGACAAGATGGATATATACATTCAACATACGGTACATAAGGACTGTATTTCTTTATTATAACAATAAATCAACAAGATGGCATTAACATTATTAACATTCTGTTAAAGTGATCCATGGATAGAAAGACTTGTAGTTCTTAAAAGATAAATGTTAGTACAAGTTATAGAAATGTTATATTAAAAGCCCTCTTAATGTTTTCGTTTTAATAAAATTTGTAAAATTTTCAATCAAACTGAAGTCATCTCTTTTTGACAGGAGCACGTTTCTTGTATTTTTGTAAAACTGAAAATAACAAGGCAATGTGTCAATAAGTTGCATAAATCACAAAATAACATTAATGTACACACACGTGTCCATTTGAGCAGTAGCACTAGCCAATTAGCTCACAAGCATCTAACAATGTAACTGCATTTCACCATATATGTGAACAAATTCAAATACACATCACCAATAACATTATGATGCTCATGAACTTAAACAAAGGAGGAATAAAACTCACAAGCGATGCATGTATTAGACACAAACAGTGTGATGAGGCTATGAGAACTGCCACTGAACACTGGATGCAGACGTTAGCTGGTCTGAATAGCACTGTATTAGTGTGAGTTCGCGTCGACATATAATCACGTCAGAAAAGCGCGCCGAAACCCAAATAACCAGCTGCACCGAATCGCCAGCAGAGGGCGACATTACGCCAGATAACATTTGCAAGTCACACCCAAGCGCCAGCAGAGGGCGAAAAAACGCCATAAGACACAATTAACAAGTTGGCCTTTCACTGTACTGACATTTAAATCTGTCTGAGCGGGGCAAACGTGCGTTAATTGCGTCAAATATTTTAACGTGATTAATTTAAAAAATTAATTAACGCCCGTTAACGCGATAATTTTGACAGCCCTAATTATTATCCATACTTAACAACTCTAGCACCTAATGATTACTAAAGCAATGACATAAAAATCTTATAGAAAAATAACATTGTAATTGTGTTTATAATTGTATTTAATACCCGACTATCCTTGCAAACTTGTTCTTACCAGGTCTGCTATTCACCCAGCTGATGAGGTATCCACTGCCTTTAGCAGCCTCATCTAACTCCTTTTTTTATCCCTCAATCTCCCTTCCCTACGACGCATGTCTATGTAATGAAATATAAATATTTAAATAAAACAGACTCCCCGGTGGCTTTTAGTTTTAAAGCTTTCTTAATTTCTTTCTCTCTCAATAACGATGGAGGTAGATTTGTGTTTTTATTATTCAATCAAAAAACAAAGTTACTTCTATCAAAAACAAAGTTGGTACAATAAAAATACAGTATATACTTTTAATCCCCAAAAAGTCACTTCAATTAAAAAAATTGTTTTTGATTGCAAAAATAAATTTGAGACAAAAAAAGCATTTGAAAACTATTTTTCTTGATTGAAACAAATTTTTCTATTGAAGTAATGTTGTTTTGCATTTGGGCCACATTTTGGCTAGGACATTTGTGTCTTTATTATTCAATCAAAGAAGTTGCTTCAAACAAAAAAATATATATAAAAAGAAAAAACTTTGCACACGTGTCAATCACCGTTTACCAAAGCCTGAGAGGGTTTGAGTAGACTCACTATGAAGCATTTAATAAAGCCAAGCATTTTCTTACTACTTTATTCTTGTTTAAAAATAATTCGGTGGGGCAGTAACATGTTTAAAACATCATAATTCTTACATTTTGAAGTGCTTGAAAACCATTCATAAATGATACTTGGGTGAAAAAAGTGAAAAAACATGTCTTGTATATATGTATCTTTTTTCCAATGTAAAATCTGAATAAATGCATTGAACACGCACAAAAAATGTGGGGGGGCGCTACTTCGCGGTTTTCACTTATTGCGGCAGGTTCTGGTCCCTATTAACCGCGAAAAACGAGGGATCCCTGTATTTCTGAAAAGCTTTAAGAAGCAGGACTCATTCCCACCACTCGTCGGGCCGCTGTTGTGCCGACACCGGCCGTCAGCTCAAATCCAAGCCGAAAATAACGCGTCTCCGGCGGACGACGGGAGCGATGTGAGGCGCCCCTTTCCATCCGAGAGCATGCCGCTTAATTTGACTCAACAGTGCGTTTCTTCGTTTGTATTACCGCTAAATACACAAGCTTGACGCCAATTTAACGGGAGCTATTTTTTTTCATGGGAGATTTGGCTAGCTCTGGCAGTGTTCAACGCAAGCTGCAACGAATGGCAGTAACTATTGAAAACAAAATGTGAAAACGATTGAAACCATTACTCACCAACTTCAATCTGCTGGCAAATACAGGCAAGTGTGTATGCTGCGCTCTGGTCTGCCCCGGTGTGGATAAGGCCTGCTTTTTGTTTTCGCAGCTTTGCAATGCAACGAAAGGCTCTCCGAGCACTCCATGTACAGTAAGCAGTGCGCGCGTTTGGAATAATGGAACGCAGCTTGGGCCGATGATTGGTTCTCGTCAGCGAAGCATCTAGAAGGATTTGCTGACTGTGCTCTTAAGTGCTCAGTTTACGTACTAAGTTAATCACATGATGATAATAATAATAATAATTAAATAAAACCTCCCGACCCCCCCTCCTCCCAAAAATAATTTCTCCTCGGATCTACGCAATTCACGTAGGTCGCCCTTTTTGACTTCAAAACGGCGAATTTCGCCGAAAGGTAAGAGATTTTCATTCCTGAAAAAGTTGACTGCGATGGCCGACGCTTCAAGGATAGGTGGATATTGGACTATTTCTTCAATAAAACACGCAACAACTGTGTCTGCCTCATTTGCAAAGAGACAGTCGCTGTTTTCAAAGAGTTCGATGTGACGCGATAATAACAAGAAACGCTGACATGTACGACAACTAGACATGTGCCGGTTACCGGTTTCACGGTTTACCGTGGTGTGAAAACGTCGCGGTTTCAAAACCACTAAAATTTTCCGTCATACCTTAGTACGGTATTCGCTATTTTTCATGTGCCAAAATGCAGCCGAAGTGGCTTGGTGCGGCAGCGCTCACCCTTCCCCTGTTTGTTGCCGTGAGTGTTAGTGACTCTATTCTGCTAAACAGCCAGCAAACCCAAAAACAAACCCTCCAAACACAAGGCGTACTTTTCTTCAATTTATTGAGCTCTCAAATCGTGGTGAAATATACAAATGAATACATTTAAAACGTTATACAATTGTATTTTTCCACATGTGAGTAGGTTCAACAGGATAGCAGTAGCACCATGAAAAAGATCGCCAAAAACAAAACATACATTTTCCTTTCAAATTCAATATACAAAGTAACTAAAACTTACAAAGACGAATGTTAGCCTAGGCTAAGCTGGGAGAGCAGCTTTGTCGACGTTTTATGTCTCACAGCCGCTGAGTGAGAAACAAGCTTGAATGAAGGGGGGGAGAAAAAAAAAGGATTGCGTCAAAGATCGCTAATTGCGAAAGGAGGTCTCACTCCTCACTTTTTGTTTTAGAAGAAACCTTTCCTCAACAATATTTACATTTTAACTAACTTATACATTTTTAACTAACTTATTAACTTATGAATTCTTTGTTCTTTTTAACACAAAGGCATGACATCATGAAGAAGAAAGTTGACAGTGGCTGAAAATGGCGAAACTTCAGCTTCTCCCCCTCAAAAAAAGTCATACAGTATATATTTTTAATTTTATTTAGAAGTGTTTTTACTTTTTTTATAGCAATTATTTTGTTCTTGCTCTAATATTGAGCAACTTGAGCTGTGGCTGTGGGTATAGTCTAGGTTCTATTTATTTTAATTTTATATAAAATATTTGTTATTTTTTGTTAATTTATTTATTTTCACATTAATTTATTTTCACATTATATTCATGTTCCAATTTGCAAATATGCTCTGAAAAAAAAAAAAACCTGTTCAATGGGAAAAAGTTTTTTTTTTGTTTGTTTTTTTTTTTCAAAAACCCATACATCTCAAAATTTTGGAGCTATAATTGCAATACCGTGATACCGTGAAACCGCGGTATTTTTGCTCACGGTTATCGTACCGTCAAAATCTCATACCGGCACATGCCTAACGACAACATTACAGGAAAGATACGCAGCGAGAAATTATAGCAACTTTGAAGCTAGCACAGCAGCAGTATTTCGCAAGAGCCCGAGTATTGAAAGAGAACGCCGCAAAGACGAGACTGATGAAATTATGTATTAAAAAAAAAAATTATGAAGCAAATGTGACACACAGAAGGGCTTGCTAAAATTTCTTTAAATGTATTGTTCTACGTAAATCAGCCCAGGTAGCCCCCCACATTTTTACCACACCAAATCAGGCCCCCTTTGCAAAAAGTTTGGACACCCCGTTTAACCGATGATCCGTAGACGAGGCCAGCTTCTTTCACTTGTTACCAGCTAAATATTATTCAAAAAATAATGATGGTGTAACAAATAAGCATCTTGAATTTGAAACCGTATGTTGTCGGCGATTAGCCTAGCAATGATCTTAATTGTGGTTGTCAGCCCAAAACCCTCTAAATATAGATTAAATGCATTTTACCAGATATAAAATGGCTACTACATAATCTGTGATAATCCTTTGGATTATCCTTTCCTTTAAGTCTCTCCGTCTATCTTCTCTGTTTTTGCAACTGACCGCCACACACGCCTTCACCATTTTGATTATTAATGTTAACGAGCAGAAAAACACGCCATAATAGGAGGAATTTACGAAGTGGTAATGCGTTAACATGACGAGTAGACGAACAACATGGCGCGGGGGGTGGTGGCTGTGACGTCACGTGAGTAGGGTCTATTGGAAACATCGCCCTCCTTCGTCACAGCTTCTGACGGAGCGCAGATTTCGGTACAACACCGGTCCAGGAAAATAAGGCCTACATCACACTGGTCCGTAGCACAAAAATCTTGAGGAACACTAGTGCACAGTATACGTATCATCGAAAGTGAACCAACCATCCAGTCAGTGGAAAAACAACCTTTGCGTGCATTGTTTTGCACACAGTCGAATATTGGTAACGTGGGGGCTCCTCTTTCACTCCACAAAGTTCCTCTTGGAACTTTTCTGCAGCCGTTATAGTTCCCGCGAACATATTTCTCACTTGATTTCTGCACGCTTGACTACGTGCTTTACAGCTTTGTTAGCGGTTAGCCAGCTAGGCTAGACTAAAGTAGGCGACAAAACTTGAACGAGTGCCCCTGCGCACTCTGATGTTAGAGCAATATTAGGGAAAAGTTAGGGCAAAATAAGCCAATCGGCGCTGAGTTCGCGGAAAGTTAGGGAAGAAATAAACCAATCACCGCAGAGCTCGCGGAAAGTTAGTAAAGTGGGGCCGGAAATTAAACCAATCAGCGCAGACCTCTCGCGCACGCGCAAATCGCGACATGGGCTGGTGGGAAGATTTGTCACTGCCGTCGTGACGTCGCTTCATTCTTCATTGCAAGTTATCGGGACGACTCCTTTTCTTCATTGCAAGTTAACAGGACGGCTGCTTTAGTGAACGGTAAGTTTGAAAATATATTTCTCTGTTAACAAATAAATGTGTAATGCTTGCCGTTTTGCTCATTAATGAACTCCTTCAGGCTCTTAGCTCGTGAGTAGAGTTCATGCTTCGTGTTCTGCTGCCGCTCTTGTCTCTTCCAACTCTAGTGTCCCTGTAGTTATACCAAATAAGGACGGTTTAAACACGCTACGTGACTAATGTGTAGCGGATGATGTTGGATCAGTCTCGTAGCTCGTGAGTAGAGTTCGTGTCTCATGTTCCACCGGCCGCTCCTGTCTCTTCTAACCCTCCACATCAGGGCCCCAGCATGAGTTTGTCCTTCCTCCAGCAGGACGGGACAGGTTCCTAAGTTGCAGCCGGGTAGACGACCTGCTAGTGCCACTGCCGTGCGGACCATCGCTCCAGCAGCTCCTCCTGCTCCCCCAGCTCCTGCATCACTCCCCCAGGTCATTGTTCTATACCCTGGTGCAGGTGGGACCTCAGCTGCCCCTGTCTGGGCTCTAACTCCTGTTGCCCCAGTGGCAGGCCAATTGGAAGCAAAACTTTAGAAGAGTGGCTGAATGAGCAGCGGCAGCAGAAACTGGGAAACCCGCACTTGTAAAAAATGTAGAATAAACTGTAAATATGTAAACGCATTTATCCCACTAAAATGTAAATTCTATTACCCTTTTCCTGTGTATATATTATGTCATGTTTAATTTTGTCTGACTAAATACTGCATTATATTTGGACATTATTTGCATGTTTTTATTTACTCACATTTACTAGTGTGTTCATTAAGGTAAGTGTGTTATGTCTTGCATATCGTTTTGTAAATAAATACTGACTCACTGATACTTTGTGCTAAACATATTTGTAATAGTTCATGCAAGTAATATAAAGTAGTACTGGGTATTAAAGTAAACATGAAATTGTATTCTATGACTATATTAGAGCTGAAACGAATACTCGAGCAACTCGAGTAACTCGAGTTTAAAAACTGATCCGAGTAATTTTATTCACCTCGAGTAATCGTTTATTTTGACAGCTGTAAGCATCACGTTTTGCTCGGACTACTTTTAATGCGGGACAACGCGCTGATTTCACGTGCGTAGAGGAAGAAGCAAAACAAAAAAAAAACTTACTGCAGCCGACAACCGCTACAAACGACGCGGACGTTGCTAAATACTAGCCCGCACATGCTACGTTAGTTGCAGCTAGGGTCTGAGGAGTCTTATAGAGATCACATGTATGTTGAACTAGATGCACAATGACAGACTAGGCCGCGTCTGGGCAGCGTTAGCAAACAGCCGCCATCTTAAAGCAGTAGAGCGCCAAGCGCTAATAAAGAGCGCTAAGCGCTAATATATAAGATTAACATTACTGTCACTACTAGCTCATCTTACGTTAGCCCTGCGGAGGGCTAGGTTTCAATTAATTAAGACCACTTTCGATGCGTGGCTAACATGTCTTACATACAGGCTTTAACATAACATAGCGTTGTGGAGTGATGAGGGTGTCAAATAAAAACTCAATAATGCTAACTATCAATTTTAGCTCAGTAGTCATTGCTGGATAAAACACCAAGTAGCACTAGTCCCTAATGTGCTCCAATACAGCCTGTATCATACATTTATTTTGAACAGTGCAAAAACTCAAAATCCTATAAGGACTTAGTTTAGACTAACTTAAAACTTAACTAGAACTTAAAAATGGCTTGACACAAATAGAAATTCAATTGAAAAACGTGGGAAAACATCCTAACTTTTAAGTGATGTGTGTTATCAAGCGTAAAGGCATTTTTAGGTGTATATATATATATATATATATATATATATATATATATATATATATATATATATATATATATATTTTTTTTTTTTTTAATCTAAAGGTTTTTTGAGTGAAAGCAGTGAATTAGTCTTTTTTTTTTTTTTTTTTTTTTTTTTTAATTCTAGTTACATCGGAGGTGCAATTGTTGGCTGTTTTCAACAATATACATCAAAAATAAAGACATTGATTGACTGAAAATGATAAAATGTTTTGTTTTCTCATGTATATAATTGCTCTTCACCTAAAAATATATTTGTTTTATCCGATTACTCGATTAATCGATAGAATTTTCAGTCGATTACTCGATTACTAAAATATTCGATAGCTGCAGCCCTAGACTATATGTTATTTAAAGAGGAAAATTTAGACTGCATTTTGTACTGCTACTGCACTAGGCCGAGTACATATTACACCATTTATAAACTATATTTATATTGACAAATGAAAATAGGTTAAGGAATGAAGTTGTCCGGATAGTGTAATTGTGTGCAATATCCAATGCCTTCACTGTCAACTGCTGCTACTTCACTTCAATTATTTGCACTGCCTGAACATAGGACTACCTCCTACATACTTTATTCTTGCAAGCCACCTTAGAGATTTTTTTTCTTGTCCTGCACTGTAAAGGGAGATTTCATTGTACAACTGTATAATGACAATAAAGGGCTATTCTATTCTATTCTATTCTAATGAATGAAAAGCAAAACAAATGGGAAAATACTTCATTCATCTAAGAGGTAAATTGCTGAAAGAACGTGCTCTCCACGTGACGGATACGTTGCGGAAAGATGACGTACGGCGCGTGCACCCGGCAATGTACGCCGAGGGTGGCGGGTTCGACGCAACCCCGCGGCGCGCGCGTTTCGACCGATCCGTGAAACGTGATGCGCCGAAAAATCCCCCGGGCGTCCCCCAGTCATCGCCGCGGGGAAAGACGGTCCGCCGCTCCGCCGTGTGTGGGGAAGCTCAAAGATTGGGCCCCACCCTGTGCCCAGACTAGTGACAGGATCTGTCGTTCACTTGAGGAAACGAATCCATTCCAGTTCATTCAGTAAAAAGACTCGTTCAAACAAATCGTTCAACGAATCGTTCGCCCCCCTCATCCACCTCCCCGCCCAAATGAATCGTTCGGTTAGTGAACGGGAACTGACGCTGCCGAACGAATCACCAAAGACCGCTTCGCAGTATAACTGAACGGGAAGTGACATTGCTTTGTCCCTCCCTCTCTTGCACACAGGCTCCTCATTGACCGCTCGTGGTAGTTTCAGAAATGAGTGACAGACGATATCATTCTGCTTTCCCAGCCTCGTCTCCCTCTCGCTGCTGCAAAAGCGAGGGAGAAGTTCCGCGTTGTCTGTCGTATTTCTATTGGATCAAAGTCATGGCTTGTGCTTGCATTTCGATTTAGGACACGGTTAAACATTTTCCTTTTGTGGGTGGAGTGGGGGTTTGGGGTCGGGGGCGCACAACTTTCTTTAGCATGATCTTGATCACATACACAATGCTGCTGCTACCAGCCACCGCGGCATGCTTGCTGTCACGAAAATAAAAATAAATCGAGAGTTTAATTTCTAATTATGGAACGGCCAACACATCATATTTACCTCACGCTCTGTTGTGTTTTTGTTTTTATGCTCATCACTATTATTTTTGGTAACTATTGTTAAAACTAAAGTGTAAATAGCTAGTTGTCAAATGTGTTGCTCTGAAATGAAAACAATACTACATTTTGATAGACGGTTTCAATGCAAATCACTGGTATTAATAAATAAAATAATCCGGTCAGCTCCCCTGTCGTCCCCTCATCTCAGATCGTCAAATGCTGACGAGAAATAATGGTTTGCTCTTTACAATGTTGCCTTTCTACTCTCATTAGTCTGTTAAGAAAAATGTAGAAATATTGCGACATCTCCCGTGACCGCGTGCGTTGTTTTTGGGCGCTTGAGTAGCACATGATGGATGGATGGACATAATTTGTCAAACCAACCACACCCGACACGCTCTGACACGAAAAAAAAATCAATTAAACACTCGGAAAAATGGACATGTAATACAGTTTCATTGCAAATCAGTATTATGGTGATCATACTAAATATTCTTTTTTCTGTGCATATATGAGGTGCCATGAAGCCTCCATACAATGGCAGTTGTCCCCCCCCTGCACTGGCGTCACGCGACCGCAGCTCAGCTTTTGCTTGCCTCGTAGCTACCTGCGCAAGTGTTTTAAACTACTGTAAATTTGATAGTATGTCGTCACATATGTAGTCCCGAGTCTGTTGAGAAAAGTAGTACACTAAACCATGCTCGCTAGGTTTTTGTGGTGTTTTTGTCTGTTTGAGCAGCATATGATAGGCTCCACATTAACAAATATACCTTACCCACCGACGTCACAAAACCACGTGCTCGCTGTATGGTTCTGCCCACTTGTCCGTCATTTTGTCTCTGTATTAGCATTGGTTTCAATTGATCGAGGAATTTAAAATGCATTTCATGGAAGACCCGGTGCTTTCTGATGCCGTAAACTCACTGGATGTGTTGCATAAAAGGCGTTATGTGGAAAAGCTTCGTTCTATACAGTCGCCAGATCCATATTTGATGCCTAAATCGATGATCTTTGACCGGCTGCCTTCACCGTCTCTGCCTGACCCTGATATTTACAACTATCTTGTCCACACAAAATCAGCCTATTCTCACGAAAGTTTGAAAAACTTTAAGAGCTTGGAGGCTTATAAATGCTACGTTGCTGGTTGGGTGAAACAGGTCCTCGTACACGAAAATTCGGCAGGAATCTTGTGCTCGGAAGGTGAGTTACGAAATTTTCAATTCAAAATATTTTGTTCTTGCTAACATCCACTGTCAAGTCTAATGTATTTCATGTCATTTGTCAATGGAGCTAGGGCTTTTAATGTTTATATGGTTTAGCGATAGCACTCACTACATACATACGTGTATGTTGTCGGCGATTAGGCCTAGCAATGATCTTAATTGTGGTTGTCAGCCCAAAACCCTCTAAATATATATTAAATGCATCTTACCAGATATAAAATGACTACTACATAATCTGTGGTAATCGTTTGGAGCCCAGTTTTCTCGTCGAATTGCAGCAGCCCATCTCGCTCTCTCCTCTCCGTGTCTCTCGGAATCCGGTAGAACTTCAAGTCTCTCCGTCTATCTTCTCTGTTATTGCAACCGACCGCCACACACGCCTTCACCATTTTGATTATTAATGTTAACGAGCAGAAAAACACGTCGTAAATAGGAGGAATGTACGTAGCCGTAACAGGTCAACACGATGTGTTGCCGGACAAGTGGGCAGCACCAGTCAGGAGAGCGGAGTTGTGACGTCACGTGGGTAGGGTTACGGCTACGTACATTTCTCCTATTTACGGCGTGTTTTTCTGCTCGTTAACATTAATAATCAAAATGGTGAAGGCGTGTGTGGCGGTCGGTTGCAATAACAGAGAAGATAGACGGAGAGACTTGAAGTTCTACCGGATTCCGAGAGACACGGAGAGGAGAGAGCGAGATGGGCTGCTGCAATTCGACGAGAAAAATGGGCTCCAAACGATTACCACAGATTATGTAGTAGTCATTTTATATCTGGTAAGATGCATTTAATATATATTTAGAGGGTTTTGGGCTGACAACCACAATTAAGATCATTGCTAGGCTAATCGCCGACAACATACACGTGGGTATGTAGTGAGAGTGCTATCGCTAAACCATATAAACATTAAAAGCCCTAGCTCCATTGACAAATGACATGAAATACATTAGACTTGACAGTGGATGTTAGCAAGAACAAAAGATTTTGAATTGAAAATTTCGTAACTCACCGTCCGAGCACAAGATTCCTACCGAATTTTCGTGTACGAGGACCTGTTTCACCCAACCAGCAACGTAGCATTTATAAGCCTCCAAGCTCTTAAAGTTTTTCAAACTTTCGTGAGAATATGCTGATTTTGTGTGGACAAGATAGTTGTAAATATCAGGGTCAGGCAGAGACGGCGAAGGCAGCCGGTCAAAAATCATCGATTTAGGCATCAAATATGGATCTGGCGACTGTATAGAACGAAGCTTTTCCACATAACGCCTTTTATGCAACACATCCAGTGAGTTTACAGCATCAGAAAGCACCGGGTCTTCCATGAAATGCATTTTAAATTCCTCGATCAATTGAAACCAATGCTAATACGGAGACAAAATGACGGACAAGTGGGCGGAACCATACAGCGAGCACGTGGTTTTATGACGTCGGTGGGTAGGCTCTATAGGTGAGAAACTAATTTCCTTTCATTTTTTGACTCATTCACCGCATGACTGGAAAGGCAAGTTAGCAACAAGCTCGGTCGGGAGCCGGAGGACCGAGTAAGTGAACGGGAAGTGACATAACTCAGTCTTGCCCCCTGCTTGCACGCTGGCTGCTTATTGGCCACATGTGGAAGTGAGTGACAGACGCCCTGATTCTGTTTCCGCTCCCTCCCCTGCCCGCGTTGAGGCTGGCGTCTGATTGGTCGTGTGCGATGTCAGAAGACGCTGCCGCTTGCTCAAAGCCCTTCCACAACTAACGCAACTCCAGAACGAATCAGTGCAGAAGGTGATTAGTTCGGTCTCGTTCACCCAAACAATTCGTTCAAAAAGAACGACTCGTTCGCGACCGATACAACACTAGCCCAGACTTCAAGACTGATGTTTGAGTCCGTAATGTGGCTAATGCTGCACACGTCGTCGAGACTTCGATTTAGTTAAGGGGCTGGAATCTAGGAAAAACAATACGTTCACAAAGTAAATCTTTTTCCATTTTCGATCAGCATTGCATTAAGGGAAAGACAATCTCCAGCCCAATCACAACGTAAAACCCGTCTGGGTAAATTTATTTGTACATATTTGTGTCCAGCAACTATTATCGGATGTTACTGAAAAGTCGTTTCTCCATTTGCCGATTGGTGAATTTGTAGAGTTGTTAGATGAGAATATTTTAATTGAAGTATTCTACATCACATTATGATTAAAATTAGAACGAGACCATCAAAAACAGTGACGATAGAAAGCCACAAATGGGTGCTGCGTGACAGCACTGATCAGACATTTTGTGTCTTTAAACATTCGAATTGTAATGTGTGGTACTTGCAAAACAAAAGTTAACTTACTCACCTGACATTTTGGGACTTTATGTTTGCTTGCTGGGCGACGTGTTTATCTCAGGCGCGTTGTTTTACTTTGTTAGCTGCTAAACTAGGCTAGGCTAACAAAGCAGGCCTCGACATTTCAACGTTCACCCAAACGACTCGAAGCAGGAGCGAGATTGAACGGATTCTCGTCCAAAAATATCTGACACTTCCAGTCGATTACATTGCGTCGTCGTGCTTAGTGGATGTTCTTCAAAGCACCACTTTTCCAAAGCAATCGGACGGCTACTCCAGCCACTCACATCCTCTACGTAATGACGCATGACGCGCGCGTGTAGACCCTACCCACGTGACGTCACAACTCCGCCCTCCTGACTGGTGCCGCCCAATTGTCCGTCAACACATCGTGGTGACCTGTTACGACGACGTACATTCCTCCTATTTACGACGTGTTTTTCTGCTCGTTAACATTAATAATCAAAATGGTGAAGGCGTGTGTGGCGGTCGGTTGCAATAACAGAGAAGATAGACGGAGAGACTTGAAGTTCTACCGGATTCTGAGAGACCCGGAGAGAAGAGAGCGAGATGGGCTGCTGCAATTCGACGAGAAAACTGGGCTCCAAACGATTACCACAGATTATGTAGTAGTCATTTTGTATCTGGTAAGATGCATTTAATATATATTTAGAGGGTTTTGGGCTGACAACCACAATTAAGATCATTGCTAGGCTAATCGCCGACAACATACACGTATGTATGTAGTGAGAGTGCTATCGCTAAACCATATAAACATTAAAAGCCCTAACTCCATTGACAAATGACATGAAATACATTAGACTTGACAGTGGATGTTAGCAAGAACAAAAGATTTTGAATTGAAAATTTCGTAACTCACCTTTCCAAGCACAAGATAGATTCCTGCCGAATTTTCGTGGACGAGGACCTGTTTCACCCAACCAGCAACAAAGTATTTATAAGCGTCCAAGTTCTTAAAGTTTTTCAAACTTTCGTGAGAATAGGCTGATTTTGTGTGGACAAGATAGTTGTACATATCAGGGTAGCTAGCAGATGTCAGGAAAATACGGCGGAGACAGCGGGTCGAAAAACATCGATTTAGGCATCAAATATGGATCTGGCGAATGGATAAACTGAAGCTTTTCCACATAACGCCTTTTATGCAACGCATCAAGTGAGTTTACGGCATCCGAAAGCACCGGGTCTTCCATGAAATGCATTATAAATTGCTCGATCAATTGAGACCATTGATAATACAGACACAAAATGACGGACAAGGGGGCGGAACAATACAGCGATCACTTGATTTTGTGAAGTCGGTGGGTAGGGTCTATAGACCCCACTCACATGACGTCACAAGCACGCCTCCGCGCCATATTGTCCGTTAGGTCGTGGTGTTGTTGAACTTTTGACCCCAAACCAGTGCAGGGTTGAAGTACTTTACTTGTAGATCAGGGCACACCTCTTAGTTTTCCAATTTATCTATTTATAAATTTTTAATGATTTTTTTAATTGACTGACAAATTTCAAACTTCAATAGCTCCTAGCCCATTTGACCTTTTGACGCCAAACAAGTTTAGGGTTGAAGTACTTTACTAGAAGATCAGGGCACACCTCTTGGTTTTCCAATATATCTTTTTAAAATGTTTATGATATATTTTTCATTTTTTGACTAGCCTCAACTTCAATAGCTCCTAGCCCATTTGACCTTTTGACCCCAAACAAGTGCAGGGTTGAAGTACTTTACTTGAAGATCAGGGCACACCTCTTAGTTTTCCAATTTATTTATTTATTAAAAAAAAAATGTAATTGACTGACAAATTTCAAACTTCAATAGCTCCTAGCCCATTTGACCTTTTGACCCCAAACCAGTGCAGGGTTGAAGTACTTTACTTGAAGATCAGGACACACCTCTTAGTTTTCCAATTTATCTGTATACAAGTTTTTCAAATTTTTCCTAATTTTTTGATTGAGTGACTTGATTCAAATTTAAATAGCTGTGAGGTCACCTTTTGTTAATTATCAGTGTACATTTGTAGTACTGTCCTTGCTGTTTGTGGATTAAAAAAAATTTTTTTTTAATTAGGACAGCTAAACATTTTCCATCTGTTTCTGTAAATCCTAGCACAAATTGATTACGATCTGTCAATATACTTGACACAAAATGCGTGCTAAATTTAAATTTTTTAATTTTAACAGAGTTTTTAATAGGCAGCCATCATTCATTTTTTTCATTGAGAAAAATACGAATTAACGGAAGTCCCAAGCGGGATTCGAACCCGCGGCGTCACGTGTCAGAGACGATGGACTTTTCTATCAGGCCATTCTACTGCGTGACGTCACGGGCATGTTTCCGAATATAGACCAAATACACCACACCTACGCCGTCTATCACTGTGCGGTAATAGCTGAAAGGGAAACGCAACAGAAAACAAAGTGCGGCTGGCTTGAACAAAACGCGGCTCAGTTCACCACAGTGAAATACTGCACCGCAGGAGGCAAGAAATGCGGGGAATTAAAAGCTTCAGCAGTCATCAAGAAACTTTTCACTACAGTAAGTCAATACTGTAAAATTTCAGCACATAATCATCTTCATAAATGTTCTTTATTTGTAAATTCACACAATTAAACAGTGTTCAAAAGAAACAACTAAATAACAGCGTATTTGTAAGTACAGTGAACTAGTAAAGCATAGCATAGCAAAATTGTTCCATGTTCTTGTGACTGTTTCTTCACTCTCGATTCCATGGGCTGTGTGGTATCTGGCAGTAGTTTTTCTGTGCATGTTTCTCTGTTTTTGTGTTTTTCTGGGCTTGTGTATACCTATTTGCCAGTAGCCCGTGTAAAATAGCTGATTGATAGAAAATTTCAACTTTTGCACTGCTTCTGTAAAGAAGTCAGAATCTGGGAATATTCTTTGTAAGAAATAATCTAATTCAGACCAGCCTGCTTTGCACGTGCAATGGCCACACAAAATGGTTCCATTCATTTTATTGACACCCAGAGCTTTAGAATACTGTCCTTGGAGATCAAGGCACACCTCATAGTTTTCCAATTTATTGATTCATAATTTTAAAATAATTTTTTTAATGAATTGACGACCTTTCAACTTAAATAACTCTGAGGCCATTTGACCTCAAACCAGTGCAGGTTCAAAGTACTGCACTTCGGAGATCTATGCACTCCTCTTAGTTTTCCAGTTTATCTATTCTATATTTTTTAAATGTTTTTTTAAATTAATTGTATTAGTTTTAACTTCAATGGCTCTGAGGTCATTCAAGCTTTTGACCCAAACCAGTGCAGGATAGTAATGTTCTCTTTTTAGGTTGGGGTAGCCTCTTTGTTTTCCAATTTATTGTAGTTTGAAAGTCGTTCGATAATTTGTGAATGCAGAGTTCCTTGTGACTTTTTAAAACCCTGGAAGGAATTTCCAGAGTTTGATTTCACGTTTTTGCCCGCTTTGTTCGGTTTTTTTTTTTTTTTTTTTTTTTTTGGTTGGAACTAAAAGTGGTAGGGTTGTCACCTGGCTCTTGAAATAAGGAACGATCAGTAATTGGGAATTAAATGTTGCGTTCTGTATTGAACTTGTTGAGTATTAATACTGTATCTGACTGTTTGAAACTGTACTGCGCTATTTCACCACAGGGTATGCTGTCGTACATTTTTCATGTCTTATGTGAAGAAGTCAATTAGGAGAGGCAGTAGCAGCCTGTACTCTTTTCGCATTGCACTTGAGCTCTCACGGAGAGCACGTTCGCCATTGTGTTCAAATAAACAACGCCGGTCTTGGCTAAAAGGAGAAAAGTTGTCTATCGTGTTGGATCAACCTTCTGCTGCAACTAGACAAAAGGCATAAGTCTGGGAAGCCAGGTGACTCTGATTTTAACAGGTTATGGGCCCAGGTCACAAGGATTGGATTCCAAACGATAGTCGACGGGCGAAGCAAGTCAGCTCTGAAAGTATGGCGCGTTTAGTAGCGTGAAAAACGCGGGAAAGTGCTAAGCGGAGCTAGCTAATGTTAAGCGGAGCTAACCAGTGCTAAGCGGAGCTACACGAAGCTACAGACACGCGAGCCATGGCGAACAGAAGCAAGAGAAAGTGGCCCACGTTCGATGGGAGAGCAGAAGAATATGAGCTCTGGGAAGAACGGATGCTATGCTGTATGCACGGAGCGGGCCTGAAAGAGACTATTTTAAGGGAGCCAACAGAACCCTTGACGGAGGAAGCTCGGGCCTTGGACGAGAGGCTAAACGCTGATGCATATTGTGCGTTAGCCCCACTCCTGGATAACACGAGTCTCGGACTGATATTCAGGGAGACAAAGGACAAAGGCAGAGAAAGCCTCAAAGTGTTGAGAGAACACTACATTGGAAAAGGTAGGCCCCGTATACAGGTAGTTTCCTTATACATTACAATGACATCATTGAAGAAAGCGGAAACTGAGACAGTGACTGAATATATCATCAGAGCTGAAAAGATTATAACAGCATTGAGGAGCGCAGGTGAAGCACCAAGCGAAGTTTTGATGATGGCAATGATTATGAGAGGGTTGCCAGAGAAGTACAAACCCTTCACGCTGATGGTGACGCACAGTTCAACGGACATGTCACTGGGAGAATTTAAGGCAAAGCTGCGAAACTTCGAGGCCGCAGAGGACTCGGACCCAGTCACCGAAGAGGCGGGAGAGAGGGTGCTGAAGCAGCGCAAAAGAAGAAAACCGGAACCTTGACAGATCTGACGTGTTGGCGGTGCGGGGAAAAAGGCCACCGAAAGGATGACTGCACAAAGTCAGTTTGGTGCAGTTCCTGCAAAAACACAGGGCACGCCGAAAAAGCATGCCGGAAGAAGCGTGGACAGAGCGCACGGTATGCCCACATCCAAGATGGCGGCAACGTCGTTGGCGGAGGACGCGGACAGCAGACGCAACAGGATGACGCTTGGAAGGCAACGGGAGGAGATTTCTCCTTCAGAGCATTTCCAGAAGATGCCAGCCAGTCACCACATTTCCAGAGGACGGGACTGATTGTGGACACAGGTGCGTCGTCACACATTGTGAACAGCAGGAGGCGATTCAAGAACTTTGACAGCAACTTCAAGCCGGAAAGACACAGCATGGAGCTAGCGGATGGGAAACGTACTTTCGGACTGGCTCAAGGAAGAGGAGATGCTGAGGTATGTCTAATTGACAGCAGAGGGCGCAGATGTACAGTGACTCTGAAGAACACCCTCTACATTCCCTCCTTTCCACAAGAACTGTTCTCGGTGAAGTCAGCTACCACAAATGGAGCTAAGGTATTTTTCGAGGAAGGCAAAGATATGCTTGTAACACCTGATGGTACAAAATTTAACATTCACGTGCACAACAGAATGTATTATTTGCAAAATGAATGTGATGAAGGTTATGTATGCAGTGTCAGCCATGACATTCAAACATGGCATGAGATAATGGGTCATTGCAATTTTGAGGATTTACTAAAATTGCAGGATGTAACTGTTGACATGCATATCAAAGGGGCAAAACGTAGACCTGATAGAGATTGCGATGTATGCATTCAGGGGAAGTTTACTCAGATGAGGAACCGAAACCCAACCGAAAAAGTAGATAGACCACTCGAGCTTGTTTACACCGATTTGGCTGGTCCAGTAAGTAACAAATCCATAGATGACGTTAAGTATATGCAATCTTTTACAGATGAGTATACGGGAGCGGTATTTGTTTACTTTCTCAAGGCAAAAAGTGATGCACTTCAGGCTACGGAGAAGTTCCTAGCTGATGTAGCGCCTTATGGCACAGTAAAATGCATAAGGTCTGACAACGGAACTGAATTCACGAACAAAGAATTCAAAGCACTACTGAGGAAGAACAGAATCAAACACGAGACGTCCTGCCCTTACTCTCCTCATCAAAATGGGGTTGCGGAGAGGGAATGGCGGACTCTTTTTGAGATGGCCAGGTGTAAATTGATCGACAGTAATATGCCTAAGAGCCTGTGGAACTATGCTGTTCAAGAGGCAGCATACACAAGAAATCGATGTTTCAACAAACACATTGGGACGACACCATTCACAGCACTGACAGGGAAAAAAATGTAGCTTAGCCAAGATGCACAAATTTGGGTCAGAATGCTATGCTTACCAACAAGACAGTGGTAAACTAGATTCGAGGTGTGAAAAAGGTCACTTTGTCGGGCACGACAAAGGTAGTCCAGCTTTTCTTGTCTATTATCCTAGTAAAGAAAAAGTGATGAAACACAGGTTGATTAAGTTTGTTAATAAGACAACATGCGAAAATGAAACACAAACTCAAGAGCTGAGAATGAACCCAAAAACAGGTTTTGATGAGAGTGACATTTCACACCCTCATGTAAGCACAGACATACGGAATGATGGTCCACAGTCTGCAGAAGATGATGGCGAGAAGCACTCCACAGTGACGCCAAATTACCCAAGCAGTGGGAGATATCCTACCCGGGAGCGCAAACCGCCGGGGTATCTGAAGGATTATGTTCAGGGTGATAGTGGTGACGATGACAGTACACTTGCGACTAGAGGTGTGCAAAATTTCCGATTCTTAGATTATTCGCAATTCGGCCGTGGAAGATTCGAGAACGATTCACATACATCCAAATTCCGATTAATGAAATATGCCAAGTAAAGCAGAAGTAAGACACACTCAGCGCGCCGCGCGGTCTTCGGTACGCAATTAGGGACGGAGCGAGAGTAGCTAAACATCATGCTTCTCATTACCCGGCCCCTCGGGTAACGCCAATGCTCAACTCACGGCTCTAGCTCAACTCATGCCACGAGATTAAAAAAAAAAAAAAACCATACCTGACTGCTGCCGAAAAGCTGCTACAAGCCACATTATGTTACTGTAGATATCATTTATATAGGACTAGATGCATTATAGCTTCGGTATCGTTGATAGCACATCTACAAAAAACTAGATGCGGGCGTTAGTAACGGCCGCCATCTTAAAGCAGTACACTTCTCTACAAGGCTGTTGTTGCGAACCTTCCAAGCGAACCTAATTAACTTTTTATCTAAAATACTCCTAAATTGGTAAAATATTGACTATTGAATTTTGGAACTAATATACAAAACAAATTGAAAAAAAAAAAAAAGAGTGGGGTGCATCAATAATCGTTTTATAATCGAATCGGAGCCTTTGAATCGTAATCGTAATCGAATCTTTAGGTGCCCAAAGATTCCCAGCTCTACTTGCGACCATAGACTATTGCTATCGAGCAGTGTGCGGTATACCCCAGAACTTCACAGAAGCTATGTCTTCTACAGAATCAGAAAAGTGGAAAAGAGCAATGGATGAAGAAGTTAAATCTTTGGAGGAAAACCAAACTTTTCCTTTGACAAAATTGCCAGAGGGCAGACAAACAGTGGGAGGAAAGTGGGTATATACGCTATTAAAGAGGGTAGTGATGGACAAAATCTATACAAAGCGAGATTTGTAGCAAAAGGGTACAACCAGAAAGCAGGAATAGATTATGGTGAAACATTCTCCCCCACTGCTAATCTGACCAGTATACGGGTGATAATGCAGAAGGCAGCCCAAGATAACTTGGTCCTACACCAAATGGACGTGAAAACGGCTTACCTACACGCGCCGATTGACAGGGAAATCTACATAGATCAACCTGAGGGCTATGAAAAAGAGAAAGGAAAAATGGTATATGAACTGGAGAAGTCTATTTACGGTCTGAAACAATCTGGGCGTAACTGGTACGAAATGCTTCACAAAAATGCCTAGCGGAAAGCGAATTGAAGCAAAACCCCGCAGACCACTGCGTCTACACTAAAGATAGTAAAGAGACAGGGAAAATAATCATTGTGTTCTGGGTAGATGATCTTATCATCGCTGCTAGCAACACAAAGATCCTAGTTCAAGTGAAAGACATGCTTTCATCCCGGTTCAAAATGAAGGATCTAGGTGCGTTAAAACACTTCCTAGGCATGGATTTCAGCCTATCAGAAGGTTGCGTAAAAGTGTCACAAAAGAAATACGTGGAGAAAATTCTGAATCGTTTTGACATGCAAGATTGTAAAACTAGGGAATCACCATGTGAGCAGAGACTAGACTACAATGAAGATGCGCCTAAGATGGAAAATGTGAAAATGTACAGAGAGGCGGTAGGAAGTCTTATTTACTTGGTCACATGTACACGGCCTGACCTATGTTTTGTCGTGAGCAAATTGTCACAGAATTTTGCTGAGCCCACCGATGAGCACTGGGTAACTGTAAAACACGTTTTACGTTATCTAAAAGGTACAAGCGAGAAAGAACCATGTTTCAAAAGGTGCAACGAAGGTCTAGGTCTAAAAGCCTATAGCGACGCAGATTGGGCAGGAGATACCACCGACAGACGTAGTACAGCAGGTTATTGTGTGAGTATGGGAAAAGACAGCTCACTAGTTTCATGGAAGACCAAGAAACAACAAACCGTAGCATTATCTACGTGCGAGGTGGAATACATGGCACTTGCCCTAACAATACAGGAATGTATTTATTTGGAACAACTTGTGAAGGGTATTGATGACTATGTATATACGAAAACTGTGATTTATGAGGACAATCAAGGGACAATTGCACTTGTGAGAAACCCTGTGAGAAAACAGAGGTGCAAACATGTGGACATCAAATATCATTTCATCAGGTCCATTATAAAAGATGACAGGATGTCACTTGTTTACTGTCCCACAAATGACATGGTTGCAGATGCTCTGACCAAACCAGTTTCCAAACTCGAGTTGCAAAAATTTGCAGGAGTCATGTTTGGTGTGTAAATATGGACAAATTGCCATGTTATTGATGTTTATTGAAGTTTGTAAAAGTGCTGTACAAGTTACAAAGCATTCATAAGTGGTAGAGCTGGGAATCTTTGGGCACCTAACGATTCGATTACGATTACGATTCAGATGGTCCGATTCGATTCTAAAACGATTATTGATGCACCCCCCCCTTTTTTTTTTTTTTTTTTTAAATATTTTGTACATTTGTTCCAAAATTGTTCAAAAATACTCTCAGGCTAAACCAAACTACTATTTCAGTATCAAGTTAACATATAGCAGTAAACAAATATACAAAAATAACAGTAGATAAAAAACTCCAGTCCCCATTCTGTATCAGCAGCTTTAAACTACATTCAATTAATTTAATGTTATGAATCAACCGTTAAAGTTGTTAAAATTGCTCCCGTTAATCCATAATTTCCCTTTTGTCAACTTTCGACATGTGAAAGTTTTAAAACTATTTTAAAGATAGATTCAAGTCAATATTTTACCGATTTAGGAGTATTTTAGATAAAAAGTTAATTAGGTTTGCTTGGAAGGTTCGCTACAACAGCCTTGCAGAGAAGTGTACTGCTTTAAGATGGCGGCCGTTTACTACGTCTGCATCTAGCTTTTTGTAGATGTGCTGCAAATGCTACCGCTACCGTAGTGCATCTAGTCTTATATAAATGATATCTACCGTAACATTATGTGGATGACGTACTTTTGTAGCAGCTTCAGGTATGTTGTTTTTTTGTTTGTTTTTTTATCTCGTGGCATGAGTTGAGCTAGAGCCGTGAGTTGAGCATTGGCATTACCCGAGGGGCCGGGTAATGAGAAGCATGATGTTGAGCTACTCTCGCTCCGTTGCTCATTGACCGCGCGGCGCGCTGAGTGTGTTGTACTTCCGCTTTACTTGGCATATTTCAATAATCGGAATTTGGATGTTTGTGAATCGTTCTCGAATCTTCCACGGCCGAATCGCGAATAATCTAAGAATCGGAAATTTTGCACACCTCTAATAAGTGGGAGTGTTGAGTATTAATACTGTATGTGACTGTTTGAAACTGTACTGCGCTATTTCACCACAGGGTATGCTGTCGTACATTTTTCATGTCTTATGTGAAGAAGTCAATTAGGAGAGGCAGTAGCAGCCTGTACTCTTTTCGCATTGCACTTGAGCTCTCACGGAGAGCACGTTCGCCATTGTGTTCAAATAAACAACGCCGGTCTTGGCTAAAAGGAGAAAAGTTGTCTATCGTGTTGGATCAACCTTCTGCTGCAACTAGACAAAAGGCATAAGTCTGGGAAGCCAGGTGACTCTGATTTTAACAGAACTAATATGGAATATATGAATAGATACGTTCCTATGCATTTTAGGAGTGTTTGGGATGTCCCTTTTTTTTCCTGCCTATACAGCAAGGGGCCCCAAACTACGGCCCGGACACAGCCTGCAGCCACATTTGGTCCAGCCCCTGAACAAAAAAAAAAAAAATATATATATATATATATATATATATATATATATATATTTTTTCAATCGTGTTATTTCCTGGCTTTTTTCTGTCAAGAACCCAGAGAGGGTTATTTGGTTATTATCTATTTAATTAATAGTGTTATTATTATCTATTATATTATATTTAGGGCTGTCAAATAAATAAAATTTTTAATCGAGTTAATTACTGCTTAAAACTTAATTAATCGCAATTCAAACCATCTATAAAATATGCCATATTTTTCTGTAAATTATTGTTGGAATGGAAAGATAAGACAAGACGGATTTATACATTCAACATACGGTACATAAGTACTGTGTTTGTTTATTATAATAAATCAACAAGATGGCATTAACATTAACATACATAACATAACATTCTCTTAAAGTGATCCATGGATATAAAGACTTGTAGTTCTTAAAAGATAAATGTTAGTACAAGTTATGGAAATTTTATATTAAAACCCCTCTTAATGTTTTAATTTTATTAAAATTTGTAAACTTTTCAATCAAAAAATAAACTAGTGGCTCGCCATTGTTGGTGTCAATAATTATACTATGCTCACTCATGGTACTAACCATATAATCAGTTGGACCCAAGCGCCAGCAGAGGACGCCAAACACCAAAAAACAAGTAACAAGCGGGCATTACACTGTACTGTCATTTTAATCTGTTTGAATGGGGCATGTGCGTTAATTGCATCAAATATTTTAACGTGATTAATTAAAAAAAAAAAAAAATTACCGCCCGTTAACGCGATAATTTTGACAGCCCTAATTATATTATTTTATTTACCTTTGTTCCGTGAAGAATCCAGAAAGGGTTATATTTGATTGTGGCTTTCTGAGAAACAATACGTTTTTACATTTAGGCACTCCTGCAATCGTCACACTTTTTCTGTTACAAACTGACTCATCAGAGAAGGGAAGGGTTATGTGGCCCTCACAGGAAAAAGTTTGGGGACCCCTGCTATACAGCCTTGGCCGCGAGGGTGGCGTCCCGTATTTCTTATTTCTGAAAGGTGGCAACCTAGCCAGTGGTTGCGTGGAAGCTAATTAGCGTCACCTAGCAAAATGGGCCCAAAGAAGGCATTGGCAGTCGAAGAGGGCGGCGATATCAAGCTATCTCTTGACGTCCTATCAGAGATTTCTGTGATTAAGCTACAGCAGAAATCCTTCCTGAACCTGGTGGAGGTGAAGGCTCTCGGGTTCCAGAATGCTGAGAAAGACCGGCGTCTGGTGCTGTTGGAGAGTCGAGTGGCCTAATTGGAGCAGCACACAAGGATCAACGATGTGATTGTAACTGGCCTCCGGAACAAGCCGTGGTCATACGCCCGGGCTGTGACCGATAACGTTGGGGAGCCCGGTGAGCAGGATGTCGGCTCTGTTGAGAAACAGGTGGCTTTAAGGGATTGAGGTGGATCGGAATTACATCAAGGCCTGCCACCTCTACCCCAGAGAGATGACAGCGACAAATGAGGTGTTATCATCAGGTTTGTCAACAGACAGCACAAAACCGCACTGTTAAAACAAGGAAGGTAGCTGAAGGGAACCAACGTATTCATGGGAACGAGCAGCTATCGAGGCAAAATGGTCAGGTAAGAATGAGCAACATGGACCGTGAGGTATGAAGACACACACCATCATGACACACCCATCACCATCTAGAGACAGCAGGAATATATTCCCAAGAATTGCTGATCATGGGAAATTAGAGCTGAGATCATTTCAACATACCGAACATAAATCACTGGAACTGGAGTATGATATAGTTCCACACAATAATTTCTTTTTTAATACCAACATCAACTGCTGCTATTACACGGAGGAACAGTACAATTCTACCATTAAAATGAACAATAAATTATCAGTAATATAGCAGAAGTATGTATACTAACTTCAGGAATATGAGAGAATATCTGAATCAATTTATAAAACCATTCAGAATAATGGCTACATCCGAAACATGGCTCAAAGCAGACAAAGGAAGGTATTTTGAACTGGATGGTTTTGAATTTAACTGTTTAAACTGTAAGAATAAGCATGGTGTCGCCTTGTAAGTGGATAAAAAATTGAACTACAAAGTTGTAGAAAATATGAAAACTGTGGTTGATAACCTGTTGGAATGTATAACAATTGAATTAGATCAGGGGTGGCGAACCCTGGTCCTCGAGAGCCGCAATCCAGCTTGGTTTTTTTCATGTCTCCTTCCTTTTACACACCTGGATCAATGACCAGCTCATCAGCAAGCTCTGTAATTACCTTATAACAATCCTGATAATTTGATTCAGGTGTGTTGGAGGAGGGAGACATGAAAAAAACCAAGCTGGATTGCAGCTCTCGAGGACCAGGGTTGGCCACCCCTGAATTAGATGAAGAAAAAAAGCAAAAATGTCATAAACAGCTGTATATATAGAGCATCAGGCTCTGGTACTAAAACATTCAGGGACTGGATAGGAGAAATGTTTTCAAAAGCCATTCAAAAAGATGTGTTCATTTTGTTGCGGATTTCAATATTTATTTGCTCAATCCGAACAAGCACCAAGCGGTTGATAAATTTATCAATGCCATGTACAGTATGAGTTTGTATCCAAAAATTACCAGACCGAGTCAAATCACATCCCACAGTGCTACTTTAATAGATAATATATTCACCAATGACAATGAAAGTAATCCAGTAAGCGGACTGTTGATTAAAAATATTTGTGATCACCTACCAGTTTTTACAGTTTATTACAGCACCCAGCTAAGAAATTTGCCAGAGCACAATGTCGAGTACAGGCGAGTGAGGACAGAGGAAACTCTGGACTCATTCAAAATAGATTTACTGGCACAAAATTAGGAAAACGTATGTAATGGAAGTGACATGTATAAGAAACATTTTTTAATATATTCACATTATTATATGATAAAAACTGTCCAATACAACGGTACAGCAGAAAACAAAAGTACAAAGCTTTACCATGGTTCACGAAGCGATTACAAAACACTTTTAAGAAGAAAAATACACTGTATAGAGAATTCATAAAACACAGAACTACAAAGGCAGAAAAAAATATAAAAATAAACTGACCAATATCATAAGGGTATGTAGGAAACAATACTATCGTAAAACATTGTACAACAACAAAAACGACATGCAACATCTAGCATGAGGGACAAATGCATGTTTGACCCCCTCCTAGCAACAGTTGCTAATGTCATGAATATTAATGAGCAAGGTGACATGCTACGTACGGTAAGCTATTTTATTAAATATCTAATGTTCTTAAGTAGTTAAAATAGAGGTTTTGTATTTAGGAAATGTGTGGGGAGAAATTAGGAGATTTGGGGTTAGGGTTACTGCTTGTTCTGTTAACTTTTATTTTTGTAAATCATTGGAAAAAAAATACAATTCTGAATGAAAATGTGTTTGTGTTATAGGAATAACTGTGGCAAAAGCAGTTTTATCTGCATTTAAGTGGTTTTCCGAGGTTTGAACCCCATCTCCCCTTAAAAAAAAAAAAAAAAAAGTTCCGGCAAGAAATTCCTAGCCACTTTCACCCCTGCTACTACTTTGCAACAGTTTGTGTTGTGATGAGAAACAGATATACTATGTATGTGCTATGAAATAAGTCCTCGTCTTCTACCTGACAATTTCTTGGAGAGGGCTGTGGAGATGCTGGAGCTGGAGATTCCAGTGTGGTCATAGACCGAAATCGCAGGGCCAGCATGGGGCCCCAACTCTGCAGAGGAGAACTGCCTGGATGTGTGAGATATGCAATGTGGGCCTTTGTCTCCACCCAGAGAAGAACTGCCACTGGCAGGGCTTCTGAAGAATCAAAGACTAAAAAATGAATATAGTTTTCATTTTATCGCCTGTTTTGCACATTAAATGGCAAAGTATCTAACAAATTTTATATTGTAGTTTATATTTAAACACGTATATAATGTATTACATACTGCGTATGATAGATATTTTTATATATATATAGCCACTATTTTGCACTCTTACCTTTGACAATACCTGCTTTTTTTGTTGAATTATCGAATATAAAACTATTCAGTCTCATTTTTTTCTGTTGAATGTTTATCCTAACAAGTTGAATAAATATCATGCTTAAAAACGTTTCGTCGATCATATTTGGTTGTCAATGGGACATCAATACTACAAATTTTGACAAAAATGTTTAGATTTTTGTCTTTTTGGGTCCAAAATGTTGATTATAATTGGTTGAAGAAAACAACAGTTTGGACATGAAGGTTATGGTGTCCTAAAAAAGTGACCCAATCTGGTAATTTAGATTTTTTTCCTTTGAAATATAAAGGCAACATCAAAGGTATGCATATTTGGAAAAAAGATAGGCTTAGGTGTTAAAAAAAAAAAGTAAAATACAAAAAGAAACGTAAATACACGTCACTGCCATGTTCCGTACATTGACTGTTTTTCTCGTTCTTTAGCACAGCGTGGGTTGCCATATAACCGCTCATTTACAACCCCCATTTGAGCGGTGTAATTGACCGCTTGTCGGGCAACTTCTGCAGCCTCGTATGCCACACAAACGAAGCGGCTAGATCTGCCGCGTCGGTACCGGCGATACTTCGGGTATTGCAGAAAAGGCTGTACCGTCACATTTTCTGAATCTTAAAATCAACTTGGAAACAAAGTATCGGTTTTAGTTACAACCCTAGTTTTGAGTTATTATAATTAGGCTTGCTCTGAACAAAGGGAAGAGGAGGCTAAGACTGAGTTCTTTATAATGAATAAAATTAACAAGCACAGTGAAGTACAAGCACTTTAAAATTCAAAGCAGAGTGAAGATTTTCATTGATGGGGGCCGGAATGATTAAAAGCTCAAACAATTTTAATCATCATTGTCCGATTTGTTCGACAAAGTATTAGTCCAAAATAAAGAAAAGAGGACTCAGAGATTATTGTCGTTCTGTTACTATGAGGGAAAAAAAGTCCTCCTGTTACGTAGCAGTGACGGGATCTGTCGTTCACTTGAGTAAACGAATCCATTCCGGTTCGTTCAGTAAAAAGATTCGTTCAAACAAATCGTTCAACGAATCGTTCGCCCTCTTCATATCCCTCCCCGCCCAAATGAATCGTTCGGTTAGTGAACGGGAAGTGACGTTGCCGAACGAATCACCAAAGACCGCTTCGCAGTATAACTGAACGGGAAGTGACATTACTTGGTCCCTCCCTCTCTTGCATACATTGACCACTCGTCGTAGTTTCAGAAATGAGTGACAGGCGATATCATTCTGCTTTCACAAACAGCCTCGTCTCCCTCCCGCTGCTGCAAAAGCGAGGGAGAACTTCCGCGTCGTCTGTCCTAGTTCAATGGGATCAAAGTCATGGCTCGTGCTTGCATTTCGATTTAGGACACGGTTAAACATTTTCCTTTTGTAGGGGGAGTGGGGTTTTGGGGTCGGGGGCGCATGGACTTTCTTTAGCATGATCTTGATCACATATACAATGCTGCTGCTACCAGCCAACGCGGCATGCTTGCTGTCACGAAAATAAAAATAAATCGAAAGTTTAATTTCTAAATATGGAACGACCAACACATCATATTTACCTCTCGCTCTGTTGTAGTTTAGTTTTTATGCTCATCACTATTATTTTTGGTCACTATTGTTAAAACTAAAGTGTAAATAGCTAGTTGTCAAATGTTGCTGCTCTGAAATAAAAACAATACTACACTTTGATATTTGACAGTTTAATTGCAAGTCAGTATTAAGATGATCGTATTGAATTTTTGCACTGGTATTAACAGATAAAATAATCCGGTCAGCTCCCCTGTCGTCCCCTCATCTCAGATCGTCAAATGCTGACGAGAAATAATTGTTTGCTCTTTACGAAGTTGCCTTTCTACTCTCATTAGTCTGTTAAGAAAAATGTAGACATATTGTGACATCTCCCGTGTCCGCGTGCGTTGTTTTTGGGCGCTTGAGTAGCACATGATAGACGGATGGACATAATTTGTCAAACCAACTAACACCCGACACACTCTGACACGAAAGAAAATAAAACAGTCGGAAAAAATTGACATGTATATACAGTTTCATAATCAGTATTATGGGGATCATACTAAATATTTTTTTCTGTGCACGAGGTAAATATCGCTGCCGTGAAGCCTCCATACAATGACAGTTTTCTCCCCCCGCACTGCCATCACGCGACCGCAGCTCAGCTTTTGCTTGCCTCGTAGCTACCCGCGAAAGTGTTTTAAACTACTGTAAATTGGATAGTATGTAGTCCCGAGTCTGTTGAGAAAAGTAGTACACTAAACCATGCTCGCTAGGTTTGTGTGGTGTTTTTGTCTGTTTGAGCAGCATTTGATAGGCTCCACATTAACAAATATGTGACAAAGTCATTTCCTTTCATTTTTTGACTCTTTTACCGCATTACTGCAAAGTCAAGTTAGCAGCAAGCTAGGTCAGGAACCGGAGCCTCCGGAGGACCGAGTCACTGAACGGGAAGTGACATAACTCAGTCTTGCCCTCCTGCCTGCACGCTGGCTGCTTATTGGCTACACGTGGAAGTGAGTGACAGACGCCCTGATTCTTTTTCCGCTCCCTCCCCTGCCCGAGATGAGGTTGGCGTCCGATTGGTCGTGTGCGATGTCAGAAGACGCTGCCGCTTGCTCAACGCCCTCCCACGCAGCGAACAAGCACCAACCTCATAGAACGAATCAGTGCAGATGGTGATTAGTTCGGTCTCGTTCACCCAAACAATTCGTTCAAAAAGAACGAATCGTTCGCGACCGATACAACACTATTACGTAGGGGTAATGTAGCTGAAGAAGCAGCCATGTACTTTCTGTAGCGCTTTGCCGCCTCCACCAAAATCAACGATAATGAAAGCATCTCATGAAGCTGTGTTTAAGAATCAGTTTCCAAAATAAGGAAATCCGTTAACTTTTAGCTCATCTAAATCAAATTATAATCAATGGAAGGATTTTACTGATGCTTTGTCGGAGCTCCCTGCTAAGGTACGTTACTGTAAGTGTATAGGCCGTTATTCAGCTGCATTACCCCTAAGTAATAATACAACTTTTTTTCTTTTAGTAAGAGTACAACTACAATCTCGTAGTCATTTTTATCCCTCCCTTAATTTGGTCCCAATACTCTGTCATGTCACTGTCAGTCAAGAGTAGTAATCATAACTTTTTAAATTATATGTAATCACACCTCCCCCAAAAAACTTATTTATGAGCCAATCATAATTTTCCATATTTCTGTAATTATTGATAAAGGATTTAGAATTTTTGTAATTTGGGGGTCTACTTTTTCAAATATTAGCTGTGAAAAGTGTAGTTTGAAAGAGGAAGAGTATTGTATAAATAATGCCACTCAACTTGAGCATTAAATCAGGTGAGCCAATACTTTTGGCAATACTGTCGATCCACATCATACAAGGATTGTACAAAGCACATGTAAGGCACCAATACTGCCAATCCTCAACAGTATTTAAGGAAACACTACATACTACAATTGGCCTGCGTGCACAATGTGATGAAGGCAGCATGGATGACAGGCAAAACAGTCATTGGCCACTGCTTCTCACACCAATACACACGTGTTTCTTAATCTGATACTTGTGAGCGAATTTTTTACCACAAACTGAACAGGAGAAAGGTTTTTCGCCAGTGTGGGTTCTTATGTGTGCTTTTAAGTTTTGAATTTGAGTGAATCCTCGTCCACAAACTGAGCAGGAAAAAGGTTTTTCGCCAGTGTGGGTTCTTGTGTGTGTTTGTAAGTGCTCAATTTGAGCGAATCCTCGTCCACAAACTGAGCAGGAAAAAGGTTTTTTACTCGTGTGGGTTCCTGTGTGTCGATTTAAGTTGTTCTTCTTAATGAATGTTTTACCACAAACTGAGCAGGAAAAAGGTTTTTCACCAGTGTGTGTTCTTATGTGTACTTTTAAGTGGTGACTTTGGGTGAATCCTTGACCACAAACTAAGCAGGAAAAGGGGTTTTCGCCAGTGTGGGTTCTTGTGTGCACTTTTAAGACACTCTGATGACTGAATCCTTGACCACAAAATGAGCAGGAAAAAGGTTTTTCGCCAGTGTGAGTTCTTGTGTGTACTTTTAAGGCACACCGATGACGGAATCTTTGACCACAAAATGAGCAGGAAAAAGGTTTTTCGCCAGTGTGAATTCTTGCGTGTTCTTTTAAGGCACCCTTACGACTGAATCCTTGACCACAAACTGAGCAGGTAAAAGGTTTTTCGCCAGTGTGAGTTCTTGTGTGTACTTTCAAGGAACTCTGATGACGGAATCCTCGACCACAATCTGAGCAGGAAAAAGGTTTTTCGCCAGTGTGGGTTCTTGCGTGTATTTTTAAGTTGTTCTTGTGACTGAATTTCTGGCCACAAATTGAGCAGGAAATATGGTTTTCTCCGATGTGCGTTCTTATGTGTGTTTGTAAGTTATGCTTTTTAGCGAAACCTCGACCACAAACTGAGCAGGAAAAATGTTTTTCGCCAGTGTGGCTCCTCATATGCATACGACAAGTATAGTTATTAGTAAAGGTTTTCCCATGGTGAGGTTTCTTATGACCATCGTCTTTGTAAGGTGAGTGTGACGTTGGGCCATTTCCACCTGATGGTGCGATGAAAATGTGTGCTTGCGATCCTTCTGTTGAGCTGCTGCCGCTTGGAGGCTCCGCCCCTCTGCCAGCCTCACTCGGACCATCTTTACTCTTCAAGGGCTCACCAGTCGACCAGGTGATATTGTCCTCGTCTTTAATGTATGGCAGCTCTACCTCCTCCTTTTTGATTGGAAGTTGTACTTCTCTCTTTAGCTGTTGAGCGTCAGGACCAAGATATTTGCTGAAACCTGCAAGACATAAGAAGACAAATGATATATTTTATGGACCATCTATCCAGCTACTAGGCCATGAGGTTAGACTGGCTCAGAGAGCAAGAGAGAAGAACCATAACAAAGATCTATTTGAAATATTTAATTAGCCATGCTAATGACGTAGGGCTGGGCGATATGGCCTTAAGCACGTATCGCGGTAAATTGAGCAGATTTACCTCGATAACGATAAACGACAATAAATTCGCCCAAGCGGAAAGTTATATAATTTGAAAATCTGAATCAATGCATGAAATACAGATTAACAGTTTCTTGTTGATTTATTTATCAGCTTTCAATTTAATATGTTTAACAATCGTACATGAAGTTTAAACATTAAGTATACAAAAATTTATTGTAAACAATAACAATTCAAGTATGAACATTTATAACAGCTTGTATGGCTTGAACAATGTACATTGTCAAAATCAATATGCCTGTGCAAACATGTCATTGTAATACAAATGACTTACACCTTGAACAGTACACTTCGAAAAGACAACTTATTGTTAATGGCTGCTGTGATATATTTACTTAACACAAGTGTTTACTTCAAGGTTTCAGTTTTTTTTTTCCCCAGTGCATTTTTTAATACATGCAAGCACACATGAACCCCCACACAGACACACACACATTAAAGCTGCATTGATCTAATGACACAGAATTAAGCACATACAGAAAAATAGCTGGGGCCATTAAACAGTCAAAATTTTCACTGTTGGATTGTACTTTATGCTGAATGCTTTACTATCACAACAGCCATCAGAAATCACACATAGACAGAGATACACAATAACGTGATATACTAATTGCTAGATGCAGTCCGTGCCCAATCCACTCATTAAGTTCAGCTGTTTTGCCAAGGTTAGAGCCGCTATCCGACTCCATCAAGTTTATTTGTAGCGTTAGCCACTAGCGTTAGCCTGTGGCTTGGCTACTACTAGAAAGCATTGAAAGCATCCTCTTTGGAAATCGTGAGAACAAGGGAGGAGAGCGGGTGAAAGCCTGTCTGGATGCCGCCAAGAGTCTATTTAAAGTCGGGTGAATGTTTGGCGAACCTACCTTAAGCCACACTCCATCACGTTTGCTTGTAGCGTTCGCCGCTCTTGTTTGTTTGGCTTCCTGATAACCACGTGACTCCATACGTAAGCACACTTTCTGCTTTCTTAAAGGGGAATGGACATTCCCGAACAACACAGAGTCAAAGCGGGATGAAAAGACTATATTTTCTTGTTATATTAAATTACCAAATTTACCGTCATGGTCAAAATTACGTAGGTCATTGTGAAGAATTTCGGTGCCGGTAAATTTTCGATTTATCGCCCTGCTCTATAATGACGTAGCTCTCAGCTACAGTAGATGTACGTAAAATGTGAAACTAATTACTTCTACGTTACCCTTCGTAATAATAGGGCTTTTTTTCTCGTCGCAATCGTACAACTTACATCTCGTAGTCCTTTTTTTCTCTCCTTTATTTGGCCCTAACTTGGAATGAGCTCGACGACAAGCTAAAAGTGTTTTTTATTAGGTATTTATTTATATTTATTAGGTATTTTTTCACGTACTTAACTCCGCGGATACGTGACAATTATCTATCTGCTCTGCTGGTGCTCTCTCTAATGCTGACAACAATATAAACATACCACAAAATGAGAGAGTAAAAGGGAAGGCAGTGTTCTGAATCTGTTTGCATTCCGTTCTCCTGCACTTGTAATGCCAGCAGCATTTGACCTCATTGTTTGTCATTTATGTGTTTATTTGTACTTTAAGAATTTAAGTGTTCCAAAATGTTTTGTGAATTAATAATTTGCAACAAAAAATTGATAAGTTAAAAAAAATAAAAACAAACATTTATTAGACTAGTCGACTAATCGTTTAAGTCTGCATACTAATCGGGAGAAAAATAATCGTTTGGGACTGCCCTAGATTGAAGTGAATTTTGGGGGGGATTCAAACAACTTTTTGATTGAAGTAATACTAATTCAATCAAAAAATAAGTTGCTTCAAACAAAACACAAAATCACTTCAATCAAAAAAAAAAAAAAAAATTTCAATCCAGGGCTCCAGACTGCCCCGAATGGGGGCATTTGGCGACTAAAATTAGAGCCTGAGCGAGTATTATTTTCATCTACTCGCACTCCTTCACGGTTAAATCGACTAGTTCGCTGTCATGTAACAAGCTGGTTTGCCAAGGGAAAATAAACAGAAGAAAAGGCCTTCCAGGCCACTTACAGGAGAGAGCGAGACTTACTAAACGGCCGCTCCGAGAGGCACCATCTACCAAATGTTGAGTGCCCATTGATTGTAACATTCTAAGTAAAGAGTAAACTTTTTCATTTTCTCAAGATTTATTTTTTTCTCAACTCTGCGACTACTTATAAAAGCAGAGTGTGACCACGCTCTCCCTCCCGTATTATGCATTCATATGAGTTCATGAAAGAAACACCTCTCTTTTTAAAATACGTTGGGGGTTTTGGCTCACTCGGCCAAAAAGGTTCCCGACCCCCGACTTCAACCCATGACTATCTTTAGATTCTGCATTTTTAAAACTTTGTCATATTTATTTATATTTATTTTCTGTCATGAATGGGGCACTCCGCATCCATATTAAGAGCTAGGGCTCCCGAAATGAAAAAAATCCATTGTTAAACAAGAATAGGCATGTGCCTGTATGAGATTGCGACAGTATGATAACCTTAAGCAAAAATAGGCATGGCAAGAACTAGGTACCATTTACAAACACAACTGAAGACAGAATGGCGGACAAGACTTCAGCATTGTAAAGTCAGGTACGTCATTACCCCAGGACTACCTGTAGTCAAGTCGATGCCATGGCGCAAACCTTACGTCGATTCATGAGTACATTGCACCAAGACTAAGCAAGTAAAGCCACTACCAGTACATTAGACTGAAAAACATTTCCACACTTATGAGATGGTACCAAATTGAATTTCTGCCTCATCTGAAGAAGAAGAAAAAAAAAAAGCAACCCTTAGAATGACCTTGGATGGGTCCGGACTCTTCCTCCTCCTTGATGCGTGCAGACTCTTGGTCCTCAGGACGATGGGCTTGGCTGACATATAGATCTGCAAGACCACAAGCACATGGGCAAAATCTTATTTCATTTGCAAACTTGTGTCCCCAAAGTTGTTTTCTGCTTAAGAAAATTCCTCCTTGCCAATTTTTTTTTTTAATTCATGTTTTGTTGTCATCCAATCCAATTCAAATTACTTCAATGGGCATGACATTAGAGCGACTGGTTGTCATAGTCGACATCATGGATGACGTAAACGTGCTGACGAGCACACCATCCTGTCGACGGTTAATAAAGGGTTAAAAAATATATGCGTGGAAAGTTGAGAATGGCCGACGCTCGGGATTCAAGCTGGGAAAGCGGCACAAAGCCAAAAAAAGCGCACCAGAGTGACCAAAGCATGGACTTATTTCAACGAATCAATGAGGGGACACTGTACAACCAACCACGGCAGCACATCGGCCGTAAATAAACACCTGAATCGCCGTCACCTTGGTATAATTTTGGAAGATGACAGGAGACATTTTTTTAATAATGTTGCCTTTACAGTGGGGAGAACAAGTATTTGATACACTGCCAATGGGAAAACCCATTGGCAGTGTATCAAATACTTGTTCTCCCCACTGTATGTGGCTCGTACAACAGAGTATTAGGAGTTAATGTCGGGCTCATGAGCTGAATAAGCAGCTTAGTACTTTACGTAAGACGTTGCCGCCTCTGGTAAAATCAACAATGTTGGAAGCATCCAGTGTTTTGGAATCGGTTTTACAAATAAGGAAATCCTTATTATTTTGCTTCATCCACGTTAAATTATAATCAATAGAATTTATACTAATGCTTTGTCGTAAATCTGAGGGAAGGTACATGTATATTAAGTGCGTAGCGGCTCAAAGCAACATTAGCCCTATGTGGTAATGCGACTTTTTTTTTCCCTTTAATGCCATTCTTTTTTGGGAAAATTATTTGGCCCCAATACGTAGCACCGTATCATTCCACATCATTTTTTTTTTTTCACGTACTTCACTCCAGTGGAACGTGACATTTATCTACTCTGCTTATGCTCACTCTATTGCTGGGAACAATATAGACAATACAGAAAAAGACAAATAATTGTTTTGAATCCTGTAGGAAAAGTGAAGTCACAGTGTTCTGAAACGGTTTCTATTCCATCCTTTTGCACTAGTTAATGCCATCAGCATTTGACTTCATTGTTTTTTGTGATGTGTGATTGTTTTTTATGTGTTTATTTGTACTTCAATCAAGGATTTAAGTGTTCCAACATGTTTTTGTGATTTAATAATCATCAACAAAAAATAATTTCAAGATTAGTAAATTTTAAAAAAAGTTAATTAAAAAATTATTATAGTCGACTAATCGTTAAAAGAGTCTGCAGACTAATCGGGAGAAAAATAATCGTTTGCGACACCCCGACTTAACATCACATTCAAATCAGGATGACATCAACAAAAACAGTCTCATAAAATACATGAAAAAGGAATAAAAGCATAATAGAGGCCAAGTCATATATTGTGTATGTGCGCAGGGCAACAAATGAATGGCTTTTACGTTCTAAAATGAATGCCTAAAACTTTAAAAAATGTCAGATCCGACACCGTTTCTATTTCAAAGAGTGTGAAAATAAATCTGAACAGGGTCCTTACCTCTAAACCATTGAGCGGTGCAACAACTAATCAATGAATAAATCTGTTGCAGGGTTCTTGCACTATTTTAAAAGTTAAATTGAATTGTTAAGACCTGCAAAATATAAGACTAAAACATGTGGCAACAATTTGTGAAAAAAAAAAACTAACTGTTTAGGGTTCTTGTACTATTTTAAAAATCAGATTGAATGCTTTTTAAGACCTTCAAATTATAAGACAAAACACGTGGCAACTATTTGTGAAGAAAAAAAATATATATATATTTCATTGTAAACACAGAGGTGGTGGTCTTTTCTTCCTGTCACGTGCGACTCGACGGCTTTGTATGGAGGACCAGAAGTGCAAAGTTAAAGGGGAACTGAAGAGCTTTTCAGATTTCGCTCTTAAGTGTTTTACTCAGTTAAATTGTATTAAATGCGTCATTCGCTCTCTCAAAAAGTCACATAAAATAATAATAATAATAATTGACCGCGTAGTTTTTGAGTTATGGCCATAGCAACACCATAGCAACGAGGGACGCGCCGTCCTGCCGACCCCTACCTCGTGACGTAACTTCCAGGAAGCCTCGCCACCACTCTGAACACGGAAATATAGCACCACGCTATCCTCGCCATATATTACTCGCGGGATTCGTCATGCCATCTCGATGTGTAGCGATATGAATTACTCACAGGAAGACTCGAGACTCTAGGAGTGGTCCAAAAAAAAACTTCTCCTGCAAAGGTTTGGACCGTTTTTGTTAGCATGCATACAGGTCCCCAATCGGCTCATTGTTTTCATCATTTCAGCCACGACAGCTTTGAAAACCTACAACAATGCAACCTTGGTTTTCCAAAGACGTAAGTAGAACATTAATGGCTTTTTTTTTTTTTTTATAAACGAGGGGGACTCCTACTGCCTGTTTGTTGAAGTGCGACATTTTTTTTTTTTTTTTTTGCTGTTGGCCTGTCATAAGTAGATAGGTTGGCTGACATGTCGTCTACTCATGTGATTTTATTACTATATCAATAGGTGTTATGTAAATTCAAATGTCCCCAGCACCAAATAGGTCCTTGGCTCGTTTTTTATATTTCAACATCAAGGTCTGCCTATTTGAAGAGGGAACAATAGCATCAAATAGATGCTGCTATGACTGGGGCATTATTATTTGATCACCAAGAAATTATTATTAAATTAAAATTAGGATTCATCCAATATTTTCATGCTGCTGTGATTTTTTTTTTCTTCTCCAGGAAGCCAAACATAAAAAATTAAGCGGCGGAAACCCTCAACACGATGAAAAAAGCGTTGCAAGTCAGTTGCCACCCAGTTTCCCAAAATCAAGAGAGAGTGGGTCGAGTCATATGACGACCCAGTGATGCGGTGTCCAGCGATGACGACTGAAGAGATCCTATGAGGCCTGCCAGATGCTGAATTTCTTCCGTCTGCGACATCAGATGACGATGATTTAGGAGAAATAAATGTAGCAAATTTTGATGACATGAAATCATAAACTAGTCATATATACAGTACACATTTTTTAAAAGAAAAATCAAGTTACCTTCATATTTTAATGATAATGCATTATCTTTGTATAGAGAACACTTCATGCTACAGAAATGAGTAAATACATATTTCCCACTGCCATTATCATTTTTCAATGTTGCGCTAGTCTGTTGCAATCCTAACTTTGTGTTGCTTACTAAAATTATGCTCTTTGATGTGTGCCGTTGTGTGCTTGGTATAACATGTTGTGTCACAATCTGACAACGAAAGCTAATGCTGATTCAACATAAACCTGGTATCATTTATTATTGCGGCCTATTGAATATTTTTTCAGAATGTAATATAATTACAATATATTATATACCAATAGAATACATTAAACAGTCAACAAAATGTGTCAATGTTGTTAACAATTCATGGTTTTATTTTTTTAATGAAATTCATGCAGTCAGTGCTTCAGCCTCCGCAAGTTTGGCTCTCACGTCTGGGATCTCTTGATGACACAGGCATACTCTTGGAAGGGTAATTACTTGACGGTTTACAGCAACACCTGGAAAATAAAATGGTTTTGTCATTTATTTTGAAATATCAATAACATATCATTCATTTAGCCACATTTGGGCTAGCTTTATCATATTTAGATCGGTAGGAGCTGTCCCATTACCTAAAATCCAGTTTTAGCTATGTGTAGAGCATTCAGCCATATTTGGGCTAGCTTTATCATATTTAGATCGGTAGGAGCTGTCCCAATACCTAATATCCAGTTTTAGCTATGTGTACAGCATTCAATTAGCCACATTTGGGCTAGCTTTATCATATTTAGATCGGTAGGAGCTGTCCCATTACCTAATATCCAGTTTTAGCTATGTGTAGAGCATTCATTTAGCCACATTTGGGCTAGCTTTATCATATTTAGATCGGTAGGAGCTGTCCCATTACCTAATATCCAGTTTTAGCTATGTGTAGAGCATTCATTTAGCCACATTTAAGCTAGCTTTATCATATTTAGATTGGTAGGAGCTGTCCCATTACCTAATATCCAGTTTTAGCTATGTGTAGAGCATGGAAAAATATACAACCATGTAATCGCATTCTAATAAAAAAATCTCGATGCTGGACTTACCACTCACTCTCCCGTTCGTGAAGTGTCGAGCTGTCAATTGGCGTCATGACGCCATCTGCTGTGTCAAGTAAATCGCCGTCATCTGACGCCTCAGGTTCAAACATGTAGGGATTAATTGTAGTTCATCTTTCCTGGGAGCCTTGGCCATCGGTAGCGTCACGAAATAGCGATCCTGAATGGTTACCTTTGGTGGAAATATCACTGACATCGTTGTTGCTGCTATGATAGCTGTGGGTAGTCTTCTGTTGCCTACGTCACACTTCCGGGTTTGCGAAGGGACCATTAACGGAGTGCAAAAAAACTAAAAAAACGCAAATTATCCTTACAATTACGTGTTGATAATGTCATGGTTGTTTTTACGAACTTGTCCCAAGTTTATATTCATAAAATTACACCAAAATCCGGAAAGTTTAATTACAGTTTAATTATAAAATGTGTCATGAAAATGTTTGGATTTCAATATTTATTTAATAATTTCAATATTTATGTAAGGCATGCATGGTAGCGATGGCTGAGGTTCTGCATGAGCTCTTTCGGGATTTAATGACAGGCATACGTATTACTTAGCAGAACACGTTAACACAGAACATTTGGACCCTGAGCACTTGGCTTACAAAACACAGCGGTTTAGTATATTACTTAATGCGATTGGGCCAGCCATGTTGGGAAGGAAGGAGAACTAGCTTGATCACCTCAAACCTCGCCTAGTTTACAGAGTTTGATGAGCTAATGACAGAAAACATGAGTTCATGCAGTACAAGAGGAACGAGAGTGCAAGAATGAATATTGAAATAAATAAATAAACATTGAACAAATATTCTCTCATATATACTCATCTGAAATTACAACGAGTGCCATCAGCACCAAAAAATTGCTAGGCTAGGACGCGACGATTTGGGCCATTTGAAGAACCTAAACCATACGTCGATGTCCATATTAAGGTCGTTTTCACAGGCTTAAACCAGAATTACATTCATTAAGTTGAAATACCTTTCTTCGGACTTTCCCCCCCCATTTCCAACGGCGCGCAGACGTAGTTAGGTGTAGGTTAACAACAGGAGAACCGATGTGATTTCCAAAATAAGGCATGTAAAGGAACAATTTACATTTTACGTGCTATTTTAGACGACTTATGGCAAATACTGCGTAAATATTGAGCTATATATATTCTTTTAGACGTCATTTTAAATTATTCAAATTACAATTATCTTTAAAAAATTGTCATTTACAATGCCTGTCAGCTTTTAATTTGGTGTGGCGGTGTGCCACAAATCATTTTTATGTAGGGGAAACCCTGCAAAAATATTGTCTTTAATCATTTGTAAAGCCAATTCTAAAACACTTGATGCCTTCAATATTGTTAATTTTAACGGAAGGGGCATTTATTTTCAAAGTAATAGTATTGCTCAGAGAATTTTGAATTAATAGTACGAGAATAAAAGTATTATAACGTCGGGCTACTGTAGCTGAATAAGCAGTCTCCGTTAAAATCAACAATATTGAAAGGATGTTGTGTTGTAGAATCAGTTTTACAAATAAGGAAATCATTATTTTGCCTCATTTACATCAAATTACAATCAATACAGGAATTGATACTAATGCCTGGTCATAGCTACCAGCGAAGGTACATTTATGTCAAGTAATAATGCGACTTTTTTTTTTTCCTCGAAGCAATGGTACGACTTTTACGTCGTAGTCCTTTTTGAATGTATTTATTTTGAATTTATTCCGTTTTTTACGTACTTTACTCCTTTGATACGTGACATTTATTTTTCTACTCTGCTGGTGCGTGCCTTAATGCAGACAATATAGACATACCACAAAAAGTTTACATTCCGTTCTTCTGCACTAGTTAATGGCATCAGCATTTGACCTCATTGTTTGTGATTAATGTGCTTTTTGTACTTTTGGGAAAGAAAATTGGTGTTCCAAAATGTTTTTGTTAAAGATATACGATAATATCGGTCACCGATAATTATCGGCCGATAATGGCAATCATGACGTCACATATATAATCCAGATAATAAAAAAACCGATAATGCAATCCGATAATTATATACTTGATTTAGCCTCCAAATGTGCGCAACCGAAGAATACAGCACGCCGCCTCCTCAACCCCTCCCCTCTCTGAAGCCCCTGAGGGAGGAGGGGTTGAGGAGGCGGAGTTACACAACAAGAAGTAGTTGAATATTATGGCGGCTGTTACTAAAAAAACGAAGCTCTCGCCATCTGCGAAACATGTACCGTAGAAGTTCGACGAGGCAGAAAGAAAGCGTCCTCATTCAAAACCACTAACCCAGCAGCCATTTAAAACTGCATCACAAAGATTTGATGGAACGAATACGAGGCTGCTGCTAGCGGGAATGCTAAAGCTATTGTAAAAACTAACTAAGTCAAACTACGGGGCTTGTGCCGATACAGAGTCGGGCTGTTTGGGAATGCAGCCTATGGCGGGTGGTAAATTCGCATCTAATGCTAAACACCGGCACGACTGGAGACCGATAGTCGGCAAGTAGCCGTCTTCCGACGGAGCCCGCCTTTCTGGCCGGTCCGGCAGGCCGCCGCTGGCGAGGCGGGCCGAGCCCGGTTCCCCGGCCTCGTGACCTCCGGCGAACACCCCGGTTTCTCGAGCGTTCCCCCACGGCGCGCGAGCAGAGCCAGGACCCGAATACGCCGCGGCGAATCGGCCGGGACGGGCGGATTATCCGGTACGAACGTAGCTGCCGCCGCCGAGACGAGACACTTTTTTTTTTTTTCACCTCATTGACCCGAGAACCAAAGCCCTAGATAAAAAAATAATTCAGTTTATACGACCACCCTTCTTAATGAAAAAGTGATGTCCAGGGAGCAAGCTTATCTGACGGCAAGTGGTTAGATAATTTAAACATGGAGAAAACGAAGTCAGCCAGTCAATAATGCATTCAGTATGTAAAATGACGAGCGGTCAGATGACTTTGTAACGCTGCCTTTATTTTCGGCTTAACAAAACTCAGGCACAAAACAACACGCACGCGGATGCGAGCTCCAACTCCATCCAAATAGTACTGCCGTGTAGCAGTTTAGTATGGAGTCACAGGAGTGCCAAAATTAAAATAAATAAATGAATAAATAAATAAAAAGAGAAATAAATATATAAATGAATAGGTAAATTAATGAACGAATAAATAAATATAAAGAGAAATAAATATATAAATAAATAAAAATATAACGGTATACTTTGTTATTGACATTTACTTTTGGTCATTAACAACCACAAACGGAAAAAACAATGACAATATTTTTCATTGACTTTTACTTTCTGTCATTGAACACCACAAACAGAAAAAACAATGACAAATGTATTTTTTGCCTTTGCCTTTTCTGTTTGGCTTTCACATTGTCATTGTCATTTGTCGATCGCCTTTCCTCTTCGGGAATGTAAATGGCAAATGCGCAGAGAAAAGGCCTGTCAATCAAACTACGTTGGGAGGGGCTTTCCAACCAGGAATAGTAGTCGATAACTGATTATTCCTGGTTTAACTTTCCGCACATGCGCCATACGGCTACCCAAGCGCGACCGCGGCTGTTTTGTGTGACTGCACTACGCCACTTCCTCCAATGTCGTCATGATTAAAATTGTCATTGTTTTTTTCCGTTTGTGGTGTTCAATGACAGAAAGTAAAAGTCAATGAAAAATACTGTCATTGTTTTTTCTGTTTGTGGTTGTTAATGACCAAAAGTAAATGTCAATGACAAAGTATACAGTTATATTTTTATTTATTTATATATTTATTTCTCTTTATATTTATTTATTCATTCATTTATTTACCTATTCATTTATTTATTTATATATTTATTTCTCTTTATATTTATTTATTCATTCATTCATTTATTTATTTTTAATTTTGGCACTCCTGTGACTTCATAGTTTAGCTGCTGTAAAGCAAATGTGCCGCAAATGTAAACAAAGCGCTGCAGATTGGGTACATGACATCTCGCTCTTTTGAGTTAATCATTTTCACAGTGTGCAACAAAGCATATAACATTAGCATTGACTTTTCAAATGATTTAAGTTATTTCTCTGCTCAGTTACAGTCACAGTAGATAATCAAATTCTTAAATCAATATTCTGTAGCCACAAATATTATTCAAAATCTTTCCTTCCAAGTTTTTTTTTTTTTTTTTTTTTTTTTTTAAGATTAAGTGTAATAATGTATTGCTTAAAACAAGGCTGTTAAGATTATTTTCAGCTAACTATTTTTCTTCCAAGAAATCTGAGAGAAATACACTTGAAGCGATGGCAGATAATTTCACTTATTGCCAATAGATTTATACTTAAAACTGACTAGTTTTAAGGAGGTGGTTTTGCAGTGTATTAATGTTGTATATGTTAGGAATGGCTTACTTTTAAAGGCATTTTTGTGCAACTTAGGTATTTACTCTGTAAGTAATTGTTGCCAAAGGTTTACCATTACACAATGTCAGACAATATGTCATTATTTAGATGTTTGAATTGACGACTTGTTCATATTTTGTGTTGAAAAAAAGAGCAATAAATTATATTTTTGTACAGTAATATTTTCTTTTGTGTATACTTTACAATTTTACATAAATCTTTTAATAGAATTATCGGCTTGACATTATTGGTTATCGGTTGGAATGAGGAGGAAATTATCTGTAATCGATATCGGTTGAAAAATGTATTATCGTGCATCACTAGTTTTTGTGAAATAATAATCGTCAACAAAAATTTAATTAAAAGTAAAAAAAATTATTGGACTAGTCGACTCATCGTTAAAGTCCGCAGACTAATCGCGAGAAAAATACTCATTTAAGACGGCTCTAGATTGATTTATTCTTTTTTTTTTTTTTTTGATTGAAACAACTTTTTTTGGTTAAGGGAATGTTATTTTGATTTTCGGCCACATTTTGGGAAGGACATTTGTGTCTTTATAATAAAAAAAAAAGTTGCTTCAAACAAAGAAAAAAATATTTTCTAAAGAAAAATCACTTCAATAAAAAAAAAAAAAAAAAAAAAAAAAAAAGTTTTACGTATTTTTTTCATTTGCTCACCCATGCGCAAGAATTAAGATTGCTTTTTTTTCTGACAAACTCCTTCACGGTTAAAACGATGAGTTCGCCAAACGAAAATAGACCTATTTTGATTGAAGCAACTTTTTTTGTTGTCAATTGAATAAAAAAAAGACACTAATCTACCCGCATAATAAGGTGTCTCAAATTTCAGATTCTTTAGATTATTTGCTATTCGGTCGCTACAGATTTGAGAACGATTCACAAACATCCATATTCCTGTTTTTTAAATGAATGCTTCGTAAAGCGGAACTAAAAAACAGCGCGGTCTTCGGAATGCAATGAAGAAGGACCAAGAGTAAACATTCACATAAACCGCCGACAGCCGCTACAAAAAATGCCCAGTTGCAACAAACTACGTCCACGTAATGCTACGGTCAATATCACATTATATAGAACTAGATGCGAAATGACATACTCTACGGCGTTAGTAAAGAGCCGCCATCTTAAATCAGTAGACTTCTCAGGAAGGCTCTGGTGTGGCAAATCTTCCAAGCAAAGCTAATTCACTTTTTAATCTAAAATACTCCTAAATCGACAAACTCTTTACTTGAATCTATCTTTAAAACATTTTTAAACTTTCACATGTCCAAAGAAGACAGAATGGAAATTATGAAATAACGGGAGCAATTTTACCACTTAAACGGCTGATTCACAACATTAAATTAATTGAATGTGTTTAAAGCTGCTGATACAGAATGGGGACTTTAGTATTTTATTGACTGTTTTGAACTGTTAACTTGATACTGAAATACCGTAATTTCCGGATTACAAGCCGCTACTTTTTTCCCCTCATTTTGAGTCCTTCGGCGTATCCCATGATGCGGCCAATTTATCCATTTTTCTAACGACCGCCAGGAGCGCTAGAGCATAAAATAAAAGCGTAAGACACGTGCAATATATGGGTCGAGGAAGAAACTAGTTTGCACTCTAACCCGTATTTTAATTTTGTGCTTTGTGCACGAATAAAAGTAGCAGACCCTCATCGATGTGCATTAGTAAAATTAGCATACCTGCATCATGGATAATGACCTCCGTGAAGTTGGCCCCCCGTCAGACGCAAATTTATATAAAAATTATGTCAATCGTTTGTGCTATGATTGTGCTGGTTTGTGCTGCAAAAAGTTTCGTTTGTGCCATCATCGTTTTGCAGTTATTAAACATTGTTTTTTAGGTCATCCAGAGTTCACCCAGCCCCCCATCTGTGGCGGAATGGAACCCCGGTGGTGTCATTTGATTCTGCCTCGTTAGTGCTGGATTGTGCTGCAAAAAGTTTTGTTTGAACTGCTACGGTTTTCGAGATATTCATAAAAATGTCTAGTGATGACGTCACGCGCAGCCCCCCATCTGCGGCGGAATGGAACGGCGATAATGCCATTTTTTTCTTCGTCGTTAGTGCTGGTTTGTGCTGCAAAAAGTTTCGTTTGTGACATCATCGTTTTGCAGTTATTAAACATTGTTTTTTTAGGTCATCCAGAGTTCACCCAGCCCCCCATCTGCGGCGGAATGGAACCCCAGTGGTGTCATTTGATTCTGCCTCGTTAGTGCTGGATTGTGCTGCAAAAAGTTTTGTTTGAACTGCTACAGTTTTCGAGATATTCATAAAAATGTCTAGTGATGACATCACGCGCAGCCCCCCATCTGCGGCGGAATGGAACGGCAATGATGTCATTTTTTTCTTTGTCGTTAGTGCTGGATTGTGCTGCAAAAAGTTTTGTTTGAACTGCTACGGTTTTCGAGATATTCATAAAAATGTCTAGTGATGACGTCACGCGCAGCCCCCCATCTGCGGCGGAATGGAGCGGCGATGATGCCATTTCTTTCTTCGTCGTTAGTGCTGGATTGTGCTGCAAAAAGTTTTGTTTGAACTGCTACGGTTTTTGAGATATTCATAATAATGTAAAGTGATGACCTCAGTTTTCAGCGCTGCGGGCCACACAATAGATCAGCGGAGAACGTCACTGAAACCTGTCAGTGGACGCAATCTTATTCCTGCACGACGACGACCAGACGTCATCACCATTTTGATTATTGATGTTAACGAGCAGAAAACACGCCATAATAGGAGGAATTTACGAAGCGGTCATGCATTAACATGAAGAGTTTAGACCCTACCCACCGACGACACAAAATCACGTGATCGCTGTATTGTTCCGCCCCATTGTCCGCCATTTTGTGTCTGTATTAGCAATGGTCTCAATTGATCGAGCAATTTATAATGCATTTCATGGAAGACCCGGTGCTTTCGGATGCCGTAAACTCACTGGATGTGTTGCATGAAAGGGGTTATGTGAAAAAGCTTCATTCTATACAGTCGCCAGATTCATATTTGATGCCTAAATCGATATTTTTCGACCCGCTGTCTTCGCCGTCTTTGCCTGACCCTGATATTTACAACTATCTTGTCCACACAAAATCAGCCTATTCTCACGAAAGTTTGAAAAACTTTAAGAGCTTGGAGGCTTATAAATGCTACGTTGCTGGTTGGGTGAAACAGGTCCTCGTACACGAAAATTCGGCAGGAATCTTGTGCTCGGGAAGGTGAGTTACCAAATTTTCAATTCAAAATCTTTTGTACTTGCTAACATCCACTGTCAAGTCTTATGTATTTCATATGATTTGTCAATGGAGCTGGGGCTTTTAATGTTTATATGGTTTAGCGATAGCACTCTCACTACATACATATGTGTATGTTGTCGGCGATTTGCCTAGCAATGATCTTAATTGTGGTTGTCAGCCCAAAACCCTCTAAATAAATATTAAATGCATCTTACAAGATATAAAATGACTACTACATAATCTGTGGTAATCGTTTGGAGCCCAGTTTTCTCGTCGAATTGCAGCAGCCCATCTCGCTCTCCTCTCCGGGTCTCTCGGAATCCGGTAGAACTTCAAGTCTCTCCGTCTATCTTCTCTGTTATTGCAACAGACAGCCACACACGCCTTCACCTAAGCCTGTCGCAATATGCAATAATTCCATTTATCGCGCGATATATAAAAATGAAGGCGGTAATTTTTCCGCTGCGATTTATCGCCTCGCGTGCACGCGTGTGCGCGCGTGCGGCAGACGTGCTGTTAAAAGTTCGTTACCAACTGCGCAAAACGCATCTTCGTTCCAGGTCCGGCAAAAACTAGCGCCAGAGCCAATCGTTCCCATTATATCCTATTGTTCAACGTATACCGGCCGCGTCAGTGCTCCGGAGTGACTGTGGACAATCTATGGCGCACCGGTGTTGTTGGCGTGTGGGCGCTCCCGTCAGGAGTGACATTTCACGCGGGGCGGCTATTTTTCGGCACAACGCTGGATATTTACAACGAAGTCCTCCAAAACATTGTTACCAACTTGGCTGCTACGAATAACCTCACTTTGACAACAAACAGCTGAATGAAATTAAAATCGCTGTGCTTCAAACTCGTCCTGTTTATGAAAGCCGTCATATGCTGGTGCAGTAATGAGCAGACGTGACTCCAGCGGCGCTTGCTAACTTTTTTAATGCGCGGTTGCGCGCACACACTAGATATCATGAAATGGCAAACTAGATGTGCTACGTCCCATGCCATTGGCTACGTGAGCCTAGAGTGATTATGGGACATGTAGTCCATATATTACATCGAGGAATTCTAAACTGTCATTTGTCACATGAGATTAAGAAGGCCAAATCAATCCATACCAGTGACTATAGATAATGTTGCAAATATTGTTAATTCAGTACATGACACAGATGGATTCGGACCATAAATAGGATGTCTTGCTCATGTAGTAAACCTGGCTGCTAAGAGAGCTGTAGCAATCAACGGTGTGCCCTGCCTCACTTTACAAACAGTAAAGATTGTTCTCAGCACTTTTATACAATTTTTTTTCATATCAGTAAGAAGCAAGCACGTAAATATTATGCACTAAAATGCATGTTTATATGATGGCAATTTAATTTTTGCTCGTTAGCAAAAAAAAAAAAAAAAAAAGGAACAAAAAATACAATTGTTATTTTTTTTTTTTTTACAGAGCATTAAATGTATTGAATCGGATCGAAAATCGTGTCCCCCGTATCAAAATTAGTACCGAACCATGACTTAACTGTATCGTTGCATCCCTATGGAACACCATTGCAGAAGCTATGACGGGAAATGTTTTCATTTTCCTAAATGCTTAAGTTATTAAGTGCAATTTTTTTTTTTTTTTAAACACATTTTTTTTATTCTGTGTTTCTGTGCGGTATCAATTTTGTTGTTTTTTACTTAAGAGGCAGGTTCTATTGTTTTTAGTTGTGATTTCTTAAAAAGTATATTTGAATTTGAGAGTAAATATTTATCGTGTTTAAATGGGTGTACTTGATCTATTAATATATACTGTATTCGCAGTTTGTTATTGTAAATTGGTTAAAAAAAATTGGGGGGGGCGCAATAATATCGCATATCGCAATAATTTATGAGAATAATTATCGCACACTAAAATTTGTTATCGCGACAGGCCTACCTTCACCATTTTGATTATTAATGTTAACGAGCAGAAAAACACGCCGTAAATAGGAGGAATGTACGTAGACGTAACAGGTAAACACAATGTGTTGATTGACAATTGGGCGCCACCAGTCAGGAGGACGGAGTTGTGACGTCACGTGGGTAGGGTCCATACAAGTGGGCGGAACCATACAGCGAGCACGTGGTTTTATGACGTAGGTGGGTAGGGTCTATAGACCCTACTCACGTGACGTCACAGCCACGCCCCCGCGCCATGATGTCCGGATACTCGTCATAGAAATGCATTAGCGCTTCTTAAATTCCTCCTATTATTGCACGTTTTACTGCTCGTCAACATTAATACTCAAAATGGTGAAGTCGTGTGTGGCGGTCGGTTACCAAAAACAGAGAAGATAGACGGAGAGACTTGAATTTTTACCGTATTCCGAGAGACCCGAAGAGGAGGCCGCGATTGACTGCTGCAATTCGACGAGAAAACTGGGCTCCAAACGACTACCACAGATTATGTAGTAGTCATTTTATATCTGGTAAGATGCATTTAATATATATTTAGAGGGTTTTGGGCTGACAACCACAATTAAGATCATTGCTAGGCTAATCGCCGACAACATACACGTATGTATGTAGTGAGTGCTATCGCTAAACCATATAAACATTAAAAGCCCTAGCTCCATTGACAAATGACATGAAATACATTAGACTTGACAGTGGATGTTACCAAGAACAAAAGATTTTGAATTGAAAATTTCGTAACTCACCTTCCGAGTAGGGCTGGGCGATATGGCCTTAAACATGTATCACGATAAATTGAGCAGATTTATCTCGATAACGATAAATGACGATAAATTTGCCCAAGCGTACTGTTATATAATTTGAAAATCTGAATCAATGCATGAAATACAGATTAACTGTTTCTTGTTGATTTATTTACCAGCATTCAATTTCATATACTGTATTTAACAATTGTACATGCAGTCTAAACATTAAGTTTATAAAAATGTAATGTAAGCAATAAGAATTCAAGTATGAACATTTATAACAGCGTGTATGACTTGAACAATGTACATTATCAAAATCAATATGCCTGTGCAAACATGTCATTGTAACACAAATGACTTGCAGCTTGAACAGTACACTTCAAAAAGACAACTTGTTAATGGCTGCTGTGACATAATTATTAAATACAAGTGTTTACATTATGGTTTCAGGGTCCCCCCCCAGTGCATTTTTTAATAAATGCACGCACAAATGAAACCCCAAACAAACAGAGAGAGACACACACACACATTAAAGCTATATTGATCTTCTTCAAATGAAACGCTTAAGATTTTATGATAGCAATAATGACACAGAAATAAGCACATACAGAAAAATAGCTGGGGCCATTTCTCGGTCATTATAAGTTTCGCCGTTGGATTGTACTTTAAGCTGAATGCTTTACCATCACAAAAGCTATCAGAGGAATCACACACAGACAGATACAAAATAATGCCACATAGTAATTGCTAGATGCAGTCCGTGCCCAATCCACTCATTAAGTTCAGCCGTTTCGACAAGTTAGAGCCGCTATCCGACTACATCACGTTCATTTGTAGCGTTAGCCGCTAGCTAGCGTTAGCCTGGTTACCAGTAGAAAGCACTGAAAGCACCATCTCCGGAAATTGTGAGAACAGCAGGGAGGACAGCGGGTGAAAGCCCGTCTGGATGCCACCAAGAGTCTACTAAATGTCGGTTAAAAGTTTGGTGAACCTCCCTTAAGCCACACTCCATCACGTTTGGTGAACCTCCCTTAAGCCACACTCCATCACGTTTTGCTTGTAGCGTTAGCTGCTAGCGTTAGCTTACTGGGCTTTTGTTTGATTGGCTCCTTGATGATCACGTGACTCCCTACGTAAGCCCATTGACGGTTTCTTAAAGGGGAATGAACATAGACGGACAACACAGAATCAAAGCGGGATGAAAATACTATATTTTCTTGTTTTATTAATTTACCGAATTTACCGACATGGTCAAAATTACGTCGGTCATCGTTAAGAATTTCGGTGACGGTAAATTTTCGGTTTACCGCCCTGCTCTACTTCCGAGCACAAGATTCCTGCCGAATTTTCGTGTACGAGGACGTGTTTCACCCAACCAGCAACGTAGCATTTATAAGGCTCCAAGCTCTTAAAGTTTTTCAAACTTTCGTGAGAATAGGCTGATTTTGTGTGGACAAGATAGTTGTAAATATCAGGATATCAGATGTCAGGCGAAGCCAGCGGGTCGAAAAACATCGATTTAGGCATCAAATACGGATCTGGCGAATGGATAAACTGAAGCTTTTCCACGTAACGCCTTTTATGCAACGGATCCAATGAGTTTACAGCGTCAGATAACACCGGGGCTTCCATGAATTGCTCTATAACTTGCTCGACTAATTGAAAACAATGAGAATAGGTCTGAAAAAGAGGTACAGTATGGCGGCCGGAAACAGCGACACGCCCATTTTGTGACGTAGGTGAGTAGGGTCTATAGATACACACACGCACACCCCAATAAGTTAACCACCAGTTAACTATGTAAAATGCGATTAAAAATTCGAATGCCTTGACAGCACTACTTTTGACATGAAAAATGAATTCTCATCACCGGGATCGGTCTTCCGTCATGTATGATATACAGTACGTATCATCGAACGTGAACCAACCTTCTAGTCTGTGAAGAACAACCTTTGCGTGCATTATTTTGCACACCGTCGAGGGTTGCTGACGAGGGGGCTCCTCTTTTACCCCACAAAGTTCCTCCTGGAACTTAACTGCAGCCGGTGTCGTTCTCAATGACATTTTCCTTACTTGATTTCTGAAATCTTGACAACGTGCCTTGCAGCTTTGTTAGCAGTTGGTCAGCTAGGCTAGGCTAGGCTAAAGTAGGTCGCAAAACTTCAACGAGTGGTAAGACTCGAAAAACTGATGTTTGACTCCGTAGTGTGGCTAATGCTAAACACGTCGTCGAGACTAAGGTTTAGCTAAGTGACTGAAATCGAGGAAAAACAAGCCACAGACAAAGAAAAATACGTTCCACCTCTGGCCAGTCTTATCTTTTGCATTTCCGCCCGGATTGCATGATGGGAAAGACAGTCTCTAGCCTAGTTATCACACCGTAAAGCCCGCCTACTTCGAAAAAAAAAAAAAAAAACAGCCCAACTTTCCTTTCAAGATAAAAATCTTTCTCTTAAATCAATCCATCGTAGGCTGACCATATTTTGATTTCTAAAAAAAAGAGGACACTCAGCCCGGCCTCAAGAAACTTGAATTTTACTCAAAGTTCACTCAAAGATGCCTATATACCCTACCCACCGACGTCACAAAATCACGTGACCCGCCATCTTGGCCGTCTGTCTGTGGCTATATTACCATTAGTGTCAATGGAACGAGCAAATTAAAATGCATTTTATGGAAGACCCAGTGCTTTCCGACGCCGTAAACTCACTGGATGTTTTACACAAAAGGCGTTATGTGGAAAAGCTTCGTTTTATACAGTCGCCGGATCCATATTTGATGCCTAAATCGCTATTTTTCGACACGTTCTCTTCGCCGTCTCTGCCTGACATCTGCTATCCAGATATCTATCACTACCTAATCCACACAAAGTCGGCATATTCTCACGAAAGTTTAAAAAACTTTAAGAGCTTGGAGGCTTATAAATACTTTGTTGCTGGTTGGGTGAAAGAAGTCCTCGTCCGCGAAAATTCGGCAGGAATCTATCTTGTGCTCGGGAAGGTGAGTTACGACATTTTCAATTCAAAATCTTTTATTCTCGCTAACATCCACTGTCAAGTCTAATTTATTTCATGTCGTTTGTCAATGCAGTTAGGGGTTTTTATGTTTATATGGTTTAGCGATACCACTCTCACTACATACATACGTGTATGTTGTCGGCGATTAGCCTCGCAGTGATCTTAATTGTGGTTATTTGTCAGCCCCAAACCCTCTAAGTATATCTTAAATGCATCTTACCTGATATAAAATGACTACTACATAGTCGGTGGTGATTTTTTGGTGCCCAGTTTTGGCGTCGAATAGCAGCCGTCCACATTGCTCTCCTCTCGGGATCTTTCGGAATACGGTAAAACTTTATGTCTTTCCGTCCACCTTCTCTGTTAGTGCAACCAACAGCCACACATGCCTTCACCATTTTGTTTAATCGCCGTTAAGTAGCAGAAAAACGCCGTAAATAGGAGGAATGTATGTAGCCTCAATGGGGAAAAACGATGTGTTGTAGTGTTGTATCGGTCGCGAACGATTCGTTCTTTTTGAACGAATTGTTTTGGTGAACGAGACCGAACTAATCATCATCTGCACTGATTCGTTCTATGAAGGTGGTGCTTGTTCGCTGCGTGGGAGGGCGTTGAGCAAGCGGCAGCGTCTTCTGACATCGCACACGACCAATCAGACGCCAGCCTCATCGCGGGCAGGGGAGGGACCGGAAACAGAATCAGGGCGTTTGTCACTCACGTCCACGTGTGGCCAATAAGCAGCCAGCGTGCAGGCAGGGGGGCAAGACTGAGTTTTGTCACTTCCCGTTCAGTGACTCGGTCCTCCGGTTCCTGACCTAGCTTGCTGCTAACTTGATTTTCCAGTAATGACTATGCGGTGAATGAATCAGAAAATGAAAGGAAATGACTTTGTCACATATTTGTTAACGTGGAGCCTATCAAATGCTGCTCAAACAGACAAAAACACCACACAAATCTAGCGAGCATTGTTTAGAGTAGTACTTTTCTCAACAAACTCGTGACTGCCTATGACGACATACTATCAAATTTACAGTAATTTAAAACACGGGTAGCTACGAGGCAAGCAAAAGCTGAGCTGCGGTCGCGTGACGGCAGTGAAGCGGGCAGAGAACTGTCACTATATGGAGGCTTCATGGCAGCGATATTTACCTCATATGTGCACAAAAAAAAATATTTAGTATGATCACCATAATACTGATTTGCAATGAAACTGTATATACATGTCAATTTTTCCCCGAGTGTTTTATTTATTTTTTTCGTGTCAGCGTGTCGGGTGTTGGTTGGTTTGACAAATTATGTCAATCCGTCCATCATGTGCTACTCAAGCGCCCAAAACAACGCACGCAGACACGGAAGATGTAGCAATATGTCTACATTTTTCTTAACAGACTAATGAGAGTAGAAAGGCGACATCGTAAAGAGCTAACAATTATTTCTCGTCAGCATTTGACGATCTGAGATGCGGGGACGACAGGGGAGGTGACCGGATTATTTTATTTATTAATACCAGTGCAAAGAAACAATATGATCACCATAATACTGATTTGCAATGAAACTGTATATACATGTAATTTTTTTCCGAGTGTTTTTTTTTTTTTTTTCTTCGTGTCAGGTGTTGGTTGGTTTGACAAATTATGTCAATCCGTCCATCATGTGCTACTCAAGCGCCCAAAAACAAAGCACGCGGACACGGGAGATGTCGCAATATGTCTACATTTTTCTTAACAGACTAATGAGAGTAGAAAGGCGACATCGTAAAGAGCAAACAATTATTTCTCGTCAGCATTTGACGATCTGAGATGCGGGGACGACAGGGGAGCTGACCGGATTATTTTATTTATTAATACCAGTGCAAAAATTCAACACGATCATCTTAATACTAAAAAACAAAAATACAACAGAGCGAGATGTAAATATGATGTGTTGGTCGTTCCATATTCAGAAATTAAACTTTCGATGTATTTTTATTTTCGTGACAGCAAACATGCTGTATATGTGATTGTATGTGTGATCAAGAACCTGCTAAAGAAAGTCCGTGCGCCCCCGCCCCCTACTCCCCTCACAAAAGGAAAATGTTTAACCGTGTCCTAAATCGAAATGCAAGCACGAGCCATGACTTTGAGCCCATAGAACTAGGACAGACGACGCGGAAGTTCTCCCTCGCTTTTGCAGCAGCAGGAGGGAGACGAGGCTGTCTGTGAAAGCAGAATGATACCGCCTGTCACTCATTTCTGAAACTACGACGAGTGGTCAATGTGGAAGAGAGGGAGGGACCAAGCAATGTCACTTCCCGTTCAGTTATACTGCGAAGCGGTCTTTGGTGATTCGTTCGGCAACGTCACTTCCCGTTCAGTAACCGAACGATTCGTTTGGGCGGGGAGGGAGATGAGGGGGGCGAACGATTCGTTGAACGATTTGTTTGAACGAATCTTTTTACTGAACGAACCGGAATGGATTCGTTTGCTCAAGTGAACGACAAATCTCGTCACTAATGTGTTGCCGGCCAACATGGTGCGGGGGCGTGGTTTAGGGCTGTGTGTGACGTCACGTGGGTAGGGTCTATATCACTTTAATATATTTAAAGTGTGCCCCCTCACTCTGGATGGAAAAATGCAATTAGAAAAAAAAAAAAAAAGACTTAAAAAAATATATATGGCGGAAAACACAGACAAGGCTGAAAAAGCAGTTTCTGCTCTTGCACCCCTCTTTAAAATAAACTGCTGTATTTTAAGACAAAACATCTGTTGCGTTTGATAGAACAATATGTCAATAGACCCTACTCACCTACGTCACAAAATGGGCGTGTCGCTGTTTCCGGCCGCCATACTGTACCTCTTTTTCAGACCTATTCTCATTGTTTTCAGTTAGTCGAGCAAGTTATAGAGCAATTCATGGAAGCCCCGGTGTTATCTGACGCTGTAAACCCATTGGATCCGTTGCATAAAAGGCGTTACGTGGAAAAGCTTCAGTTTATCCATTCGCCAGATCCGTATTTGATGCCTAAATCGATGATTTTCGACCCGCTGGTTCGCCGTCTTTGCCTGACATCTGCTCTCCTGATATTTACAACTATCTTGTCCACACAAAATCAGCCTATTCCCACGAAAATTTGAAAAACTTCAAGAGCTTGGAGGCTTATAAATACTTCGTTGCTGGTTGGGTGAAACAGGTCCTCGTTCGGCAGGAATCTATCTTGTGCTTGGAAAGGTGAGTTACGAAATTTTCAATTCAAAATCTTTTGTTATTGCTAACATTCACTGTCAAGTCTAATGTATTTCATGTCGTTTGTCAATGGAGTTAAGGCTTTTAATGTTTATATGGTTTAGCGATAGCACTCTCACTACATACATACGTGTATGTTGTCGGAGATTAGCCTAGCAATGATCTTAATTGTGGTTATTTGTCAGCCCCGTAGACGAGGCCAGTTTCTTTCACTTGGTACCAGCTAAATATTATTCAAAAAATAACGATGGTGGAAGAAAGGGAAGTCACAAACATCTTGAATTTGAAACTATGTCGTACTACGTCGTATGTTGTCGGCGATTAGCCTCGCAATGATCTTAATTGTGGTTATTTGTCAGCTCCGTAGACGAGGCCAGTTTCTTTCACTTGGTACCAGCTAAATATTATTCAAAAAATAACGATGGTGGAAGAAAGGGAAGTCACAAACATCTTGAATTTGAAACTATGTCGTACTACTTCGTATGTTGTCGGCGATTAGCCTCGCAATGATCTTAATTGTGGTTATTTGTCAGCCCAAAACCCTCTAAGTATATCTTAAATGCATCTTACCGGATATAAAATGACTACTACATAGTCTGTGGTGATTTTTTGGTGCCCAGTTTTCACGTCGAATTGCAGCCGTCCATTTCGCTCTCCTCTTTGGATCCCTCGGAATACGGTAAAACTTCAAGTCTCTCCTTCCATCTTCTCTGTTAGTGCAACCAACAGCCACACACGCCTTCACCATTTTGATTATTAATGTTAAGGAGCAGAAAAACACGCCGTAAATAGGAGAAATGTACGTAGCCGTAACAGGTTAACACTATGTTTTGACGGACAAGTGGGCGGTACCATTCAGGAGAGCGGAGCTGTGACGTCACGTGGGTAGGGTCTATAGACATAGCAAAAGGTAATATTTTCTTTTATTTGAAATTGTTGTCACAGTTATTAACTTAATCTGGGCATTCAATTTTCGCATCCAGGCACCTGTTTGGCCTCATCAGCAAAGTGTGTGTTCTCAATTCTTCAAGGAGGTATTTAAGCAATGTATTTTAATATGTTGTGTACATGCCTAATGATTATTTCTGCTTAATCTAATAGGACCCTGGCATGTCACTGTTTTTTCCCCTTTCTAATTAGTATTTCAAAAGTTTATAGTTTTTATTTATTTGTTTATGAAGTTAATGGGATTGTGCAATTTGTGGGGCTGGCGTTTGCTGTGATTTTAACCAAAGTGGCTTGTAGTGTTGCCGTGTTTCCAGTGTTCTTTTAAACAGGCTACTGATTATTAAAATTGTTTGTTTTTAAATTATACCAGCCCCACTAACTAGGATTTCTGGCACATGCACTTTCCTGTTTCTTTTATTCCAAATAAATACATTGTTTTGATCCAGTCCTAGCCTCTTGTTCAGTTTATTCGGAACATACCTGCATATATTAAATTGTGTCAGTGTGCCATTTTTGGCCACTACATATATATTAATGCATTTACCCATTCATTGATGTCCTGAATCATTGTTGGCCAATAGAAGCTAGGAATGGCTCTGTTGCGGGTGCCCTCGACGCTGCTCGAGTTCCCAGTACCAGAGTTATTGTGACACTCCATAAGGATAGTCTGCTTCCCCTTTGACTTGATGACCAGGCACATATATTTTATGAGGGGGGGGGCTTTTATCTGTTGGACGAAAATTAAAAAAGCAAAGAGAGTCTTAAAATGCAGTAGATTATAATGACCACCACCTGACAGAGATTAATAATATAAAATAAATAAATAAATAAAACTCGGCTCTGGACCTTCTCCCACCTGAGATTCACAACAGTTTCTCTTATTTTTATTTCAACATCTCATATCTTTCTCATTTTCTTCTTAAAAACAAAAATAGAACAAGTGCCTCTTTTTTTCAATTATTTAAATATCTTTATAAATAGCTTATGGAGCTGCGTTTTTTAAATGGCCAAAAATGGTCACTTGGCCTATATACCCTACCCACCGACGTCACAAAACCACGTGCTCGCTGTATGGTTCCGCCCACTTGTCCGTCATTTTGTCTCTGTATTAGCATTGGTTTCAATTGATCGAGGAATTTAAAATGCATTTCATGGAAGACCCGGTGCTTTCTGATGCCGTAAACTCACTGGATGTGTTGCATAAAAGGCGTTATGTGGAAAAGCTTCGTTCTATACAGTCGCCAGATCCATATTTGATGCCCAAATCGATGTTTTTCGACCCACTGTCTTCGCCCTGTCTGCCTGACATCTGCTACGCTGATGTTTACAATTATCTTGTCCACACAAAATCAGCCTATTCTCACGAAAAACTTCAAGAGCTTGGACGCTTATAAATACTTCGTTGCTGGTTGGGTGAAACAGGTACTCGTCCACGAAAATTCGGCAGGAATCTATCTTGTGCTTGGAAAGGTGAGTTACGAAATTTTCAATTCAAAATCTTTTGTTCTTGCTAACATCCACTGTCAAGTCTAATGTATTTCATGTCATTTGTCAATGGAGCTAGGGCTTTTAATGTTTATATGGTTTAGCGATAGCACTCTTAACTACATACATACGTGTATGTTGTCGGCGATTAGCCTAGCAATGATCTTAATTGTGGTTGTCAGCCCAAAACCCTCTAAATATATATTAAATGCATCTTACCAGATATAAAATGACTACTACATAATCTGTGGTAATCGTTTGGAGCAGAGTTTTCTCGTCGAATTGCAGCAGCCCATCTCGCTCTCTGCTCTCCGTGTCTCTCGGAATCCGGTAGAACTTCAAGTCTCTCAGTCTATCTTCTCTGTTATTGCAACCGACCGTCATACACGCCTTCACCATTTTGATTATTAATGTTAACGAGCAGAAAAACACGTCGTAAATAGGAGGAATGTACGTAGCCGTAACAGGTCAACACGATGTGTTGACGGACAAGTGGGCGGCACCAGTCAGGAGAGCGGAGTTGTGACGTCACGTGGGTAGGGTCTATAAAGGATTTAAAAAATAAATAAATAACGTAGAGGCTCATATATTCATGACCCTCTTTTCAGACTTATAACACAAATTTCCAGTATAATATCAGTTTTACTTACCTTTAACAATGAAATCACGCACCATTCGTCGAACCTTACGGCGCCCCACTTGAGTAGTTGGAAGCGTTCCGTCGACCAGGTACGTTAGAAGATGCTAGGTATCCACATCTTCTCGGATCACTCGAAGTATCTTTTAAGACAAATTCAAGCATTTCATGCCACTCTAAGAATTAAACTTACCACACAAGTTGGATATTTCCACTACTCGAGTCAAAGTTCGCAGGAACCTCTCAAAGATCGTGGCGTACACACACGCATAAAAACCCCTCAATGTCCGAGCCTAACGCATAAATCTATATCTCCCGTCATCCCTCGGGAGAAAATGGCGTCGATCTGCGCGTGCGCAGTAGCAAACCGTCATAATCGATGCACCCGTCACGATCGGGTAATGACAAGGGGTAAACTGCCAGCAAAAACAAGAACTACTACTTCCCTCCATTCTAGTAGGAGCCATGTCAACTGCTGCCACCCAGCGCCCGGAGGGATTCTCTTCAAATTGGTCCCATGAAAAATCATAAAAACCGGACATTTTTATGAATTTATAAAACCCGCCCGGACCACGAGGACACTACGTGAAAGTAGGACTTGTCCGGGCAAAAGAGGACGTTTGGTCACCCTAATCTATAGACAAGTTTCCTGAGCGAAATACTGGTGGCGCCATCTTGGACAATGTCTGCCTTGAACTTCCGGTTCAGAAAAAAACGACATGAATTAGGGTTGAAGTAAGCAGTGTTTTATAAAAGTTAAAACCTCAAAATTAAAGGAGAGGAACTCACTGAATCTCCATAAATGGATTCAGCACGACGTTGATGAGACGTAGATGAGATCGTATGATTGCTCTTATCACTTCGTTGATCATTCGTGGACAAAACTATAACAAACTGTCAGCCTGTGTTGACGTGAGGTATAGACCTTACTCACATGACGTCACAACCACGCCTCCGCGCCATGTTGTCCGTCTACTTGTCGTTTATATGCATTACTTGAAGTTTTACCGTATTCCGAGAGACCTGGAGAGGAGAGCGAGATGGACTGCTGCAATTCGACGAGAAAACTGGGCTCCAAACAATTACCACGGATTATGTAGTAGTCATTTTATATCTGGTAAGATGCATTCAATATATATTTAGAGGGTTTTGGGCTGACAACCACAATAAAGATCATTGCGAGGCTAATCGCCGACAACATACAGTTTCAAATTCAAGATGCTTATTTCTTCCACCATCATTACATTTTGAATAATATTTAGCTGGTACCAAGTGAAAGAAGCTGGCCTCGTCTACGGATCATCAGTTAAACAGGTGTGTCCAAACCTTTTGCAAAGGGGGCCAGATTTGGTGTGGTAAAAATGCGGGGGGCTACCTTGGCTGATTTACATATAACAATATATTTAAACAAATTTTAGCAAGCCCTTCTGTGTGTCACATTTACTTTTTTTTTTTTTTTTTTTCATTACTTCATAATTTCAACAATCTCGCCTTTGTGGCTTTCTCTTTCGACACTCGGGCTCTTGCGAAATACTGCTGCTGTGAAATTAAACTAGCTTCTAGTTGCTATAATTTCTCGCTGCGTATCTTCCCTGTAATGTTGTCGTACATGTCAGCGTGTCTTGTTCGGTAATATTATCGCGTCACATCGAACTCTTTGAAAACAGTGACTGTCTCTGCAAATGAGGCAGACACAGTTGTTGCGTGTTTTATTGAAGAAATAGTCCAATATCCACCTATCCTTGACGCGTCGGCCATCGCTGTCAACTTTTTTTTTTTTTTTGATTGTCGCCATTTTAAAAATCACACAGGGTAATGTTGCTTCGAGTGCTGCTCTTAAAGTTTTTCAAACTTTTGTGAGAATCGGCTGATCTTGTGTGGACAAGATAGTTGTAGATATCAGGATAGCAGATGTCAGGCAGAGAGGGCGAAGACAGCGGGTCGAAAAATATCGATTTAGGCATCAAATATGAATCTGGCGAATGGATGGACTGAAGCTTTTCCACATAACGCCTTTTATGCAACGCAGCCAATGAGTTTACAGCGTCTGAAAGCACTGGGGCTTCCGTGAATTGCTCTATAAACTGAACGACTAATTGAGAATAGGGCTAAACAGAGACGGACAATATGGCGGCCGGATACAGCGATACGTCATTCTGTGACGTCTGTGAGTATGGTCTATAGATTGATACACCGGCCACTTGAGTGACGAATATGAGATTAAATTACATATAATATTACATTTGCCGAATGCAGAAGGGCTGACACGGATTTTGTTGTTACAAGGAAATACTACAAGCTAAAAAAAATATTATGTCATTCTTTTTTATTGCAGATAATGATCACAATAAAAAAACATTTGGACAGCATGATTTCATTTCTTGTTTTATTCAAAACGATTGATGCATGTGCAAAACATGTCAATATATCACAATTGATAAAATGATGAGAAAAAAATTAACGGAGGTTAAGCATACGAGGAATATGTTAGCAGACAGCAGAGTTTAAGGGAGCCAAACTTTCACCTGACATTACGAGACACTCGGCGGCATTCAGACGGGCTTTCTCTCGCTGTCCTCGATAATTCCACCATCAATAGCATTTCTTAAAGATGCTGCAGTTAAAAAGTTCGTAGTTGGATCTAGGCTAGCTCGGCGAACCACCGTCGTGTCCGTGCCAGCCTCTGCCTCTCGGCTGCCCCCGGGAGTCAAGCCGTCTATCATCAAAGTAGAACGCACGCAGTCTCGACATAGACCCCACTCACCAACGTCACACAATGACGTGTCGCTGTATCCGGCCACCATATCGTCCGTCATTGTTTATCCGTATTCTCAATGGTTTCAATTTGTCGTTCAATTTATAGTGCAATTCATGGAAGCCCCGGTGCTTTCAGACGCTGTAAACTCATTGGATGTGTTGCATAAAAGGCGTTATTTGGAAAAGCTTCGGTCGATCCATTCGCCAGATCCATATTTGATGCCTAAATCGATATTTTTCGACCCGCTGTCTTCGCCGTCTCTGCCTGACATCTGCTACCGCGATATTTACAACTATCTTGTCCACAGAAACTCAGCGTGTTCTCACGAAAGTTTGAAAAACTTTAACAGCAGCACTCTAAGCAACATTACCCCCGTGTGACCCTTTACTTGCAATTTTCTAAATTGGCGACAATTTAAAAAAAAAAAGTTGACTGCGATGGCCGACGCTTCAAGGATAGGTGGATATTGGACTGTTTCGTCAATAAAATACGCAACAACTGTGTCTGCCTCATTTGCAAAGAGACAGTCGCTGTTTTCAAAGAGTTCGATGTGACGCGATATTAACAAACAAGACACGCTAACATGTACAGCATTACAGGGAAGATACGCAGCGAGAAATTAAAGCAACTTGAAGCTAATTTAATTTCACAACAGCAGTATTTCGCAAGAGCCCGGGTGTCGAAAGAGAACGCCACAAAGACGAGATTGTTGAGATTATGAATTAAAAAAAAACTAATAATAAAGCAAATGTGACACACACTGTGACAGGGCTTGCTAAAATTTGTTTAAATATATTGTTCTATGTAAATCATCCACGGTAGCCCCCCGCATTTTTACCACACCAAATCTGGCCCCCTTTGCAAAAGGTTTGGACACACCTGTTTAACTGATGATCCGTAGACGAGGCTAGCTTCTTTCACTTGGTACCAGCTAAATATTATTCAAAAAATAATGATGGTGGAAGAAATAAGCAGCTTGAATTTGAAATTGTATGTTGTCAGCGATTAGCCTCGCAATGATCTTAATTGTGGTTGTCAGCCCCAAACCCTCTAAATATAGATTAAATGCATTTTACCAGATATAAAATGACTACTACATAATCTGTGGTGATCGTTTGGTGCCCAGTTTTCTCGTCGAATTGCAGCAGTCCATCTCGCTCTCCTCTCCGGGTCTCTCGGAATACGGTAGAACTTCAAGTCTCTCCGTCTATCTTCTCTGTTACAGCAACCAACCGCCACACTCGCCTTCACCATTTTGATTCTTAATGTTAACGAGCAGAAAAACACGCCATAATAGGAGGAATTTACGTAGCGGTAATGCGTAAACACGACGAGTTGACGGACAATATGGCGCGGAGGCGTGGTTGTGACGTCATGTGAGTGGGGTCTATATGTCCATCAACGTGCAAGTCAAGTTGTCTTCCCTTGACTAACAGCGTTTTCCAGCTGTAAACAAATGAAGAAAAACTTGTAACACTTGGATTTATGCAGTGCCACCTAACACCTACTGATTAGCAACAGGCTAGCAGCAGCAGTAGTTGTAGTAAAAATTATTCTAATTAAATAGAATCATCATCGTAATTATCAACAGCAAAGGCAACAAGTCGTTTCATGCAGCAGATTTTATGTTTCGTATTTTTGGAGCACATAACTTTCATAAGACAGTGTCCGACATGAACGACGGCCGTCACCCGCAGGACAGCCTGCAGTTTGGACGTCTCCTTCCCTCCGGTATATTACGAGCACCCGAGGGCGTATGGTTTCCATAGGGACGGTCGGGACAAATCATTGCCAACTTTTCAGGATGCTCAAATTGTCCCCACCAACTTTTAAGAAACCTTATTTGATTATACAATGTGTTCACTTATATAGGTCATTTAGATCGTCTTCCCATATGTTGTAACGATTGAATTGACCCTACCATTATTGAGTGAATTATTTTCATTATGTTCAGACTTATATTTACCCCTTTTTCACTTGGCGAATGAGCCAATCCATGTTTTTGCCTCAAACGCATGTTTGATTGGCTGATGACTTGACCCTCTCAGCACACACGCGCACGTTCCCACAGTACAGAATTATCTACTTGACATGTCTACATGCCGCCTCCTCCACCCGCTTCGAAGAGGAGGGATATAAGAAGTCTTTGCGGCCAGCAGCCACTGTGGTCTGTAAGTATTGAGTAATGTAAAAAGTAGGGCTGTCAAACGATTAAAATATTTAATCGAGTTAATCACAGCTTAAAAATTAATCGGAATTAATCGCAATTCAAACCATCGCTAAAATATGCCATATTTTTCTGTAAATTATTGTTGGAATGGAAAGAAATGGCAAGACGGATATATGCATTCAACATACTGTACATAAGTGATGTATTTGTTTATTATAACAATAAATCCACAAGACGGCATTAACATTCTATTGTGAAAGGGATCCACGGATAGAAAGACTTGTAATTCTTAAAAGATAAATGTGAGTACAAGTTATAGTAATTTTATATTAAAAGTAAAACCCCTCTTTATGTTTTGGTTTTAATAAAATTTGTAAAATTTTGGGCAACATGAATGTCAATGGTGGCTGCAAATGGTATATCTTCTCTGCGTTATGTTCAATACAGTGTGTTAAGAAAAAGAGAGAGCCACATAGAGAGAGAGGGAGAGAGCGCGAGAGAGAGGGAAAATGACAGAGCCGGCTCTCGAGAGATGGTGCCGGCACTCATCGTTCACTTCAAAGAACATATTGGTATTCTATGTTATGCTGTTCTATGTTGTGGCACTGTTGGATCCCTGCTGCTGTATTATTATATCTATGTTGCGATTGTCCATGAGCCAGAGGGCCGCTGAGGCAAAAAAAAAAAAAAGAGCGCCGCATTTGTAGACGGACTACCGGCATTTAAGTTCGTTGAAAGCAATAAATAAAACATTGAACACGGCACTCCAAGTCTTCTAGTTTTTTCAAAACAAGATAAAACACCACTCACTTGTCTCTGCCTCTTAGCTCTCAATACACATAACACGGTGCCATTTTAGTCTATTTGCGGCAATGCATGAGTAGGTCGTCCCATGCATGCGTTAATTGCGTTAAATATTTTAACGTGATTCATTTTAAAAATTAATTACCGCCCGTTAATGCGATAATTTTGACAGCCCTAGTAAAAAGTCATTGTTGTGCAGGTGGAACACGTGCCACTAATTTTGCGACTGAAAGTCGGACCGGCATCACAGTTTAGCATTACCATTACATTACTATGAACTTGCTAACCGTAGTAGGAACCTGCATAGGACAAGTGTCCTTCTGTATGTGTTTTCTATTGTGTTAATGTTAATAAAACTGTGAGAAATATAGTGAACTCAGCTGTAAGAAATTTAGTGACCCAAGGTTTACCTCCTTCTCTCCAGTTTTCATTTTTATTTTG